>NC_090928.1:823152476-823455507 GCF_040938575.1 Ambystoma mexicanum | reverse complement strand
CTCGAGTGCGTGGGAAGTTTCACATGCGATTTCAGCAGTGTACGTGTATTTCTGGGGTATGGGGAAGTTTAAGACGTGATTTCAGCAGGGTACGTGTATTACTGGGGTGCGCGGGAAGTTCCACACACGATTTCAGCAGGGTATGTGTGTTTCTGGGTTGCGGGGAAGTTTAACACTCAATTTCAGCAGGGTACGTGTATTACCGGGGTGCGCGGGAAGTTCCACACACGATTTCAGCAGGGTACGTGTATTTCTGGGGTGCGGGGAAGTTTAACACGCAATTTCAGCAGGGTACGTGTATTACTGGGGTGCGCGGGAAGTTCCACACACGATTTCAGCAGGGTATGTGTATTTCTGTGGTGCGGGGAAGTTTAACACGCAATTTCAGCAGGGTATGTGTATTACTGGAGTGCGCGGGAAGTTCCACACACAATTTCAGCAGGGTATGTGTATTTCTGGGGTGCAGGGAAGTTTAACACGCAATTTCAGCAGGGTACGTGTATTACTGGAGTGCGCGGGAAGTTCCACACACGATTTCAGCAGGGTATGTGTATTTCTGGGGTGCGGGGAAGTTCCACACGCGATTTCAGCAAGGTACGTGTATTTCTGGTGTGCGGGGAAGTTTAACACGCGATTTCAGCAGGGTACGTGTATTACTGGGGTGCGTGGGAAGTACCACCTGCGATTTCAGCAGAGTACGTGTATTTCTGGGGAGCGGAGAAGTTTAACATGCGATTTCAGCAGTGTACATGTATTTCTGGGGTGCGCGGGAAGTTCCACATGCGATTTCAGCAGCGTACGTGTATTTCTGGGGTGCGGGGAAGTTTAACACGCGATTTCAGCAGGGCACGTGTATTACTGGGGTGCGGGGGAAGTTCCACACGCGATTTCAGCAGGGTACATGTATTTCTGGGGAGGTTGGGAAGTTTAACATGCGATTTCAGCAGGGTACGTGTATTTCTGGGGTGCACGGGAAGTTCCACATGCGATTTCAGCAGGGTACGTGTATTTCGGCGGTGCGGGGAAGATTAACACGTGATTTCAGCAGGGTACATGTATTACTAAGGTGCGCGTGAAGTTCCACACGCAATTTCAGCAGGGTACGTGTATTTCTGGGGTGCGGGGAAGTTTAACATGCAATTTCAGCAGGGTATGTGTATTACTCGGGTGCGTGGAAAGTTCCACACGCGATTTCAGCAGTGTACGTGTATTTCTGGGGTATGGGGAAGTTTAACACGTGATTTCAGCAGGGTACGTGTATTATTGGGTTGTGCGTGAAGTTCCACACGCAATCTCAGCAGGGTACGTGTATTTCTGGGGTGCGGGGAAGTTTAACACGCAATTTCAGCAGGGTACATTTATTACTCGAGTGCGTGGGAAGTTTCACATGCTATTTCAGCAGGGTACGTGTATTTCTGGGGTGCGGGGAAGTTTAACAGGCGATTTCAGCAAGGTACGTGTATTACTGGGGTGCGCAGGAAGTTCCACACACGATTTCAGCAAGGTACGTGTATTTCTGGGGTGCGGAGAAGTTTAACACGCGATTTCAGCAGGGTACGTGTATTACTGGGGTGCGCGGGAAGTTCCACACGCGATTTCAGCAGGGTATGTGTATTTCTGGGGTGCGGGGAAGTTTAACACGCAATTTCTGCAGGGTACGTGTATTACTGGAGTGCGCGGGAAGTTTCACACACTATTTCAGCAGGGTACGTGTATTTCTGGGGTGCGGGGAAGTTTAACACGTGATTTCAGCATGGCACGTGTATTACTGGGGTGCGCGGGAAGTTCCACACGCGATTTCAGCAGGGTACGTGTATTTCTGGGGTGCGGGGAAGTTTAACACGCAATTTCAGCAGGGTACGTTTATTACTGGAGTGCGCGGCAAGTTTCACACGCTATTTCAGCAGGGTACGTGTATTTCTAGGGTGCAGGGAAGTTTAACACGCGATTTCAGCAGGGTACATGTACTACTGGGGTGCGCGGGAAGTTCCACACGCAATTTCAGCAGGGTACGTGTATTTCTGGGGTGCGGGGAAGTTTAACAGGTGATTTCAGCAGGGTACGTGTATTACTGGGGTGCGCAGGAAGTTCCACACACGATTTCAGCAGGGTACGTGTATTTCTGCGGTGCAGGGACGTTTAACACGCGATTTCAGCAGGGTACGTGTATTACTGGGGTGCGTGGGAAGTTCCACATGCGATTTCAGCAGGGTGCGTGTATTTCTGGGGAGCGGGAAAGTTTAACATGCGATTTCAGCAGCGTACGTGTATTTCTGGGGTGCATGGGAAGTTCCACATGCGATTTCAGCAGGGTATGTGTATTACTGGGGTGCGTGGAAAGTTCCACACGCGATTTCAGCAGTGTACGTGTATTTCTGGGGTATGGCGAAGTTTAAGACGTGATTTCAGCAGGGTACGTGTATTACTGGGGTGCGCGGGAAGTTCCACACGCAATTTCAGCAGGGTACGTGTATTTCTGGGGTCCGGGGAAGTTTAACACGCAATTTCAGCAGGGTACTTGTATTACTGGGAAGCGCGGGAAGTTCCACACGCGATTTCATCAGGGTACATGTATTTCTGGGGTGCAGGGAAGTTTAGCACGCAATTTCAGCAGCGTACGTGTATTACTGGGGTGCGCGGGAAGTTCCACACGCGATTTCAGCAGGGTACGTGTATTTCTGGGGTGCGGGGAAGTTTAACACGCGATTTCAGCAGGGTATGTGTATTACTGGGGTGCGTGGGAAGTACCACATGCGATTTCAGCAGGGTACGTGTATTTCTGGGGAGCGGAGAAGTTTAACATGCGATTTCAGCAGGGTACGTGTATTTCTGGGGTGTTCGGGAAGTTCCACATGCGATTTCAGCAGGGTACGTGTATTTCTGGGGTGCGGGGAAGTTTAACACGCGATTTCAGCAGGGCACGTGTATTACTGGGGTGTGCGGGAATTTCCACACGCGATTTCAGCAGGGTACATGTATTTCTGGGGAGCGGGGAAGTTTAACAAGCAATTTCAGCAGGGTATGTGTTTTACTGGGGTGCGTGGAAAGTTCCACACGCGATTTCAGCAGTGTATGTGTATTTCTGGGGTATGGGGAAGTTTAAGACGTGATTTCAGCAGGGTACGTGTATTACTGGGGTGCGCGGGAAGTTCCACACACGATTTCAGCAGGGTACGTGTATTTCTGGGGTGCGGGGAAGTTTAACACGCAATTTCAGCAGGGTACCTGTATTACTGGGGTGCGCGGGAAGTTCCACACGCGATTTCAGCAGGGTACATGTATTTCTGGGGTGCGGGAAGTTTAACACGCGATTTCAGCAGGGTACATGTATTACTGGGGTGCGCGGGAAGTTCCACACGCGATTTCAGCAGGGTATGTGTATTTCTGGGGTGCGGGGAAGTTTAACATGTGATTTCAGCAGGGTACGTGTATTACTGGGGTGCGCGGGAAGTTCCACACGTGATTTCAGCAGGGTACGTGTATTTCTGGGGTGCGGGGAAGTTCAACACTCAATTTCAGCAGGGTACATGTATTACCGGGGTGCGCGGGAAGTTCCACAAAAGATTTCAACAGGGTACGTGTATTTCTGGGGTGCAGGGAAGTTTAACACGCAATTTCAGCAGGGTACGTGTATTACTGGGGTGCGCGGGAAGTTCCACACACGATTTCAGCAAGGTACGTGTATTTCTGGGGTGCGGGGAAGTTTAACACGCAATTTCAGCAGGGTACGTGTATTACTGGAGTGCGCGGGAAGTTCCACACACGATTTCAGCAGGGTACGTGTATTTCTGGGGTGCGGGGAAGTTCCACACGCGATTTCAGCAGGGTACGTGTATTTCTGGTGTGCGGGGAAGTTTAACACGCGATTTCAGCAGGGTACGTGTATTACTGGGGTGCGTGGGAAGTACCACCTGCGATTTCAGCAGAGTACGTGTATTTCTGGGGAGCGGAGAAGTTTAACATGCAATTTCAGCAGGGTACGTGTATTTCTGGGGTGCGCGGGCAGTTCCACATGCGATTTCAGCAGCGTATGTGTATTTCTGGGGTGCAGGGAAGTTTAACACGCGATTTCAGCAGGGCACGTGTATTACTGGGGTGCGGGGGAAGTTCCACACGCGATTTCAGCAGGGTACATGTATTTCTGGGGAGCGGGGAAGTTTAAAATGCGATTTCAGCAGGGTACGTGTATTTCTGGGGTGCACGGGAAGTTCCACACGCGATTTCAGCAGGGTATGTGTATTTCTGGGGTGCGGGGAAGTTTAACATGTGATTTCAGCAGGGTACGTGTATTACTGGGGTGCGCGGGAAGTTCCACACACGATTTCAGCAGGGTACGTGTATTTCTGGGGAGCGGGGAAGTTTAACATGCGATTTCAGCAGGGTACGTGTATTACTGGGGTGCGCGGGAAGTTCCACACGTGATTTCAGCAGGGTACGTGTATTTCTGGGGTGCGGGGAAGTTCAACACGCGATTTCAGCAGGGTACGTGTATTTCTGGGGTGCGGGGAAGTTCCACACGCGATTTCAGCAGGGTACGTGTATTTCTGGTGTGCGGGGAAGTTTAACACGCGATTTCAGCAGGGCACGTGTATTACTGGGGTGCGGGGGAAGTTCCACACGCGATTTCAGCAGGGTACATGTATTTCTGGGGAGCGGGGAAGTTTAACATGCGATTTCAGCAGGGTACGTGTATTTCTGGGGTGCACGGGAAGTTCCATATGCGATTTCAGCAGGGAACGTGTATTTCGGCGGTGCGGGGAAGATTAACACGTGATTTCAGCAGGGTACATGTATTACTAGGGTGCGCGTGAAGTTCCACACGCAATTTCAGCAGGGTACGTGTATTTCTGGGGTGCGGGGAAGTTTAACATGCAATTTCAGCAGGGTATGTGTATTACTCGGGTGCGTGGAACGTTCCACACGCGATTTCAGCAGTGTACGTGTATTTCTGGGGTATGGGGAAGTTTAACACGTGATTTCAGCAGGGTACGTGTATTATTGGGGTGTGCGTGAAGTTCCACACGCAATCTCAGCAGGGTACGTGTATTTCTGGGGTGCGGGGAAGTTTAACACGCAATTTCAGCAGGGTACGTTTATTACTCGAGTGCGCGGGAAGTTTCACACGCTATTTCAGCAGGGTACGTGTATTTCTGGGGTGCGGGGAAGTTTAACACGTGATTTCAGCATGGCACGTGTATTACTGGGGTGCGCGGGAAGTTCCACACGTGATTTCAGCAGGGTACGTGTATTTCTGGGGTGCGGGGAAGTTTAACACGCAATTTCAGCAGGGTACGTTTATTACTGGAGTGCGCGGGAAGTTTCACACGCTATTTCAGCAGGGTACGTGTATTTCTGGGGTGCAGGGAAGTTTAACACGCGATTTCAGCAGGGTACATGTACTACTGGGGTGCGCGGGAAGTTCCACGCGCAATTTCAGCAGGGTACGTGTATTTCTGGGGTGCGGGGAAGTTTAACAGGTGATTTCAGCAGGGTACGTGTATTACTGGGGTGCGCAGGAAGTTCCACACACGATTTCAGCAGGGTACGTGTATTTCTGGGGTGCGGGGAAGTTTAACATGCAATTTCAGCAGGGTACGTGTATTACTGGGCTGTGCGGGAAGTTCCACACGCGATTTCAGCAGGGTACGTGTATTTCTGGGGTGGGGGAAGTTTAACATGCAATTTCAGCAGACTACGTGTATTACTGGGGTGCGCTGGAAGTTCCACACGCGATTTCAGCAGGGTATGTGTATTTCTGGGGTGGGGGAAGTTTAACATGCCATTTCAGCAGGGTACGTGTATTACTGGGGTGCGCAGGAAGTTCCACATGGGATTTCAGCAGGGTACGTGTATTTCTGGGGTACGGGGACGTTTAACACGCAATTCCAGCAGGGTACGTGTATTACTGGGGTGCGCGGGAAGTTCCACACGCGATTTCAGCAGGGTATGTGCATTTCTGGGGTGCGGGGTAGTTTAACACGTGATTTCAGCAGGGTACGTGTATTACTGGGGTACGTGGGAAGTTCCACATGCGATTTCAGCAGGGTACGTGTATTTTTGGGGAGCGGGGAAGTTTAACATGCGATTTCAGCAGGGTACGTGTATTCCTGGGGTGCGCGGGAAGTTCCACACGTGATTTCATCAGGGTACATGTATTTCTGGGGTGCAGGGAAGTTTAACACGCAATTTCAGCAGGGTATGTGTATTACTGGGGTGCGCGGGAAGTTCCACACGCAATTTCAGCAGGGTACGTGTATTTCGGGGGTGCAGGGAAGTTTAACACGTGATTTCAGCAGGGTACATGTATTACTGGGGTGCGCGGGAAGTTCCACACGTGAATTCAGCAGGGTACGTGTATTTCTGGGGTGCGGGGAAGTTTAACACGCAATTTCAGCAGGGTATGTGTATTACTAAGGTGCGTGGAAAGTTCCACACGAGATTTCAGCAGTGTACGTGTATTTCTGGGGTATGGGGAAGTTTAAGACGTGATTTCAGCACGGTACGTGTATTACTGGGGTGCGCGGGAAGTTCCACACGCAATTTCAGCACGGTACGTGTATTTCTGGGGTGCAGGGAAGTTTAACACGCAATTTCAGCAGGGTACATGTATTTCTGGGGAGCGGAGAAGTTTATCATGCAATTTCAGCAGGGTACGTGTATTTCTGGGGTGCGCGGGAAGTTCCACATGCAATTTCAGCAGGGTACGTGTATTTTTGGGGTGCGGGAAGTTTAACACGAGATTTCAGCAGGGCACGTGTACTACTGGGGTGTGCGGGAAGTTCCACACGCGATTTCAGCAGGGTACATAACAAGCAATTTCAGCAGGGTATGTGTATTACGGGGGTGCGTGGAAAGTTCCACACGCGATTTCAGCAGTGTACGTGTATTTCTGGGGTATGGGGAAGTTTAAGACATGATTTCAGCAGGGTACGTGTATTACTGGGGTGCGCGGGAAGTTCCACACGCGATTTCAGCAGGGTACGTCTATTTCTGGGGTGCAGGGGAGTTTAACACGCGATTTCAGCAGGGTACGTGTATTACTGGGGTGTGCGGGAAGTTCCACACGCGATTTCAGCAGGGTACATGTATTTCTGGAGTGCGGGGAAGTTTAACACGCGATTTCAGCAGGGTACATGTATTACTGGGGTGCGCGGGAAGTTCCACACGCGATTTCAGCAGGGTACGTGTATTTCTGGGGTGCGGGGAAGTTTAACATGTGATTTCAGCAGGGTACGTGTATTACTGGGGTGCGCGGGAAGTTCCACACGCGATTTCAGCAGGGTACGTGTATTTCTGGGGTGCGGGGAAGTTTAACATGCAATTTCAGCAGGGTACGTGTATTGCTGGGGTGCGCGGGAAGTTCCACACGCGATTTCAGCAGGGTACATGTATTTCTGGAGTGCGGGGAAGTTTAACACTCAATTTCAGCAGGGTACGTGTATTACCGGGGTGCGCAGGAAGTTCCACATACGATTTCAGCAGGGTACGTGTATTTCTGGGGTGCAGGGAAGTTTAACACGCAATTTCTGCAGCATACGTGTATTTCTGCGGTGCGGGGAAGTTCCACACGCGATTTCAGCAGGGTATGTGTATTTCTGGTGTGCAGGGAAGTTTAACACGTGATTTCAGCAGGGTACGTGTATTACTGGGGTTCGTGGGAAGTACCACATGCGATTTCAGCAGGGTACGTGTATTTCTGGGGAGCGAAGAAGTTTAACATGCGATTTCAGCAGGCTATGTGTATTTCTGGGGTGAGCAGGAAGTTCCACATGCGATTTCAGCACCGTACGTGTATTTCTGGGGTGCAGGGAAGTTTAACACTCAATTTCAGCAGGGTACGTGTATTACCGGGGAGCGCGGGAAGTTCCACACACGATTTCAGCATGGTACGTGTATTTCTTGGGTGCGGGGAAGATTAACACACAATTTCAGCAGGGTACGTGTATTACTGGGGTGCGCAGGAAGTTCCACACACGATTTCAGCAGGGTATGTGTATTTCTGTGGTGCGGGGAAGTTTAACACGCAACTTCAGCAGGGTACGTGTATTACTGGAGTGCGCGGGAAGTTCCAAACACGATTTCAGCAGGGTATGTGTATTTCTGGGGTGCGGGGAAGTTTAACACGCGATTTCAGCAGGATACGTGTATTACTGGGGTGCGTGGGAAGTTCCACATGCGATTTCTGCAGGGTGCGTGTATTTCTGGGGAGCGGGAAAGTTTAACATGCGATTTCAGCAGGGTACGTGTATTTCTGGGGTGCATGGGGGTTCCACATGCGATTTCAGCAGGGTACGTGTATTTCGGGGTGCGGGGAAGTTTAACACGTGATTTCAGCAGGGTACATGTATTACTGGGGTGCGCAGGAAATTCCACATGTGATTTCAGCATGGTACGTGTATTTCTGGGGCACGGGGAAGTTTAACACGCAATTTCAGCAGGGTATGTGTATTACTGGGGTGCGTGGAAAGTTCCACACGTGATTTCAGCAGTGTACGTGTATTTCTGGGGTATGGGGAAGTTTAACACGTGATTTCAGCAGGGCACGTGTATTACTGGGGTGCGCGGGAAGTTCCACACACGATTTCAGCAGGGTACGTGTATTTCTGGGGTGCGGGGAAGTTTAACATGTGATTTCAGCAGGGTACGTGTATTTCTGGGGTGCGCGGGAAGTTCCACATGCGATTTCAGCAGGGTACGTGTATTTCGGCGGTGCGGGGAAGTTTAACACTCAATTTCAGCAGGGTACGTGTATTACCGGGGTGCGCGGGAAGTTCCACACACGATTTCAGCAGGGTACGTGTATTTCTGGGGTGCGGGGAAGTTTAACACGCAATTTCAGCAGGGTACGTGTATTACTGGGGTGCGCGGGAAGTTCCACACGCGATTTCAGCAGGGTATGTGTATTTCTGGGGTGCGGGGAAGTTTAACACGTGATTTCAGCAGGGTATGTGTATTTCTGGTGTGCGGGGAAGTTTAACACGTGATTTCAGCAGGGTACGTGTATTACTGGGGTTCGTGGGAAGTACCACATGCGATTTCAGCAGGGTACGTGTATTTCTGGGGAGCGAAGAAGTTTAACATGCGATTTCAGCAGGCTATGTGTATTACCGGGGTGCGCGGGAAGTTCCACACACGATTTCAGCAGGGTACGTGTATTTCTTGGGTGCGGGGAAGATTAACACACAATTTCAGCAGGGTACGTGTATTACTGGGGTGCGCAGGAAGTTCCACACACGATTTCAGCAGGGTACGTGTATTTCTGGGGTGCGGGGAAGTTTAACACGCGATTTCAGCAGGATACGTGTATTACTGGGGTGCGTGGGAAGTTCCACATGCGATTTCAGCAGGGTGCGTGTATTACTGGGGTGCGCGGGAAGTTCCAAACACGATTTCAGCAGGGTATGTGTATTTCTGGGGTGCGGGGAAGTTTAACACGCGATTTCAGCAGGATACGTGTATTACTGGGGTGCGTGGGAAGTTCCACATGCGATTTCAGCAGGGTGCGTGTATTTCTGGGGAGCGGGAAAGTTTAACATGCGATTTCAGCAGGGTACGTGTATTTCTGGGGTGCATGGGGGTTCCACATGCGATTTCAGCAGGGTACGTGTATTTCGGGGGTGCGGGGAAGTTTAACACGTGATTTCAGCAGGGTACATGTATTACTGGGGTGCGCAGGAAATTCCACATGTGATTTCAGCATGGTACGTGTATTTCTGGGGCACGGGGAAGTTTAACACGCAATTTCAGCAGGGTATGTGTATTACTGGGGTGCGTGGAAAGTTCCACACGTGATTTCAGCAGTGTACGTGTATTTCTGGGGTATGGGGAAGTTTAACACGTGATTTCAGCAGGGCACGTGTATTACTGGGGTGCGCGGGAAGTTCCACACACGATTTCAGCAGGGTACGTGTATTTCTGGGGTGCGGGGAAGTTTAACATGTGATTTCAGCAGGGTACGTGTATTTCTGGGGTGCACGGGAAGTTCCACATGCGATTTCAGCAGGGTACGTGTATTTCGGCGGTGCGGGGAAGTTTAACACTCAATTTCAGCAGGGTACGTGTATTACCGGGGTGCGCGGGAAGTTCCACACACAATTTCAGCAGGGTACGTGTATTTCTGGGGTGCGGGGAAGTTTAACACGCAATTTCAGCAGGGTACGTGTATTACTGGGGTGCGCGGGAAGTTCCACACACGATTTCAGCACGGTACGTGTATTTCTGGGGTGCGGGGAAGTTTAACACGCAATTTCAGCAGGGTACATGTATTACTGGAGTGCGCGGGAAGTTCCACACACGATTTCAGCAGGGTACGTGTATTACTGGGGTGCAGGGAAGTTTAACATTCAATTTCAGCAGGGTACGTGTATTTCTGGGGTGCGGGGAAGTTCCACACGCGATTTCAGCAGGGTACGTGTATTTCTGGTGTGCGGGGAAGTTTAACACGTGATTTCAGCAGGGTACGTGTATTACTGGGGTGCGTGGGAAGTACCACATGCGATTTCAGCAGGGTACGTGTATTTCTGGGGAGCGAAGAAGTTTAACATGCAATTTCAGCAGGCTACGTGTATTTCTGGGGTGCGCGGGAAGTTCCACATGCGATTTCAGCAGGGTACGTGTATTTCTGGTGTGCGTGGGAAGTACCACATGCGATTTCAGCAGGGTACGTGTATTACCGGGGTGCGCGGAAAGTTCCACACACGATTTCAGCAGGGTACATGTATTTCTTGGCTGTGGGGAAGTTTAACACACAATTTCAGCAGGGTACGTGTATTACTGGGGTGCGCAGGAAGTTCCACACACGATTTCAGCAGGGTGCGTGTATTTCTGGGGAGCGGGAAAGTTTAACATGCGATTTCAGCAGAGTACGTGTATTTCTGGGGTGCATGGGAAGTTCCACATGCGATTTCAGCAGGGTATGTGTATTACTGGGGTGCGTGGAAAGTTCCACACGCGATTTCAGCAGTGTACGTGTATTTCTGGGGTATGGCGAAGTTTAAGACGTGATTTCAGCAGGGTACGTGTATTACTGGGGTGCGCGGGAAGTTCCACACGCGATTTCAGCAGGGTACGTGTATTTCTGGGGTCCGGGGAAGTTTAACACGCAATTTCAGCAGGGTACGTGTATTACTGGGGTGCGCGGGAAGTTCCACACGCGATTTCATCAGGGTACATGTATTTCTGGGGTGCAGGGAAGTTTAACACGCAATTTCAGCAGCGTACGTGTATTACTGGGGTGCGCGGGAAGTTCCACACGCGATTTCAGCAGGGTCCGTGTATTTCTGGGGTGCGGGGAAGTTCAACACGCGATTTCAGCAGGGTATGTGTATTACTGGGGTGCGTGGGAAGTACCACATGCGATTTCAGCAGGGTACGTGTATTTCTGGGGAGCGGAGAAGTTTAACATGCGATTTCAGCAGGGTAAGTGTATTTCTGGGGTGCTCGGGAAGTTCCACATGCGATTTCAGCAGGGTACGTGTATTTCTGGGGTGCGGGGAAGTTTAACACGCGATTTCAGCAGGGCACGTGTATTACTGGGGTGTGCGGGAATTTCCACACGCGATTTCAGCAGGGTACATGTATTTCTGGGGAGCGGGGAAGTTTAACAAGCAATTTCAGCAGGGTATGTGTTTTACTGGGGTGCGTGGAAAGTTCCACACGCGATTTCAGCAGTGTACGTGTATTTCTGAGGTGCGGGGAAGTTTAACACGCAATTTCAGCAGGGTACGTGTATTACTGGGGTGCGCGGGAAGTTCCACACACGATTTCAGCAGGGTACGTGTATTTCTGAGGTGCGGGGAAGTTTAACACGCAATTTCAGCAGGGTACGTGTATTATTACTGGGGTGCGCGGGAAGTTCCACACGCGATTTCAGCAGGGTGCGTGTATTTCTGGGGAGCGGGAAAGTTTAACATTCAATTTCAGCAGGGTACGTGTATTTCTGGGGTGTGGGGAAGTTCCACACGTGATTTCAGCAGGGTACGTGTATTTCTGGTGTGCGGGGAAGTTTAACACGTGATTTCAGCAGGGTACGTGTATTACTGGGGTGCGTGGGAAGTACCACATGCGATTTCAGCAGGGTACGTGTATTTCTGGGGAGCGAAGAAGTTTAACATGCGATTTCAGCAGGCTACGTGTATTTCTGGGGTGCGCGGGAAGTTCCACATGCGATTTCAGCAGGGTACGTGTATTTCTGGTGTGCGGGGAAGTTTAACACGTGATTTCAGCAGGGTACGTGTATTACTGGGGTGCGTGGGAAGTACCACATGCGATTTCAGCAGGGTACGTGTATTTCTGGGGAGCGAAGATGTTTAACATGCGATTTCAGCAGGGTACGTGTATTACCGGGGTGCGCGGAAAGTTCCACACACGATTTCAGCAGGGTACGTGTATTTCTTGGGTGTGGGGAAGTTTAACACACAATTTCAGCAGGGTACGTGTATTACTGGGGTGCGCAGGAAGTTCCACACACGATTTCAGCAGGGTACGTGTATTTCTGTGGTGTGGGGAAGTTTAACAGGCAACTTCAGCAGGGTACGTGTATTACTGGAGTGCGCGGGAAGTTCCAAACACGATTTCAGCAGGGTATGTGTATTTCTGGGGTGCGTGGAAGTTTAACACGCGATTTCAGCAGGGTACGTGTATTACTGGGGTGCGTGGGAAGTTCCACATGCGATTTCAGCAGGGTGCGTGTATTTCTGGGGAGCGGGAAAGTTTAACATGCGATTTCAGCAGGGTATGTGTATTACTGGGGTGCGTGGGAAGTACCACATGCGATTTCAGCAGGGTACGTGTATTTCTGGGGAGCGGAGAAGTTTAACATGCGATTTCAGCAGGGTAAGTGTATTTCTGGGGTGCTCGGGAAGTTCCACATGCGATTTCAGCAGGGTACGTGTATTTCTGGGGTGCGGGGAAGTTTAACACGCGATTTCAGCAGGGCACGTGTATTACTGGGGTGTGCGGGAATTTCCACACGCGATTTCAGCAGGGTACATGTATTTCTGGGGAGCGGGGAAGTTTAACAAGCAATTTCAGCAGGGTATGTGTTTTACTGGGGTGCGTGGAAAGTTCCACACGCGATTTCAGCAGTGTACGTGTATTTCTGGGGTATGGGGAAGTTTAAGATTTGATTTCAGCAGGGTACGTGTATTACTGGGGTGCGCGGGAAGTTCCACACACGATTTCAGCAGGGTACGTGTATTTCTGAGGTGCGGGGAAGTTTAACACGCAATTTCAGCAGGGTACGTGTATTACTGGGGTGCGCGGGAAGTTCCACACGCGATTTCAGCAGGGTGCGTGTATTTCTGGGGAGCGGGAAAGTTTAACATGCGATTTCAGCAGGGTACGTGTATTTCTGGGGTGCATGGGAAGTTCCACATGCGATTTCAGCAGGGTATGTGTATTACTGGGGTGCGTGGAAAGTTCCACACGCGATTTCAGCAGTGTACGTGTATTTCTGGGGTATGGCGAAGTTTAAGACGTGGTTTCAGCAGGGTACGTGTATTACTGGGGTGCGCGGGAAGTTCCACACGCGATTTCAGCAGGGTACGTGTATTTCTAGGGTCCGGGGAAGTTTAACACGCAATTTCAGCAGGGTTCGTGTATTACTGGGGTGCGCGGGAAGTTCCACATGCGATTTCATCAGGGTACATGTATTTCTGGGGTGCAGGGAAGTTTAACACGCAATTTCAGCAGCGTACGTGTATTACTAGGGTGTGCGGGAAGTTCCACACGCGATTTCAGCAGGGTCCGTGTATTTCTGGGGTGCGGGGAAGTTTAACACGCGATTTCAGCAGGGTATGTGTATTACTGGGGTGCGTGGGAAGTACCACATGCGATTTCAGCAGGGTACGTGTATTTCTGGGGAGCGGAGAAGTTTAACATGCAATTTCAGCAGGGTACGTGTATTTCTGGGGTGCGCGGGAAGTTCCACATGCGATTTCAGCAGGGTACGTGTATTTCTGGGGTGCGGGGAAGTTTAACACGCGATTTCAGCAGGGCACGTGTATTACTGGGGTGTGCGGGAATTTCCACACGCGATTTCAGCAGGGTACATGTATTTCTGGGGAGCGGGGAAGTTTAACAAGCAATTTCAGCAGGGTATGTGTTTTACTGGGGTGCGTGGAAAGTTCCACACGCGATTTCAGCAGTGTACGTGTATTTCTGGGGTATGGGGAAGTTTAAGACGTGATTTCAGCAGGTTACGTGTATTACTGGGGTGAGCGGGAAGTTCCACACACGATTTCAGCAGGGTACGTGTATTTCTGAGGTGCGGGGAAGTTTAACACGCAATTTCAGCAGGGTACATGTATTTCTGGGGTGCGGGAAGTTTAACACGCGATTTCAGCAGGGTACATGTATTACTGGGGTGCGCGGGAAGTTCCACACGCGATTTCAGCAGGGTATGTGTATTTCTGGTGTGCGGGGAAGTTTAACATGTGATTTCAGTAGGGTACGTGTATTACTGGGGTGCGCGGGAAGTTCCACACACGATTTCAGCAGGGTACGTGTATTTCTGGGGAGCGGGGAAGTTTAACATGCGATTTCAGCAGGGTACGTGTATTACTGGGGTGCGCGGGAAGTTCCACACGTGATTTCAGCAGGGTACGTGTATTTCTGGGGTGCGGGGAAGTTTAACACTCAATTTCAGCAGGGTACGTGTATTACCGGGGTGCGCGGGAAGTTCCACACACGATTTCAACAGGGTACGTGTATTTCTGGGGTGCGGGGAAGTTTAACACGCAATTTCAGCAGGGTACGTGTATTACTGGGGTGCGCGGGAAGTTCCACACACGATTTCAGCAGGGTACGTGTATTTCTGGGGTGCGGGGAAGTTTAACACGCAATTTCAGCAGGGTACGTGTATAACTGGAGTGCGCGGGAAGTTCCACACACAATTTCAGCAGGGTATGTGTATTTCTGGGGTGCAGGGAAGTTTAACACGCAATTTCAGCAGGGTACGTGTATTACTGGAGTGCGCGGGAAGTTCCACACACGATTTCAGCAGGGTACGTGTATTTCTGGGGTGCGGGGAAGTTCCACACGCGATTTCAGCAGGGTACGTGTATTTCTGGTGTGCGGGGAAGTTTAACACGCGATTTCAGCAGGGTACGTGTATTACTGGGGTGCGTGGGAAGTACCACCTGCGATTTCAGCAGAGTACGTGTATTTCTGGGGAGCTGAGAAGTTTAACATGCGATTTCAGCAGGGTACGTGTATTTCTGGGGTGCGCGGGAAGTTCCACATGCGATTTCAGCAGGGTACGTGTATTTCTGGGGTGCGGGGAAGTTTAACACGCGATTTCAGCAGGGCACGTGTATTACTGGGGTGTGCGGGAATTTCCACACGCGATTTCAGCAGGGTACATGTATTTCTGGGGAGCGGGGAAGTTTAACAAGCAATTTCAGCAGGGTATGTGTTTTACTGGGGTGCGTGGAAAGTTCCACACGCAATTTCAGCAGTGTACGTGTATTTCTGAGGTGCGGGGAAGTTTAACACGCAATTTCAGCAGCGTACGTGTATTACTGGGGTGCGCGGGAAGTTCCACACGCGATTTCAGCAGGGTCCGTGTATTTCTGGGGTGCGGGGAAGTTTAACACGCGATTTCAGCAGGGTATGTGTATTACTGGGGTGCGTGGGAAGTACCACATGCGATTTCAGCAGGGTACGTGTATTTCTGGGGAGCGGAGAAGTTTAACATGCGATTTCAGCAGGGTAAGTGTATTTCTGGGGTGCTCGGGAAGTTCCACATGCGATTTCAGCAGGGTACGTGTATTTCTGGGGTGCGGGGAAGTTTAACACGCGATTTCAGCAGGGCACGTGTATTACTGGGGTGTGCGGGAATTTCCACACGCGATTTCAGCAGGGTACATGTATTTCTGGGGAGCGGGGAAGTTTAACAAGCAATTTCAGCAGGGTATGTGTTTTACTGGGGTGCGTGGAAAGTTCCACACGCGATTTCAGCAGTGTACGTGTATTTCTGAGGTGCGGGGAAGTTTAACACGCAATTTCAGCAGGGTACGTGTATTACTGGGGTGCGCGGGAAGTTCCACACACGATTTCAGCAGGGTACGTGTATTTCTGAGGTGCGGGGAAGTTTAACACGCAATTTCAGCAGGGTACGTGTATTATTACTGGGGTGCGCGGGAAGTTCCACACGCGATTTCAGCAGGGTGCGTGTATTTCTGGGGAGCGGGAAAGTTTAACATTCAATTTCAGCAGGGTACGTGTATTTCTGGGGTGTGGGGAAGTTCCACACGTGATTTCAGCAGGGTACGTGTATTTCTGGTGTGCGGGGAAGTTTAACACGTGATTTCAGCAGGGTACGTGTATTACTGGGGTGCGTGGGAAGTACCACATGCGATTTCAGCAGGGTACGTGTATTTCTGGGGAGCGAAGAAGTTTAACATGCGATTTCAGCAGGCTACGTGTATTTCTGGGGTGCGCGGGAAGTTCCACATGCGATTTCAGCAGGGTACGTGTATTTCTGGTGTGCGGGGAAGTTTAACACGTGATTTCAGCAGGGTACGTGTATTACTGGGGTGCGTGGGAAGTACCACATGCGATTTCAGCAGGGTACGTGTATTTCTGGGGAGCGAAGATGTTTAACATGCGATTTCAGCAGGGTACGTGTATTACCGGGGTGCGCGGAAAGTTCCACACACGATTTCAGCAGGGTACGTGTATTTCTTGGGTGTGGGGAAGTTTAACACACAATTTCAGCAGGGTACGTGTATTACTGGGGTGCGCAGGAAGTTCCACACACGATTTCAGCAGGGTACGTGTATTTCTGTGGTGTGGGGAAGTTTAACAGGCAACTTCAGCAGGGTACGTGTATTACTGGAGTGCGCGGGAAGTTCCAAACACGATTTCAGCAGGGTATGTGTATTTCTGGGGTGCGTGGAAGTTTAACACGCGATTTCAGCAGGGTACGTGTATTACTGGGGTGCGTGGGAAGTTCCACATGCGATTTCAGCAGGGTGCGTGTATTTCTGGGGAGCGGGAAAGTTTAACATGCGATTTCAGCAGGGTATGTGTATTACTGGGGTGCGTGGGAAGTACCACATGCGATTTCAGCAGGGTACGTGTATTTCTGGGGAGCGGAGAAGTTTAACATGCGATTTCAGCAGGGTAAGTGTATTTCTGGGGTGCTCGGGAAGTTCCACATGCGATTTCAGCAGGGTACGTGTATTTCTGGGGTGCGGGGAAGTTTAACACGCGATTTCAGCAGGGCACGTGTATTACTGGGGTGTGCGGGAATTTCCACACGCGATTTCAGCAGGGTACATGTATTTCTGGGGAGCGGGGAAGTTTAACAAGCAATTTCAGCAGGGTATGTGTTTTACTGGGGTGCGTGGAAAGTTCCACACGCGATTTCAGCAGTGTACGTGTATTTCTGGGGTATGGGGAAGTTTAAGATTTGATTTCAGCAGGGTACGTGTATTACTGGGGTGCGCGGGAAGTTCCACACACGATTTCAGCAGGGTACGTGTATTTCTGAGGTGCGGGGAAGTTTAACACGCAATTTCAGCAGGGTACGTGTATTACTGGGGTGCGCGGGAAGTTCCACACGCGATTTCAGCAGGGTGCGTGTATTTCTGGGGAGCGGGAAAGTTTAACATGCGATTTCAGCAGGGTACGTGTATTTCTGGGGTGCATGGGAAGTTCCACATGCGATTTCAGCAGGGTATGTGTATTACTGGGGTGCGTGGAAAGTTCCACACGCGATTTCAGCAGTGTACGTGTATTTCTGGGGTATGGCGAAGTTTAAGACGTGGTTTCAGCAGGGTACGTGTATTACTGGGGTGCGCGGGAAGTTCCACACGCGATTTCAGCAGGGTACGTGTATTTCTAGGGTCCGGGGAAGTTTAACACGCAATTTCAGCAGGGTTCGTGTATTACTGGGGTGCGCGGGAAGTTCCACATGCGATTTCATCAGGGTACATGTATTTCTGGGGTGCAGGGAAGTTTAACACGCAATTTCAGCAGCGTACGTGTATTACTAGGGTGTGCGGGAAGTTCCACACGCGATTTCAGCAGGGTCCGTGTATTTCTGGGGTGCGGGGAAGTTTAACACGCGATTTCAGCAGGGTATGTGTATTACTGGGGTGCGTGGGAAGTACCACATGCGATTTCAGCAGGGTACGTGTATTTCTGGGGAGCGGAGAAGTTTAACATGCAATTTCAGCAGGGTACGTGTATTTCTGGGGTGCGCGGGAAGTTCCACATGCGATTTCAGCAGGGTACGTGTATTTCTGGGGTGCGGGGAAGTTTAACACGCGATTTCAGCAGGGCACGTGTATTACTGGGGTGTGCGGGAATTTCCACACGCGATTTCAGCAGGGTACATGTATTTCTGGGGAGCGGGGAAGTTTAACAAGCAATTTCAGCAGGGTATGTGTTTTACTGGGGTGCGTGGAAAGTTCCACACGCGATTTCAGCAGTGTACGTGTATTTCTGGGGTATGGGGAAGTTTAAGACGTGATTTCAGCAGGTTACGTGTATTACTGGGGTGAGCGGGAAGTTCCACACACGATTTCAGCAGGGTACGTGTATTTCTGAGGTGCGGGGAAGTTTAACACGCAATTTCAGCAGGGTACATGTATTTCTGGGGTGCGGGAAGTTTAACACGCGATTTCAGCAGGGTACATGTATTACTGGGGTGCGCGGGAAGTTCCACACGCGATTTCAGCAGGGTATGTGTATTTCTGGTGTGCGGGGAAGTTTAACATGTGATTTCAGTAGGGTACGTGTATTACTGGGGTGCGCGGGAAGTTCCACACACGATTTCAGCAGGGTACGTGTATTTCTGGGGAGCGGGGAAGTTTAACATGCGATTTCAGCAGGGTACGTGTATTACTGGGGTGCGCGGGAAGTTCCACACGTGATTTCAGCAGGGTACGTGTATTTCTGGGGTGCGGGGAAGTTTAACACTCAATTTCAGCAGGGTACGTGTATTACCGGGGTGCGCGGGAAGTTCCACACACGATTTCAACAGGGTACGTGTATTTCTGGGGTGCGGGGAAGTTTAACACGCAATTTCAGCAGGGTACGTGTATTACTGGGGTGCGCGGGAAGTTCCACACACGATTTCAGCAGGGTACGTGTATTTCTGGGGTGCGGGGAAGTTTAACACGCAATTTCAGCAGGGTACGTGTATAACTGGAGTGCGCGGGAAGTTCCACACACAATTTCAGCAGGGTATGTGTATTTCTGGGGTGCAGGGAAGTTTAACACGCAATTTCAGCAGGGTACGTGTATTACTGGAGTGCGCGGGAAGTTCCACACACGATTTCAGCAGGGTACGTGTATTTCTGGGGTGCGGGGAAGTTCCACACGCGATTTCAGCAGGGTACGTGTATTTCTGGTGTGCGGGGAAGTTTAACACGCGATTTCAGCAGGGTACGTGTATTACTGGGGTGCGTGGGAAGTACCACCTGCGATTTCAGCAGAGTACGTGTATTTCTGGGGAGCTGAGAAGTTTAACATGCGATTTCAGCAGGGTACGTGTATTTCTGGGGTGCGCGGGAAGTTCCACATGCGATTTCAGCAGGGTACGTGTATTTCTGGGGTGCGGGGAAGTTTAACACGCGATTTCAGCAGGGCACGTGTATTACTGGGGTGTGCGGGAATTTCCACACGCGATTTCAGCAGGGTACATGTATTTCTGGGGAGCGGGGAAGTTTAACAAGCAATTTCAGCAGGGTATGTGTTTTACTGGGGTGCGTGGAAAGTTCCACACGCAATTTCAGCAGTGTACGTGTATTTCTGAGGTGCGGGGAAGTTTAACACGCAATTTCAGCAGCGTACGTGTATTACTGGGGTGCGCGGGAAGTTCCACACGCGATTTCAGCAGGGTCCGTGTATTTCTGGGGTGCGGGGAAGTTTAACACGCGATTTCAGCAGGGTATGTGTATTACTGGGGTGCGTGGGAAGTACCACATGCGATTTCAGCAGGGTACGTGTATTTCTGGGGAGCGGAGAAGTTTAACATGCGATTTCAGCAGGGTAAGTGTATTTCTGGGGTGCTCGGGAAGTTCCACATGCGATTTCAGCAGGGTACGTGTATTTCTGGGGTGCGGGGAAGTTTAACACGCGATTTCAGCAGGGCACGTGTATTACTGGGGTGTGCGGGAATTTCCACACGCGATTTCAGCAGGGTACATGTATTTCTGGGGAGCGGGGAAGTTTAACAAGCAATTTCAGCAGGGTATGTGTTTTACTGGGGTGCGTGGAAAGTTCCACACGCGATTTCAGCAGTGTACGTGTATTTCTGAGGTGCGGGGAAGTTTAACACGCAATTTCAGCAGGGTACGTGTATTACTGGGGTGCGCGGGAAGTTCCACACACGATTTCAGCAGGGTACGTGTATTTCTGAGGTGCGGGGAAGTTTAACACGCAATTTCAGCAGGGTACGTGTATTACTGGGGTGCGCGGGAAGTTCCACACGCGATTTCAGCAGGGTGCGTGTATTTCTGGGGAGCGGGAAAGTTTAACATTCAATTTCAGCAGGGTACGTGTATTTCTGGGGTGTGGGGAAGTTCCACACGTGATTTCAGCAGGGTACGTGTATTTCTGGTGTGCGGGGAAGTTTAACACGTGATTTCAGCAGGGTACGTGTATTACTGGGGTGCGTGGGAAGTACCACATGCGATTTCAGCAGGGTACGTGTATTTCTGGGGAGCGAAGAAGTTTAACATGCGATTTCAGCAGGCTACGTGTATTTCTGGGGTGCGCGGGAAGTTCCACATGCGATTTCAGCAGGGTACGTGTATTTCTGGTGTGCGGGGAAGTTTAACACGTGATTTCAGCAGGGTACGTGTATTACTGGGGTGCGTGGGAAGTACCACATGCGATTTCAGCAGGGTACGTGTATTTCTGGGGAGCGAAGATGTTTAACATGCGATTTCAGCAGGGTACGTGTATTACCGGGGTGCGCGGAAAGTTCCACACACGATTTCAGCAGGGTACGTGTATTTCTTGGGTGTGGGGAAGTTTAACACACAATTTCAGCAGGGTACGTGTATTACTGGGGTGCGCAGGAAGTTCCACACACGATTTCAGCAGGGTACGTGTATTTCTGTGGTGTGGGGAAGTTTAACAGGCAACTTCAGCAGGGTACGTGTATTACTGGAGTGCGCGGGAAGTTCCAAACACGATTTCAGCAGGGTATGTGTATTTCTGGGGTGCGTGGAAGTTTAACACGCGATTTCAGCAGGGTACGTGTATTACTGGGGTGCGTGGGAAGTTCCACATGCGATTTCAGCAGGGTGCGTGTATTTCTGGGGAGCGGGAAAGTTTAACATGCGATTTCAGCAGAGTACGTGTATTTCTGGGGTGCATGGGAAGTTCCACATGCGATTTCAGCAGGGTATGTGTATTACTGGGGTGCGTGGAAAGTTCCACACGCGATTTCAGCAGTGTACGTGTATTTCTGGGGTATGGCGAAGTTTAAGACGTGATTTCAGCAGGGTACGTGTATTACTGGGGTGCGCGGGAAGTTCCACACGCGATTTCAGCAGGGTACGTGTATTTCTGGGGTCCGGGGAAGTTTAACACGCAATTTCAGCAGGGTACGTGTATTACTGGGGTGCGCGGGAAGTTCCACACGCGATTTCATCAGGGTACATGTATTTCTGGGGTGCAGGGACGTTTAACACGCAATTTCAGCAGCGTACGTGTATTACTGGGGTGCGCGGGAAGTTCCACACGCGATTTCAGCAGGGTCCGTGTATTTCTGGGGTGCGGGGAAGTTTAACACGCGATTTCAGCAGGGTATGTGTATTACTGGGGTGCGTGGGAAGTACCACATGCGATTTCAGCAGGGTACGTGTATTTCTGGGGAGCGGAGAAGTTTAACATGCGATTTCAGCAGGGTAAGTGTATTTCTGGGGTGCTCGGGAAGTTCCACATGCGATTTCAGCAGGGTACGTGTATTTCTGGGGTGCGGGGAAGTTTAACACGCGATTTCAGCAGGGCACGTGTATTACTGGGGTGTGCGGGAATTTCCACACGCGATTTCAGCAGGGTACATGTATTTCTGGGGAGCGGGGAAGTTTAACAAGCAATTTCAGCAGGGTATGTGTTTTACTGGGGTGCGTGGAAAGTTCCACACGCGATTTCAGCAGTGTACGTGTATTTCTGGGGTATGGGGAAGTTTAAGATTTGATTTCAGCAGGGTACGTGTATTACTGGGGTGCGCGGGAAGTTCCACACACGATTTCAGCAGGGTACGTGTATTTCTGAGGTGCGGGGAAGTTTAACACGCAATTTCAGCAGGGTACGTGTATTACTGGGGTGCGCGGGAAGTTCCACACGCGATTTCAGCAGGGTGCGTGTATTTCTGGGGAGCGGGAAAGTTTAACATGCGATTTCAGCAGGGTACGTGTATTTCTGGGGTGCATGGGAAGTTCCACATGCGATTTCAGCAGGGTATGTGTATTACTGGGGTGCGTGAAAAGTTCCACACGCGATTTCAGCAGTGTACGTGTATTTCTGGGGTATGGCGAAGTTTAAGACGTGGTTTCAGCAGGGTACGTGTATTACTGGGGTGCGCGGGAAGTTCCACACGCGATTTCAGCAGGGTACGTGTATTTCTAGGGTCCGGGGAAGTTTAACACGCAATTTCAGCAGGGTTCGTGTATTACTGGGGTGCGCGGGAAGTTCCACACGCGATTTCATCAGGGTACATGTATTTCTGGGGTGCAGGGAAGTTTAACACGCAATTTCAGCAGCGTACGTGTATTACTAGGGTGTGCGGGAAGTTCCACACGCGATTTCAGCAGGGTCCGTGTATTTCTGGGGTGCGGGGAAGTTTAACACGCGATTTCAGCAGGGTATGTGTATTACTGGGGTGCGTGGGAAGTACCACATGCGATTTCAGCAGGGTACGTGTATTTCTGGGGAGCGGAGAAGTTTAACATGCAATTTCAGCAGGGTACGTGTATTTCTGGGGTGCGCGGGAAGTTCCACATGCGATTTCAGCAGGGTACGTGTATTTCTGGGGTGCGGGGAAGTTTAACACGCGATTTCAGCAGGGCACGTGTATTACTAGGGTGTGCGGGAATTTCCACACGCGATTTCAGCAGGGTACATGTATTTCTGGGGAGCGGGGAAGTTTAACAAGCAATTTCAGCAGGGTATGTGTTTTACTGGGGTGCGTGGAAAGTTCCACACGCGATTTCAGCAGTGTACGTGTATTTCTGGGGTATGGGGAAGTTTAAGACGTGATTTCAGCAGGTTACGTGTATTACTGGGGTGAGCGGGAAGTTCCACACACGATTTCAGCAGGGTACGTGTATTTCTGAGGTGCGGGGAAGTTTAACACGCAATTTCAGCAGGGTACATGTATTTCTGGGGTGCGGGAAGTTTAACACGCGATTTCAGCAGGGTACATGTATTACTGGGGTGCGCGGGAAGTTCCACACGCGATTTCAGCAGGGTATGTGTATTTCTGGTGTGCGGGGAAGTTTAACATGTGATTTCAGTAGGGTACGTGTATTACTGGGGTGCGCGGGAAGTTCCACACACGATTTCAGCAGGGTACGTGTATTTCTGGGGAGCGGGGAAGTTTAACATGCGATTTCAGCAGGGTACGTGTATTACTGGGGTGCGCGGGAAGTTCCACACGTGATTTCAGCAGGGTACGTGTATTTCTGGGGTGCGGGGAAGTTTAACACTCAATTTCAGCAGGGTACGTGTATTACCGGGGTGCGCGGGAAGTTCCACACACGATTTCAACAGGGTACGTGTATTTCTGGGGTGCGGGGAAGTTTAACACGCAATTTCAGCAGGGTACGTGTATTACTGGGGTGCGCGGGAAGTTCCACACACGATTTCAGCAGGGTACGTGTATTTCTGGGGTGCGGGGAAGTTTAACACGCAATTTCAGCAGGGTACGAGTATAACTGGAGTGCGCGGGAAGTTCCACACACAATTTCAGCAGGGTATGTGTATTTCTGGGGTGCAGGGAAGTTTAACACGCAATTTCAGCAGGGTACGTGTATTACTGGAGTGCGCGGGAAGTTCCACACACGATTTCAGCAGGGTACGTGTATTTCTGGGGTGCGGGGAAGTTCCACACGCGATTTCAGCAGGGTACGTGTATTTCTGGTGTGCGGGGAAGTTTAACACGTGATTTCAGCAGGGTACGTGTATTACTGGGGTGCGTGGGAAGTACCACCTGCGATTTCAGCAGAGTACGTGTATTTCTGGGGAGCTGAGAAGTTTAACATGCGATTTCAGCAGGGTACGTGTATTTCTGGGGTGCGCGGGAAGTTCCACATGCGATTTCAGCAGCGTACATGTATTTCTGGGGTGCGGGGAAGTTTAACACGCGATTTCAGCAGGGCACGTGTATTACTGGGGTGCGGGGGAAGTTCCACACGCGATTTCAGCAGGGTACATGTATTTCTGGGGAGCGGGGAAGTTTAACATGCGATTTCAGCAGGGTACGTGTATTTCTGGGGTGCACGGGAAGTTCCACATGCGATTTCAGCAGGGTACGTGTATTTCGGCGTTGCGGGGAAGATTAACACGTGATTTCAGCAGGGTACATGTATTACTAGGGTGCGCGTGAAGTTCCACACGCAATTTCAGCAGGGTACGTGTATTTCTGGGGTGCGGGGAAGTTTAACATTCAATTTCAGCAGGGTATGTGTATTACTCGGGTGCGTGGAAAGTTCCACACGCGATTTCAGCAGTGTACGTGTATTTCTGGGGTATGGGGAAGTTTAACACGTGATTTCAGCAGGGTACGTGTATTATTGGGGTGTGCGTGAAGTTCCACACGCAATCTCAGCAGGGTACGTGTATTTCTGGGGTGCGGGGAAGTTTAACACGCAATTTCAGCAGGGTACGTTTATTACTCGAGTGCGCGGGAAGTTTCACACACTATTTCAGCAGGGTACGTGTATTTCAGGGGTGCGGGGAAGTTTAACAGGCGATTTTAGCAGGCTACGTGTATTACTGGGGTGCACAGGAAGTTCCACACACGATTTCAGCAGGGTATGTGTATTTCTGGGGTGCGGGGAAGTTTAACACGCAATTTCTGCAGTGTACGTGTATTACCGGAGTGCGCGGGAAGTTTCACACACTATTTCAGCAGGGTACGTGTATTTCTGGGGTGCGGGGAAGTTTAACACGTGATTTCAGCATGGCACGTGTATTACTGGGGTGCGCGGGAAGTTCCACACGCGATTTCAGCAGGGTACGTGTATTTCTGGGGTGCGGGGAAGTTTAACACGCAATTTCAGCAGGGTACGTTTATTACTGGAGTGCGCGGGATGTTTCACACGCTATTTCAGCAGGGTACGTGTATTTCTGGGGTGCAGGGAAGTTTAACACGCGATTTCAGCAGGGTACATGTATTACCGGGGTGCGCGGGAAGTTCCACACACGATTTCGACAGGGTACGTGTATTTCTGGGGTGCGGGGAAGTTCAACACTCAATTTCAGCAGGGTACATGTATTACCGGGGTGCGCGGGAAGTTCCACACACGATTTCAACAGGGTACGTGTATTTCTGGGGTGCGGGGAAGTTTAACACGCAATTTCAGCAGGGTACGTGTATTACTGGGGTGCGCGGGAAGTTCCACACACGATTTCAGCAGGGTACGTGTATTTCTGGGGTGCGGGGAAGTTTAACACGCAATTTCAGCAGGGTACGTGTATTACTGGAGTGCGCGGGAAGTTCCACACACGATTTCAGCAGGGTACGTGTATTTCTGGGGTGCGGGGAAGTTCCACACGCGATTTCAGCAGGGTACGTGTATTTCTGGTGTGCGGGGAAGTTTAACACGCGATTTCAGCAGGGTACGTGTATTACTGAGGTGCGTGGGAAGTACCACCTGCGATTTCAGCAGAGTACGTGTATTTCTGGGGAGCGGAGAAGTTTAACATGCAATTTCAGCAGGGTACGTGTATTTCTGGGGTGCGCGGGAAGTTCCACATGCGATTTCAGCAGCGTATGTGTATTTCTGGGGTGCGGGGAAGTTTAACACGCGATTTCAGCAGGGCACGTGTATTACTGGGGTGCGGGGGAAGTTCCACACGCGATTTCAGCAGGGTACATGTATTTCTGGGGAGCGGGGAAGTTTAACATGCGATTTCAGCAGGGTACGTGTATTTCTGGGGTGCACGGGAAGTTCCACATGCGATTTCAGCAGGGTACGTGTATTTCGGCGGTGCGGGGAAGATTAACACGTGATTTCAGCAGGGTACATGTATTACTAGGGTGCGCGTGAAGTTCCACACGCAATTTCAGCAGGGTACGTGTATTTCTGGGGTGCGGGGAAGTTTAACATGCAATTTCAGCAGGGTATGTGTATTACTCGGGTGCGTGGAAAGTTCCACACGCGATTTCAGCAGTGTACGTGTATTTCTGGGGTATGGGGAAGTTTAACACGTGATTTCAGCAGGGTACGTGTATTATTGGGGTGTGCGTGAAGTTCCACACGCAATCTCAGCAGGGTACGTGTATTTCTGGGGTGCGGGGAAGTTTAACACGCAATTTCAGCAGGGTACGTTTATTACTCGAGTGCGCGGGAAGTTTCACACGCTATTTCAGCAGGGTACGTGTATTTCTGGGGTGCGGGGAAGTTTAACACGTGATTTCAGCATGGCACGTGTATTACTGGGGTGCGCGGGAAGTTCCACACGCGATTTCAGCAGGGTACGTGTATTTCTGGGGTGCAGGGAAGTTTAACACGCAATTTCAGCAGGGTACGTTTATTACTGGAGTGCGCGGGAAGTTTCACATGCTATTTCAGCAGGGTACGTGTATTTCTGGGGTGCAGGAAAGTTTAACACGCGATTTCAGCAGGGTACATGTACTACTGGGGTGCGCGGGAAGTTCCACACGCAATTTCAGCAGGGTACGTGTATTTCTGGGGTGCGGGGAAGTTTAACAGGTGATTTCAGCAGGGTACGTGTATTACTGGGGTGCGCAGGAAGTTCCAAACACGATTTCAGCAGGGTACGTGTATTTCTGGGGTGCGGGGAAGTTTAACATGCAATTTCAGCAGGGTACGTGTATTACTGGGCTGTGCGGGAAGTTCCACACGCGATTTCAGCAGGGTACGTGTATTTCTGGGGTGGGGGAAGTTTAACACGCAATTCCAGCAGGGTACGTGTATTACTGGGGTGCGCGGGAAGTTCCACACGCGATTTCAGCAGGGTATGTGTATTTCTGGGGTGCGGGGAAGTTTAACACGTGATTTCAGCAGGGTACGTGTATTACTGGGGTGCGTGGGAAGTTCCACATGCGATTTCAGCAGGGTACGTGTATTTTTGGGGAGCGGGGAAGTTTAACATGCGATTTCAGCAGGGTACGTGTATTCCTGGGGTGCGCGGGAAGTTCCACACGTGATTTCATCAGGGTACATGTATTTCTGGGGTGCAGGGAAGTTTAACACGCAATTTCAGCAGGGTATGTGTATTACTGGGGTGCGCGGGAAGTTCCACACGCAATTTCAGCAGGGTATGTGTATTTCGGGGGTGCAGGGAAGTTTAACACGTGATTTCAGCAGGGTACATGTATTACTGGGGTGCGTGGGAAGTTCCACACGTGAATTCAGCAGGGTACGTGTATTTCTGGGGTGCGGGGAAGTTTAACACGCAATTTCAGCAGGGTATGTGTATTACTAAGGTGCGTGGAAAGTTGCACACGAGATTTCAGCAGTGTACGTGTATTTCTGGGGTATGGGGAAGTTTAAGACGTGATTTCAGCACGGTACGTGTATTACTGGGGTGCGCGGGAAGTTCCACACGCAATTTCAGCACGGTACGTGTATTTCTGGGGTGCAGGGAAGTTTAACACGCAATTTCAGCAGGGTACGTGTATTTCTGGGGAGCGGAGAAGTTTATCATGCAATTTCAGCAGGGTACGTGTATTTCTGGGGTGCGCGGGAAGTTCCACATGCAATTTCAGCAGGGTACGTGTATTTTTGGGGTGCGGGAAGTTTAACACGAGATTTCAGCAGGGCACGTGTACTACTGGGGTGTGCGGGAAGTTCCACACGCGATTTCAGCAGGGTACATGTATTTCTGGGGAGCGGGGAAGTTTAACATGCGATTTCAGCAGGGTACGTATATTTCTGGGGTGCACGGGAAGTTCCACTTGCGATTTCAGCAGGGTACGTGTATTACTGGGGTGCGCGGGAAGTTCCACACGCGATTTCAGCAGGGTACATAACAAGCAATTTCAGCAGGGTATGTGTATTACGGGGGTGCGTGGAAAGTTCCACACGCGATTTCAGCAGGGTACGTGTATTTCTGGGGTGCAGGGGAGTTTAACACGCAATTTCAGCAGGGTACGTGTATTACTGGGGTGTGCGGGAAGTTCCACACGCGATTTCAGCAGGGTACATGTATTTCTGGAGTGCGGGGAAGTTTAACACGCGATTTCAGCAGGGTACATGTATTACTGGGGTGCGCGGGAAGTTCCACACGCGATTTCAGCAGGGTACGTGTATTTCTGGGGTGCGGGGAAGTTTAACATGTGATTTCAGCAGGGTACGTGTATTACTGGGGTGCGCGGGAAGTTCCACACGTGATTTCAGCAGGGTACGTGTATTTCTGGGGTGCGGGGAAGTTTAACATGCAATTTCAGCAGGGTACGTGTATTGCTGGGGTGCGCGGGAAGTTCCACACGCGATTTCAGCAGGGTACATGTATTTCTGGAGTGCGGGGAAGTTTAACATGCAATTTCAGCAGGGTACGTGTATTGCTGGGGTGCGCAGGAAGTTCCACATACGATTTCAGCAGGGTACGTGTATTTCTGGGGTGCAGGGAAGTTTATCACGCAATTTCTGCAGCATACGTGTATTTCTGCGGTGCGGGGAAGTTCCACACGCGATTTCAGCAGGGTATGTGTATTTCTGGTGTGCGTTGAAGTTTAACACGTGATTTCAGCAGGGTACGTGTATTACTGGGGTTCGTGGGAAGTAATACATGCGATTTCAGCAGGGTACGTGTATTTCTGGGGAGCGAAGAAGTTTAACATGCGATTTCAGCAGGCTATGTGTATTTCTGGGGTGAGCGGGAAGTTCCACATGCGATTTCAGCACCGTACGTGTATTTCTGGGGTGCAGGGAAGTTTAACACTCGATTTCAGCAGGGTACGTGTATTACTGGGGTGCGCAGGAAGTTCCACACACGATTTCAGCAGGGTACGTGTATTTCTGTGGTGCGGGGAAGTTTAACACGCAACTTCAGCAGGGTACGTGTATTACTGGAGTGCACGGGAAGTTCCAAACACGATTTCAGCAGGGTATGTGTATTTCTGGGGTGCGGGGAAGTTTAACACGCGATTTCAGCAGGATACGTGTATTACTGGGGTGCGTGGGAAGTTCCACATGCGATTTCAGCAGGGTGCGTGTATTTCTGGGGAGCGGGAAAGTTTAACATGCGATTTCAGCAGGGTACGTGTATTTCTGGGGTGCATGGGGGTTCCACATGCGATTTCAGCAGGGTACGTGTATTTCGGGGGTGCGGGGAAGTTTAACACGTGATTTCAGCAGGGTACATGTATTACTGGGGTGCGCAGGAAATTCCACATGTGATTTCAGCATGGTACGTGTATTTCTGGGGCACGGGGAAGTTTAACACGCAATTTCAGCAGGGTATGTGTATTACTGGGGTGCGTGGAAAGTTCCACACGTGATTTCAGCAGTGTACGTGTATTTCTGGGGTATGGGGAAGTTTAACACGTGATTTCAGCAGGGCACGTGTATTACTGGGGTGCGCGGGAAGTTCCACACACGATTTCAGCAGGGTACGTGTATTTCTGGGGTGCGGGGAAGTTTAACATGTGATTTCAGCAGGGTACGTGTATTTCTTGGGTGCACGGGAAGTTCCACATGCGATTTCAGCAGGGTACGTGTATTTTGGCGGTGCGGGGAAGTTTAACACTCAATTTCAGCAGGGTACGTGTATTACCGGGGTGCGCGGGAAGTTCCACACACGATTTCAGCAGGGTACGTGTATTTCTGGGGTGCGGGGAAGTTTAACACGCAATTTCAGCAGGGTACGTGTATTACTGGGGTGCGCGGGAAGTTCCACACACGATTTCAGCACGGTACGTGTATTTCTGGGGTGCGGGGAAGTTTAACACGCAATTTCAGCAGGGTACATGTATTACTGGAGTGCGCGGGAAGTTCCACACACGATTTCAGCAGGGTACGTGTATTACTGGGGTGCAGGGAAGTTTAACATTCAATTTCAGCAGGGTACGTGTATTTCTGCGGTGCGGGGAAGTTCCACACGCGATTTCAGCAGGGTATGTGTATTTCTGGTGTGCGGGGAAGTTTAACACGTGATTTCAGCAGGGTACGTGTATTACTGGGGTTCGTGGGAAGTACCACATGCGATTTCAGCAGGGTACGTGTATTTCTGGGGAGCGAAGAAGTTTAACATGCGATTTCAGCAGGCTATGTGTATTTCTGGGGTGAGCGGGAAGTTCCACATGCGATTTCAGCACCGTACGTGTATTTCAGGGGTGCAGGGAAGTTTAACACTCAATTTCAGCAGGGTACGTGTATTACCGGGGTGCGCGGGAAGTTCCACACACGATTTCAGCAGGGTACGTGTATTTCTTGGGTGCGGGGAAGATTAACACACAATTTCAGCAGGGTACGTGTATTACTGGGGTGCGCAGGAAGTTCCACACACGATTTCAGCAGGGTACGTGTATTTCTGTGGTGCGGGGAAGTTTAACACGCAACTTCAGCAGGGTACGTGTATTACTGGAGTGCGCGGGAAGCTTCAAACACGATTTCAGCAGGGTATGTGTATTTCTGGGGTGCGGGGAAGTTTAACACGCGATTTCAGCAGGATACGTGTATTACTGGGGTGCGTGGGAAGTTCCACATGCGATTTCAGCAGGGTGCGTGTATTTCTGGGGAGCGGGAAAGTTTAACATGCGATTTCAGCAGGGTACGTGTATTTCTGGGGTGCATGGGGGTTCCACATGCGATTTCAGCAGGGTACGTGTATTTCGGGGGTGCGGGGAAGTTTAACACGTGATTTCAGCAGGGTACATGTATTACTGGGGTGCGCAGGAAATTCCACATGTGATTTCAGCATGGTACGTGTATTTCTGGGGCACGGGGAAGTTTAACACGCAATTTCAACAGGGTATGTGTATTACTGGGGTGCGCGGGAAGTTCCACACACGATTTCAGCAGGGTACGTGTATTTCTGGGGTGCGGGGAAGTTTAACATGTGATTTCAGCAGGGTACGTGTATTTCTGGGGTGCACGGGAAGTTCCACATGCGATTTCAGCAGGGTACGTGTATTTCGGCGGTGCGGGGAAGTTTAACACTCAATTTCAGCAGGGTACGTGTATTACCGGGGTGCGCGGGAAGTTCCACACACGATTTCAGCAGGGTACGTGTATTTCTGGGGTGCGGGGAAGTTTAACACGCAATTTCAGCAGGGTACGTGTATTACTGGGGTGCGCGGGAAGTTCCACACACGATTTCAGCACGGTACGTGTATTTCTGGGGTGCGGGGAAGTTTAACACGCAATTTCAGCAGGGTACATGTATTACTGGAGTGCGCGGGAAGTTCCACACACGATTTCAGCAGGGTACGTGTATTACTGGGGTGCAGGGAAGTTTAACATTCAATTTCAGCAGGGTACGTGTATTTCTGGGGTGCGGGGAAGTTCCACACGCGATTTCAGCAGGGTACGTGTATTTCTGGTGTGCGGGGAAGTTTAACACGTGATTTCAGCAGGGTACGTGTATTACTGGGGTGCGTGGGAAGTACCACATGCAATTTCAGCAGGGTACGTGTATTTCTGGGGAGCGAAGAAGTTTAACATGCGATTTCAGCAGGCTACGTGTATTTCTGGGGTGCGCGGGAAGTTCCACATGCGATTTCAGCAGGGTACGTGTATTTCTGGTGTGCGGGGAAGTTTAACACGTGATTTCAGCAGGGTACGTGTATTACTGGGGTGCGTGGGAAGTACCACATGCGATTTCAGCAGGGTACGTGTATTTCTGGGGAGCGAAGAAGTTTAACATGCGATTTCAGCAGGGTACGTGTATTACCGGGGTGCGCGGAAAGTTCCACAGACGATTTCAGCAGGGTACGTGTATTTCTTGGGTGTGGGGAAGTTTAACACACAATTTCAGCAGGGTACGTGTATTACTGGGGTGCGCAGGAAGTTCCACACATGATTTCAGCAGGGTATGTGTATTTCTGTGGTGTGGGGAAGTTTAACAGGCAACTTCAGCAGGGTACGTGTATTACTGGAGTTGCTCGGGAAGTTCCAAACACGATTTCAGCAGGGTATGTGTATTTCTGGGGTGCGTGGAAGTTTAACACGCGATTTCAGCAGGGTACGTGTATTACTGGGGTGCGTGGGAAGTTCCACATGCGATTTCAGCAGGGTGCGTGTATTTCTGGGGAGCGGGAAAGTTTAACATGCGATTTCAGCAGAGTACGTGTATTTCTGGGGTGCATGGGAAGTTCCACATGCGATTTCAGCAGGGTATGTGTATTACTGGGGTGCGTGGAAAGTTCCACACGAGATTTCAGCAGTGTACGTGTATTTCTGGGGTATGGCGAAGTTTAAGACGTGATTTCAGCAGGGTACGTGTATTACTGGGGTGCACGGGAAGTTCCACACGCGATTTCAGCAGGGTATGTGTATTTCTGGGGTCCTGGGAAGTTTAACACGCAATTTCAGCAGGGTACGTGTATTACTGGGGTGCGCGGGAAGTTCCACACGCGATTTCATCAGGGTACATGTATTTCTGGGGTGCAGGGAAGTTTAACACGCAATTTCAGCAGCGTACGTGTATTACTGGGGTGCGCGGGAAGTTCCACACGCGATTTCAGCAGGGTCCGTGTATTTCTGGGGTGCGGGGAAGTTTAACACGCGATTTCAGCAGGGTATGTGTATTACTGGGGTGCGTGGGAAGTACCACATGCGATTTCAGCAGGGTACGTGTATTTCTGGGGTGCTCGGGAAGTTCCACATGCGATTTCAGCAGGGTACGTGTATTTCTGGGGTGCGGGGAAGTTTAACACGCGATTTCAGCAGGGCACGTGTATTACTGGGGTGTGCGGGAATTTCCACACGTGATTTCAGCAGGGTACATGTATTTCTGGGGAGCGGGGAAGTTTAACAAGCAATTTCAGCAGGGTATGTGTTTTACTGGGGTGCGTGGAAAGTTCCACAAGCGATTTCAGCAGTGTACGTGTATTTCTGGGGTATGGGGAAGTTTAAGACGTGATTTCAGCAGGGTACGTGTATTACTGGGGTGCGCGGGAAGTTCCACATACGATTTCAGCAGGGTACGTGTATTTCTGAGGTGCGGGGAAGTTTAACACGCAATTTCAGCAGGGTACGTGTATTACTGGGGTGCGCGGGAAGTTCCACACGCGATTTCAGCAGGGTGCGTGTATTTCTGGGGAGCGGGAAAGTTTAACATGCGATTTCAGCAGGGTACGTGTATTTCTGGGGTGCATGGGAAGTTTAACACTCAATTTCAGCAGGGTACGTGTATTACCGGGGTGCGCGGGAAGTTCCACACACGATTTCAGCAGGGTACGTGTATTTCTTGGGTGCGGGGAAGATTAACACACAATTTCAGCAGGGTACGTGTATTACTGGGGTGCGCAGGAAGTTCCACACACGATTTCAGCAGGGTACGTGTATTTCTGTGGTGCGGGGAAGTTTAACACGCAACTTCAGCAGGGTACGTGTATTACTGGAGTGCGCGGGAAGTTCCAAACACGATTTCAGCAGGGTATGTGTATTTCTGGGGTGCGGGGAAGTTTAACACGCGATTTCAGCAGGATACGTGTATTACTGGGGTGCGTGGGAAGTTCCACATGCGATTTCAGCAGGGTGCGTGTATTTCTGGGGAGCGGGAAAGTTTAACATGCGATTTCAGCAGGGTACGTGTATTTCTGGGGTGCATGGGGGTTCCACATGCGATTTCAGCAGGGTACGTGTATTTCGGGGGTGCGGGGAAGTTTAACACGTGATTTCAGCAGGGTACATGTATTACTGGGGTGCGCAGGAAATTCCACATGTGATTTCAGCATGGTACGTGTATTTCTGGGGCACGGGGAAGTTTAACACGCAATTTCAACAGGGTATGTGTATTACTGGGGTGCGCGGGAAGTTCCACACACGATTTCAGCAGGGTACGTGTATTTCTGGGGTGCGGGGAAGTTTAACATGTGATTTCAGCAGGGTACGTGTATTTCTGGGGTGCACGGGAAGTTCCACATGCGATTTCAGCAGGGTACGTGTATTTCGGCGGTGCGGGGAAGTTTAACACTCAATTTCAGCAGGGTACGTGTATTACCGGGGTGCGCGGGAAGTTCCACACACGATTTCAGCAGGGTACGTGTATTTCTGGGGTGCGGGGAAGTTTAACACGCAATTTCAGCAGGGTACGTGTATTACTGGGGTGCGCGGGAAGTTCCACACACGATTTCAGCACGGTACGTGTATTTCTGGGGTGCGGGGAAGTTTAACACGCAATTTCAGCAGGGTACATGTATTACTGGAGTGCGCGGGAAGTTCCACACACGATTTCAGCAGGGTACGTGTATTACTGGGGTGCAGGGAAGTTTAACATTCAATTTCAGCAGGGTACGTGTATTTCTGGGGTGCGGGGAAGTTCCACACGCGATTTCAGCAGGGTACGTGTATTTCTGGTGTGCGGGGAAGTTTAACACGTGATTTCAGCAGGGTACGTGTATTACTGGGGTGCGTGGGAAGTACCACATGCAATTTCAGCAGGGTACGTGTATTTCTGGGGAGCGAAGAAGTTTAACATGCGATTTCAGCAGGCTACGTGTATTTCTGGGGTGCGCGGGAAGTTCCACATGCGATTTCAGCAGGGTACGTGTATTTCTGGTGTGCGGGGAAGTTTAACACGTGATTTCAGCAGGGTACGTGTATTACTGGGGTGCGTGGGAAGTACCACATGCGATTTCAGCAGGGTACGTGTATTTCTGGGGAGCGAAGAAGTTTAACATGCGATTTCAGCAGGGTACGTGTATTACCGGGGTGCGCGGAAAGTTCCACAGACGATTTCAGCAGGGTACGTGTATTTCTTGGGTGTGGGGAAGTTTAACACACAATTTCAGCAGGGTACGTGTATTACTGGGGTGCGCAGGAAGTTCCACACATGATTTCAGCAGGGTATGTGTATTTCTGTGGTGTGGGGAAGTTTAACAGGCAACTTCAGCAGGGTACGTGTATTACTGGAGTTGCTCGGGAAGTTCCAAACACGATTTCAGCAGGGTATGTGTATTTCTGGGGTGCGTGGAAGTTTAACACGCGATTTCAGCAGGGTACGTGTATTACTGGGGTGCGTGGGAAGTTCCACATGCGATTTCAGCAGGGTGCGTGTATTTCTGGGGAGCGGGAAAGTTTAACATGCGATTTCAGCAGAGTACGTGTATTTCTGGGGTGCATGGGAAGTTCCACATGCGATTTCAGCAGGGTATGTGTATTACTGGGGTGCGTGGAAAGTTCCACACGAGATTTCAGCAGTGTACGTGTATTTCTGGGGTATGGCGAAGTTTAAGACGTGATTTCAGCAGGGTACGTGTATTACTGGGGTGCACGGGAAGTTCCACACGCGATTTCAGCAGGGTATGTGTATTTCTGGGGTCCTGGGAAGTTTAACACGCAATTTCAGCAGGGTACGTGTATTACTGGGGTGCGCGGGAAGTTCCACACGCGATTTCATCAGGGTACATGTATTTCTGGGGTGCAGGGAAGTTTAACACGCAATTTCAGCAGCGTACGTGTATTACTGGGGTGCGCGGGAAGTTCCACACGCGATTTCAGCAGGGTCCGTGTATTTCTGGGGTGCGGGGAAGTTTAACACGCGATTTCAGCAGGGTATGTGTATTACTGGGGTGCGTGGGAAGTACCACATGCGATTTCAGCAGGGTACGTGTATTTCTGGGGTGCTCGGGAAGTTCCACATGCGATTTCAGCAGGGTACGTGTATTTCTGGGGTGCGGGGAAGTTTAACACGCGATTTCAGCAGGGCACGTGTATTACTGGGGTGTGCGGGAATTTCCACACGTGATTTCAGCAGGGTACATGTATTTCTGGGGAGCGGGGAAGTTTAACAAGCAATTTCAGCAGGGTATGTGTTTTACTGGGGTGCGTGGAAAGTTCCACAAGCGATTTCAGCAGTGTACGTGTATTTCTGGGGTATGGGGAAGTTTAAGACGTGATTTCAGCAGGGTACGTGTATTACTGGGGTGCGCGGGAAGTTCCACACACGATTTCAGCAGGGTACGTGTATTTCTGAGGTGCGGGGAAGTTTAACACGCAATTTCAGCAGGGTACGTGTATTACTGGGGTGCGCGGGAAGTTCCACACGCGATTTCAGCAGGGTGCGTGTATTTCTGGGGAGCGGGAAAGTTTAACATGCGATTTCAGCAGGGTACGTGTATTTCTGGGGTGCATGGGAAGTTCCACATGCGATTTCAGCAGGGTATGTGTATTACTGGGGTGCGTGGAAAGTTCCACACGCGATTTCAGCAGTGTACGTGTATTTCTGGGGTATGGCGAAGTTTAAGACGTGATTTCAGCAGGGTACGTGTATTACTGGGGTGCGCGGGAAGTTCCACACGCGATTTCAGCAGGGTACGTGTATTTCTAGGGTCCGGGGAAGTTTAACACGCAATTTCAGCAGGGTACGTGTATTACTGGGGTGCGCGGGAAGTTCCACAAACAATTTCATCAGGGTACATGTATTTCTGGGGTGCAGGGAAGTTTAACACGCAATTTCAGCAGCGTACGTGTATTACTAGGGTGTGCGGGAAGTTCCACACGCGATTTCAGCAGGGTCCGTGTATTTCTGGGGTGCGGGGAAGTTTAACACGCGATTTCAGCAGGGTATGTGTATTACTGGGGTGCGTGGGAAGTACCACATGCGATTTCAGCAGGGTACGTGTATTTCTGGGGAGCGGAGAAGTTTAACATGCAATTTCAGCAGGGTACGTGTATTTCTGGGGTGCGCGGGAAGTTCCACATGCGATTTCAGCAGTTTACGTGTATTTCTGGGGTGCGGGGAAGTTTAACACGCGATTTCAGCAGGGCACGTGTATTACTGGGGTGTGCGGGAATTTCCACACGCGATTTCAGCAGGGTACATGTATTTCTGGGGAGCGGGGAAGTTTAACAAGCAATTTCAGCAGGGTATGTGTTTTACTGGGGTGCGTGGAAAGTTCCACACGCGATTTCAGCAGTGTACGTGTATTTCTGGGGTATGGGGAAGTTTAACACGTGATTTCAGCAGGGTACGTGTATTACTGGGGTGCGCGGGAAGTTCCACACACGATTTCAGCAGGGTACATGTATTTCTGAGGTGCGGGGAAGTTTAACACGCAATTTCAGCAGGGTACATGTATTTCTGGGGTGCGGGAAGTTTAACACGCGATTTCAGCAGGGTACATGTATTAGTGGGGTGCGCGGGAAGTTCCACACGCGATTTCAGCAGGGTATGTGTATTTCTGGTGTGCGGGGAAGTTTAACATGTGATTTCAGCAGGGTACGTGTATTACTGGGGTGCGCGGGAAGTTCCACACACGATTTCAGCAGGGTACGTGTATTTCTGGGGAGCGGGGAAGTTTAACATGCGATTTCAGCAGGGTACGTGTATTACTGGGGTGCGCGGGAAGTTCCACACGTGATTTCAGCAGGGTACGTGTATTTCTGGGGTGCGGGGAAGTTTAACACTCAATTTCAGCAGGGTACGTGTATTACCGGGGTGCGCGGGAAGTTCCACACACGATTTCAGCAGGGTACGTGTATTTCTGGGGTGCGGGGAAGTTTAACACGCAATTTCAGCAGGGTACGTGTATAACTGGAGTGCGCGGGAAGTTCCACACACAATTTCAGCAGGGTATGTGTATTTCTGGGGTGCAGGGAAGTTTAACACGCAATTTCAGCAGGGTACGTGTATTACTGGAGTGCGCGGGAAGTTCCACACACGATTTCAGCAGGGTACGTGTATTTCTGGGGTGCGGGGAAGTTCCACACGCGATTTCAGCAGGGTACGTGTATTTCTGGTGTGCGGGGAAGTTTAACACGCGATTTCAGCAGGGTACGTGTATTACTGGGGTGCGTGGGAAGTACCACCTGCGATTTCAGCAGAGTACGTGTATTTCTGGGGAGCGGAGAAGTTTAACATGCGATTTCAGCAGGGTACGTGTATTTCTGGGGTGCGCGGGAAGTTCCACATGCAATTTCAGCAGCGTACATGTATTTCTGGGGTGCGGGGAAGTTTAACACGCGATTTCAGCACGGCACGTGTATTACTGGGGTGCGGGGGAAGTTCCACACGCGATTTCAGCAGGGTACATGTATTTCTGGGGAGCGGGGAAGTTTAACATGCGATTTCAGCAGGGTACGTGTATTTCTGGGGTGCACGGGAAGTTCCACATGCGATTTCAGCAGGGTACGTGTATTTCGGCGGTGCGGGGAAGATTAACACGTGATTTCAGCAGGGTACATGTATTACTAGGGTGCGCGTGAAGTTCCACACGCAATTTCAGCAGGGTACGTGTATTTCTGGGGTGCGGGGAAGTTTAACATTCAATTTCAGCAGGGTATGTGTATTACTCGGGTGCGTGGAAAGTTCCACACGCGATTTCAGCAGTGTACGTGTATTTCTGGGGTATGGGGAAGTTTAACACGTGATTTCAGCAGGGTACGTGTATTATTGGGGTGTGCGTGAAGTTCCACACGCAATCTCAGCAGGGTACGTGTATTTCTGGGGTGCGGGGAAGTTTAACACGCAATTTCAGCAGGGTACGTTTATTACTCGAGTGCGCGGGAAGTTTCACACACTATTTCAGCAGGGTACGTGTATTTCTGGGGTGCGGGGAAGTTTAACAGGCGATTTTAGCAGGGTACGTGTATTACTGGGGTGCACAGGAAGTTCCACACACGATTTCAGCAGGGTATGTGTATTTCTGGGGTGCGGGGAAGTTTAACACGCAATTTCTGCAGTGTACGTGTATTACCGGAGTGCGCGGGAAGTTTCACACACTATTTCAGCAGGGTACGTGTATTTCTGGGGTGCGGGGAAGTTTAACACGTGATTTCAGCATGGCACGTGTATTACTGGGGTGCGCGGGAAGTTCCACACGCGATTTCAGCAGGGTAAGTGTATTTCTGGGGTGCGGGGAAGTTTAACACGCAATTTCAGCAGGGTACGTTTATTACTGGAGTGCGCGGGAAGTTTCACACGCTATTTCAGCAGGGTACGTGTATTTCTGGGGTGCAGGGAAGTTTAACACGCGATTTCAGCAGGGTACATGTACTACTGGGGTGCGCGGGAAGTTCCACACGCAATTTCAGCAGAGTACGTGTATTTCTGGGGTGCGGGGAAGTTTAACAGGTGATTTCAGCAGGGTACGTGTATTACTGGGGTGCGCAGGAAGTTCCACACACGATTTCAGCAGGGTACGTGTATTTCTGGGGTGCGGGGAAGTTTAACATGCAATTTCAGCAGGGTACGTGTATTACTGGGCTTTGCGGGAAGTTCCACACGCGATTTCAGCAGGATACGTGTATTTCTGGGGTGGGGGAAGTTTAACTTGCAATTTCAGCAGACTACGTGTATTACTGGGGTGCGCTGGAAGTTCCACACGCGATTTCAGCAGGGTATGTGTATTTCTGGGGTGGGGGAAGTTTAACATGCCATTTCAGCAGGGTACGTGTATTACTGGGGTGCGCGGGAAGTTCCACACGCGATTTCAGCAGGGTATGTGTATTTCTGGGGTGCGGGGAAGTTTAACACGTGATTTCAGCAGGGTACGTGTATTACTGGGGTGCGTGGGAAGTTCCACATGCGATTTCAGCAGGGTACGTGTATTTCTGGGGAGCGGGGAAGTTTAACATGCGATTTCAGCAGGGTACGTGTATTACTGGGGTGCGCGGGAAGTTCCACACGCGATTTCAGCAGGGTACATGTATTTCTGGGGTGCAGGGAAGTTTAACACGCAATTTCAGCAGGGTATGTGTATTACTGGGGTGCGCGGGAAGTTCCACACGCAATTTCAGCAGGGTACGTGTATTTCGGGGGTGCAGGGAAGTTTAACACGTGATTTCAGCAGGGTACATGTATTACTGGGGTGCGCGGGAAGTTCCACACGTGAATTCAGCAGGGTACGTGTATTTCTGGGGTGCGGGGAAGTTTAACACGCAATTTCAGCAGGGTATGTGTATTACTAAGGTGCGTGGAAAGTTCCACACGAGATTTCAGCAGTGTACGTGTATTTCTGGGGTATGGGGAAGTTTAAGACGTGATTTCAGCACGGTACGTGTATTACTGGGGTGCGCGGGAAGTTCCACACGCAATTTCAGCACGGTACGTGTATTTCTGGGGTGCAGGGAAGTTTAACACGCAATTTCAGCAGGGTACGTGTATTTCTGGGGAGCGGAGAAGTTTATCATGCAATTTCAGCAGGGTACGTGTATTTCTGGGGTGCGCGGGAAGTTCCACATGCAATTTCAGCAGGGTACGTGTATTTCTGGGGTGCGGGGAAGTTTAACACGCGATTTCAGCAGGGCACGTGTACTACTGGGGTGTGCGGGAAGTTCCACACGCGATTTCAGCAGGGTACATGTATTTCTGGGGAGCGGGGAAGTTTAACATGCGATTTCAGCAGGGTACGTGTATTTCTGGGGTGCACGGGAAGTTCCACATGCGATTTCAGCAGGGTACGTGTATTTCGGGGGTGCGGGGAAGTTTAACACGTGATTTCAGCAGGGTACATGTATTACTGGGGTGCGCGGGAAGTTCCACACGTGATTTCAGCAGGGTACATAACAAGCAATTTCAGCAGGGTATGTGTATTAAGGGGGTGCGTGGAAAGTTCCACACGCGATTTCAGCAGTGAACGTGTATTTCTGGGGTATGGGGAAGTTTAAGACGTGATTTCAGCAGGGTACGTGTATTACTGGGGTGCGCGGGAAGTTCCACACGCGATTTCAGCAGGGTACTTGTATTTCTGGGGTGCAGGGAAGTTTAACACGCAATTTCAGCAGGGTACGTGTATTACTGGGGTGTGCGGGAAGTTCCACACGCGATTTCAGCAGGGTACATGTATTTCTGGGGTGCGGGGAAGTTTAACACGCGATTTCAGCAGGGTACATGTATTACTGGGGTGCGCGGGAAGTTCCACACGCGATTTCAGCAGGGTACGTGTATTTCTGGGGTGCGGGGAAGTTTAACATGTGATTTCAGCAGGGTACGTGTATTACTGGGGTGCGCGGGAAGTTCCACACGCAATTTCAGCAGGGTACGTGTATTTCTGGGGTGCGGGGAAGTTTAACATGCGATTTCAGCAGGGTACGTGTATTGCTGGGTGCGCGGGAAGTTCCACACGCGATTTCAGCAGGGTACATGTATTTCTGGAGTGCGGGGAAGTTTAACACTCAATTTCAGCAGGGTACGTGTATTACCGGGGTGCGCAGGAAGTTCCACACACGATTTCAGCAGGGTACGTGTATTTCTGGGGTGCGGGGAAGTTTAACACGCAATTTCAGCAGGGTACGTGTATTACTGGGGTGCGCGGGAAGTTCCACACACGATTTCAGCAGGGTACGTGTATTTCTGGGGTGCGGGGAAGTTTAACACGCAATTTCAGCAGGGTACATGTATTACTGGAGTGCGCGGGAAGTTCCACACACGATTTCAGCAGGGTACGTGTATTTCTGGGGTGCAGGGAAGTTTAACACGCAATTTCTGCAGCATACGTGTATTTCTGCGGTGCGGGGAAGTTCCACACGCGATTTCAGCAGGGTACGTGTATTTCTGGTGTGCGGGGAAGTTTAACACGTGATTTCAGCAGGGTACGTGTATTACTGGGGTGCGTGGGAAGTACCACATGCGATTTCAGCAGTGTACGTGTATCTCTGGGGAGCAAAGAAGTTTAACATGCGATTTTAGCAGGCTACGTGTATTACTGGGGTGCGCAGGAAATTCCACACGTGATTTCAGCAGGGTACGTGTATTTCTGGGGCGCGGGGAAGTTTAACACGTAATTTCAGCAGGGTATGTGTATTACTGGGGTGCGTGGAAAGTTCCACACGCGATTTCAGCAGTGTACGTGTATTTCTGGGGTATGGGGAAGTTTAACACGTGATTTCAGCAGGGTACCTGTATTACTGGGGTGCGCGGGAAGTTCCACACGCGATTTCAGCAGGGTACGTGTATTTCTGAGGTGCGGGGAAGTTTAACATGTGATTTCAGCAGGGTACGTGTATTTCTGGGGAGCGGAGAAGTTTAACATGCGATTTCAGCAGGGTACGTGTATTTCTGGGGTGCGCGGGAAGTTCCACATGCGATTTCAGCAGGGTACATGTATTTCTGGGGTGCGGGGAAGTTTAACACTCAATTTCAGCAGGGCACGTGTATTACTGGGGTGCGCGGGAAGTTCCACACGCAATTTCAGCAGTGTACGTGTATTTCTGGGCTATGGGGAAGTTTAACACATGATTTCAGCAGGGTACGTGTATTACTGGGGTGCGCGGGAAGTTCCACACGTGATTTCATCAGGGTACATGTATTTCTGGGGTGCAGGGAAGTTTAACACGCAATTTCAGCAGGGTACGTGTATTACTGGAGTGCGCGGGAAGTTCCACACACGATTTCAGCAGGGTACGTGTATTTCTGGGGTGCGGGGAAGTTCCACACGCGATTTCAGCAGGGTACGTGTATTTCTGGTGTGCGGGGAAGTTTAACACGTGATTTCAGCAGGGTACGTGTATTACTGGGGTGCGTGGGAAGTTCCACATGCGATTTCAGCAGGGTACGTGTATTTTTGGGGAGCGGGGAAGTTTAACATGCGATTTCAGCAGGGTACGTGTATTCCTGGGGTGCGCGGGAAGTTCCACACGTGATTTCATCAGGGTACATGTATTTCTGGGGTGCAGGGAAGTTTAACACGCAATTTCAGCAGGGTACGTGTATTACTGGAGTGCGCGGGAAGTTCCACACACGATTTCAGCAGGGTACGTGTATTTCTGGGGTGCGGGGAAGTTCCACACGCGATTTCAGCAGGGTACGTGTATTTCTGGTGTGCGGGGAAGTTTAACACGCGATTTCAGCAGGGTACGTGTATTACTGGGGTGCGTGGGAAGTACCACCTGCGATTTCAGCAGAGTACGTGTATTTCTGGGGAGCTGAGAAGTTTAACATGCGATTTCAGCAGGGTACGTGTATTTCTGGGGTGCGCGGGAAGTTCCACATGCGATTTCAGCAGCGTACATGTATTTCTGGGGTGCGGGGAACTTTAACACGCGATTTCAGCAGGGCACGTGTATTACTGGGGTGCGGGGGAAGTTCCACACGCGATTTCAGCAGGGTACATGTATTTCTGGGGAGCGGGGAAGTTTAACATGCGATTTCAGCAGGGTACGTGTATTTCTGGGGTGCACGGGAAGTTCCACATGCGATTTCAGCAGGGTACGTGTATTTCGGCGTTGCGGGGAAGATTAACACGTGATTTCAGCAGGGTACATGTATTACTAGGGTGCGCGTGAAGTTCCACACGCAATTTCAGCAGGGTACGTGTATTTCTGGGGTGCGGGGAAGTTTAACATTCAATTTCAGCAGGGTATGTGTATTACTCGGGTGCGTGGAAAGTTCCACACGCGATTTCAGCAGTGTACGTGTATTTCTGGGGTATGGGGAAGTTTAACACGTGATTTCAGCAGGGTACGTGTATTATTGGGGTGTGCGTGAAGTTCCACACGCAATCTCAGCAGGGTACGTGTATTTCTGGGGTGCGGGGAAGTTTAACACACTATTTCAGCAGGGTACGTGTATTTCAGGGGTGCGGGGAAGTTTAACAGGCGATTTTAGCAGGCTACGTGTATTACTGGGGTGCACAGGAAGTTCCACACACGATTTCAGCAGGGTATGTGTATTTCTGGGGTGCGGGGAAGTTTAACACGCAATTTCTGCAGTGTACGTGTATTACCGGAGTGCGCGGGAAGTTTCACACACTATTTCAGCAGGGTACGTGTATTTCTGGGGTGCGGGGAAGTTTAACACGTGATTTCAGCATGGCACGTGTATTACTGGGGTGCGCGGGAAGTTCCACACGCGATTTCAGCAGGGTACGTGTATTTCTGGGGTGCGGGGAAGTTTAACACGCAATTTCAGCAGGGTACGTTTATTACTGGAGTGCGCGGGATGTTTCACACGCTATTTCAGCAGGGTACGTGTATTTCTGGGGTGCAGGGAAGTTTAACACGCGATTTCAGCAGGGTACATGTATTACCGGGGTGCGCGGGAAGTTCCACACACGATTTCAACAGGGTACGTGTATTTCTGGGGTGCGGGGAAGTTCAACACTCAATTTCAGCAGGGTACATGTATTACCGGGGTGCGCGGGAAGTTCCACACACGATTTCAACAGGGTACGTGTATTTCTGAGGTGCGGGGAAGTTTAACACGCAATTTCAGCAGGGTACGTGTATTACTGGGGTGCGCGGGAAGTTCCACACACGATTTCAGCAGGGTACGTGTATTTCTGGGGTGCGGGGAAGTTTAACACGCAATTTCAGCAGGGTACGTGTATTACTGGAGTGCGCGGGAAGTTCCACACACGATTTCAGCAGGGTACGTGTATTTCTGGGGTGCGGGGAAGTTCCACACGCGATTTCAGCAGGGTACGTGTATTTCTGGTGTGCGGGGAAGTTTAACACGCGATTTCAGCAGGGTACGTGTATTACTGGGGTGCGCGGGAAGTTCCACACGCGATTTCAGCAGGGTATGTGTATTTCTGGGGTGCGGGGAAGTTTAACACGTGATTTCAGCAGGGTACGTGTATTACTGGGGTGCGTGGGAAGTTCCACATGCGATTTCAGCAGGGTACGTGTATTTTTGGGGAGCGGGGAAGTTTAACATGCGATTTCAGCAGGGTACGTGTATTCCTGGGGTGCGCGGGAAGTTCCACACGTGATTTCATCAGGGTACATGTATTTCTGGGGTGCAGGGAAGTTTAACACGCAATTTCAGCAGGGTATGTGTATTACTGGGGTGCGCGGGAAGTTCCACACGCAATTTCAGCAGGGTACGTGTATTTCGGGGGTGCAGGGAAGTTTAACACGTGATTTCAGCAGGGTACATGTATTACTGGGGTGCGCGGGAAGTTCCACACGTGAATTCAGCAGGGTACGTGTATTTCTGGGGTGCGGGGAAGTTTAACACGCAATTTCAGCAGGGTATGTGTATTACTAAGGTGCGTGGAAAGTTGCACACGAGATTTCAGCAGTGTACGTGTATTTCTGGGGTATGGGGAAGTTTAAGACGTGATTTCAGCACGGTACGTGTATTACTGGGGTGCGCGGGAAGTTCCACACGCAATTTCAGCACGGTACGTGTATTTCTGGGGTGCAGGGAAGTTTAACACGCAATTTCAGCAGGGTACGTGTATTTCTGGGGAGCGGAGAAGTTTATCATGCAATTTCAGCAGGGTACGTGTATTTCTGGGGTGCGCGGGAAGTTCCACATGCAATTTCAGCAGGGTACGTGTATTTTTGGGGTGCGGGAAGTTTAACACGAGATTTCAGCAGGGCACGTGTACTACTGGGGTGTGCGGGAAGTTCCACACGCGATTTCAGCAGGGTACATGTATTTCTGGGGAGCGGGGAAGTTTAACATGCGATTTCAGCAGGGTACGTATATTTCTGGGGTGCACGGGAAGTTCCACTTGCGATTTCAGCAGGGTACGTGTATTACTGGGGTGCGCGGGAAGTTCCACACGCGATTTCAGCAGGGTACATAACAAGCAATTTCAGCAGGGTATGTGTATTACGGGGGTGCGTGGAAAGTTCCACACGCGATTTCAGCAGGGTACGTGTATTTCTGGGGTGCAGGGGAGTTTAACACGCAATTTCAGCAGGGTATGTGTATTACTGGGGTGTGCGGGAAGTTCCACACGCGATTTCAGCAGGGTACATGTATTTCTGGAGTGCGGGGAAGTTTAACACGCGATTTCAGCAGGGTACATGTATTACTGGGGTGCGCGGGAAGTTCCACACGCGATTTCAGCAGGGTACGTGTATTTCTGGGGTGCGGGGAAGTTTAACATGTGATTTCAGCAGGGTACGTGTATTACTGGGGTGCGCGGGAAGTTCCACACGCGATTTCAGCAGGGTACGTGTATTTCTGGGGTGCGGGGAAGTTTAACATGCAATTTCAGCAGGGTACGTGTATTGCTGGGGTGCGCGGGAAGTTCCACACGCGATTTCAGCAGGGTACATGTATTTCTGGAGTGCGGGGAAGTTTAACATGCAATTTCAGCAGGGTACGTGTATTGCTGGGGTGCGCAGGAAGTTCCACATACGATTTCAGCAGGGTACGTGTATTTCTGGGGTGCAGGGAAGTTTATCACGCATTTTCTGCAGCATACGTGTATTTCTGCGGTGCGGGGAAGTTCCACACGCGATTTCAGCAGGGTATGTGTATTTCTGGTGTGCGTTGAAGTTTAACACGTGATTTCAGCAGGGTACGTGTATTACTGGGGTTCGTGGGAAGTAATACATGCGATTTCAGCAGGGTACGTGTATTTCTGGGGAGCGAAGAAGTTTAACATGCGATTTCAGCAGGCTATGTGTATTTCTGGGGTGAGCGGGAAGTTCCACATGCGATTTCAGCACCGTACGTGTATTTCTGGGGTGCAGGGAAGTTTAACACTCGATTTCAGCAGGGTACGTGTATTACTGGGGTGCGCAGGAAGTTCCACACACGATTTCAGCAGGGTACGTGTATTTCTGTGGTGCGGGGAAGTTTAACACGCAACTTCAGCAGGGTACGTGTATTACTGGAGTGCACGGGAAGTTCCAAACACGATTTCAGCAGGGTATGTGTATTTCTGGGGTGCGGGGAAGTTTAACACGCGATTTCAGCAGGATACGTGTATTACTGGGGTGCGTGGGAAGTTCCACATGCGATTTCAGCAGGGTGCGTGTATTTCTGGGGAGCGGGAAAGTTTAACATGCGATTTCAGCAGGGTACGTGTATTTCTGGGGTGCATGGGGGTTCCACATGCGATTTCAGCAGGGTACGTGTATTTCGGGGGTGCGGGGAAGTTTAACACGTGATTTCAGCAGGGTACATGTATTACTGGGGTGCGCAGGAAATTCCACATGTGATTTCAGCATGGTACGTGTATTTCTGGGGCACGGGGAAGTTTAACACGCAATTTCAGCAGGGTATGTGTATTACTGGGGTGCGTGGAAAGTTCCACACGTGATTTCAGCAGTGTACGTGTATTTCTGGGGTATGGGGAAGTTTAACACGTGATTTCAGCAGGGCACGTGTATTACTGGGGTGCGCGGGAAGTTCCACACACGATTTCAGCAGGGTACGTGTATTTCTGGGGTGCGGGGAAGTTTAACATGTGATTTCAGCAGGGTACGTGTATTTCTTGGGTGCACGGGAAGTTCCACATGCGATTTCAGCAGGGTACGTGTATTTTGGCGGTGCGGGGAAGTTTAACACTCAATTTCAGCAGGGTACGTGTATTACCGGGGTGCGCGGGAAGTTCCACACACGATTTCAGCAGGGTACGTGTATTTCTGGGGTGCGGGGAAGTTTAACACGCAATTTCAGCAGGGTACGTGTATTACTGGGGTGCGCAGGAAGTTCCACACACGATTTCAGCACGGTACGTGTATTTCTGGGGTGCGGGGAAGTTTAACACGCAATTTCAGCAGGGTACATGTATTACTGGAGTGCGCGGGAAGTTCCACACACGATTTCAGCAGGGTACGTGTATTACTGGGGTGCAGGGAAGTTTAACATTCAATTTCAGCAGGGTACGTGTATTTCTGCGGTGCGGGGAAGTTCCACACGCGATTTCAGCAGGGTATGTGTATTTCTGGTGTGCGGGGAAGTTTAACACGTGATTTCAGCAGGGTACGTGTATTACTGGGGTTCGTGGGAAGTACCACATGCGATTTCAGCAGGGTACGTGTATTTCTGGGGAGCGAAGAAGTTTAACATGCGATTTCAGCAGGCTATGTGTATTTCTGGGGTGAGCGGGAAGTTCCACATGCGATTTCAGCACCGTACGTGTATTTCAGGGGTGCAGGGAAGTTTAACACTCAATTTCAGCAGGGTACGTGTATTACCGGGGTGCGCGGGAAGTTCCACACACGATTTCAGCAGGGTACGTGTATTTCTTGGGTGCGGGGAAGATTAACACACAATTTCAGCAGGGTACGTGTATTACTGGGGTGCGCAGGAAGTTCCACACACGATTTCAGCAGGGTACGTGTATTTCTGTGGTGCGGGGAAGTTTAACACGCAACTTCAGCAGGGTACGTGTATTACTGGAGTGCGCGGGAAGTTCCAAACACGATTTCAGCAGGGTATGTGTATTTCTGGGGTGCGGGGAAGTTTAACACGCGATTTCAGCAGGATACGTGTATTACTGGGGTGCGTGGGAAGTTCCACATGCGATTTCAGCAGGGTGCGTGTATTTCTGGGGAGCGGGAAAGTTTAACATGCGATTTCAGCAGGGTACGTGTATTTCTGGGGTGCATGGGGGTTCCACATGCGATTTCAGCAGGGTACGTGTATTTCGGGGGTGCGGGGAAGTTTAACACGTGATTTCAGCAGGGTACATGTATTACTGGGGTGCGCAGGAAATTCCACATGTGATTTCAGCATGGTACGTGTATTTCTGGGGCACGGGGAAGTTTAACACGCAATTTCAACAGGGTATGTGTATTACTGGGGTGCGTGGAAAGTTCCACACGTGATTTCAGCAGTGTACGTGTATTTCTGGGGTATGGGGAAGTTTAACACGTGATTTCAGCAGGGCACGTGTATTACTGGGGTGCGCGGGAAGTTCCACACACGATTTCAGCAGGGTACGTGTATTTCTGGGGTGCGGGGAAGTTTAACATGTGATTTCAGCAGGGTACGTGTATTTCTGGGGTGCACAGGAAGTTCCACATGCGATTTCAGCAGGGTACGTGTATTTCGGCGGTGCGGGGAAGTTTAACACTCAATTTCAGCAGGGTACGTGTATTACCGGGGTGCGCGGGAAGTTCCACACACGATTTCAGCAGGGTACGTGTATTTCTGGGGTGCGGGGAAGTTTAACACGCAATTTCAGCAGGGTACGTGTATTACTGGGGTGCGCGGGAAGTTCCACACACGATTTCAGCACGGTACGTGTATTTCTGGGGTGCGGGGAAGTTTAACACGCAATTTCAGCAGGGTACATGTATTACTGGAGTGCGCGGGAAGTTCCACACACGATTTCAGCAGGGTACGTGTATTACTGGGGTGCAGGGAAGTTTAACATTCAATTTCAGCAGGGTACGTGTATTTCTGGGGTGCGGGGAAGTTCCACACGCGATTTCAGCAGGGTACGTGTATTTCTGGTGTGCGGGGAAGTTTAACACGTGATTTCAGCAGGGTACGTGTATTACTGGGGTGCGTGGGAAGTACCACATGCAATTTCAGCAGGGTACGTGTATTTCTGGGGAGCGAAGAAGTTTAACATGCGATTTCAGCAGGCTACGTGTATTTCTGGGGTGCGCGGGAAGTTCCACATGCGATTTCAGCAGGGTACGTGTATTTCTGGTGTGCGGGGAAGTTTAACACGTGATTTCAGCAGGGTACGTGTATTACTGGGGTGCGTGGGAAGTACCACATGCGATTTCAGCAGGGTACGTGTATTTCTGGGGAGCGAAGAAGTTTAACATGCGATTTCAGCAGGGTACGTGTATTACCGGGGTGTTCGGAAAGTTCCACACACGATTTCAGCAGGGTACGTGTATTTCTTGGGTGTGGGGAAGTTTAACACACAATTTCAGCAGGGTACGTGTATTACTGGGGTGCGCAGGAAGTTCCACACACGATTTCAGCAGGGTATGTGTATTTCTGTGGTGTGGGGAAGTTTAACAGGCAACTTCAGCAGGGTACGTGTATTACTGGAGTTGCTCGGGAAGTTCCAAACACGATTTCAGCAGGGTATGTGTATTTCTGGGGTGCGTGGAAGTTTAACACGCGATTTCAGCAGGGTACGTGTATTACTGGGGTGCGTGGGAAGTTCCACATGCGATTTCAGCAGGGTGCGTGTATTTCTGGGGAGCGGGAAAGTTTAACATGCGATTTCAGCAGAGTACGTGTATTTCTGGGGTGCATGGGAAGTTCCACATGCGATTTCAGCAGGGTATGTGTATTACTGGGGTGCGTGGAAAGTTCCACACGAGATTTCAGCAGTGTACGTGTATTTCTGGGGTATGGCGAAGTTTAAGACGTGATTTCAGCAGGGTACGTGTATTACTGGGGTGCACGGGAAGTTCCACACGCGATTTCAGCAGGGTATGTGTATTTCTGGGGTCCTGGGAAGTTTAACACGCAATTTCAGCAGGGTACGTGTATTACTGGGGTGCGCGGGAAGTTCCACACGCGATTTCATCAGGGTACATGTATTTCTGGGGTGCAGGGAAGTTTAACACGCAATTTCAGCAGCGTACGTGTATTACTGGGGTGCGCGGGAAGTTCCACACGCGATTTCAGCAGGGTCCGTGTATTTCTGGGGTGCGGGGAAGTTTAACACGCGATTTCAGCAGGGTATGTGTATTACTGGGGTGCGTGGGAAGTACCACATTCGATTTCAGCAGGGTACGTGTATTTCTGGGGTGCTCGGGAAGTTCCACATGCGATTTCAGCAGGGTACGTGTATTTCTGGGGTGCGGGGAAGTTTAACACGCGATTTCAGCAGGGCACGTGTATTACTGGGGTGTGCGGGAATTTCCACACGTGATTTCAGCAGGGTACATGTATTTCTGGGGAGCGGGGAAGTTTAACAAGCAATTTCAGCAGGGTATGTGTTTTACTGGGGTGCGTGGAAAGTTCCACAAGCGATTTCAGCAGTGTACGTGTATTTCTGGGGTATGGGGAAGTTTAAGACGTGATTTCAGCAGGGTACGTGTATTACTGGGGTGCGCGGGAAGTTCCACACACGATTTCAGCAGGGTACGTGTATTTCTGAGGTGCGGGGAAGTTTAACACGCAATTTCAGCAGGGTACGTGTATTACTGGGGTGCGCGGGAAGTTCCACACGCGATTTCAGCAGGGTGCGTGTATTTCTGGGGAGCGGGAAAGTTTAACATGCGATTTCAGCAGGGTACGTGTATTTCTGGGGTGCATGGGAAGTTCCACATGCGATTTCAGCAGGGTATGTGTATTACTGGGGTGCGTGGAAAGTTCCACACGCGATTTCAGCAGTGTACGTGTATTTCTGGGGTATGGCGAAGTTTAAGACGTGATTTCAGCAGGGTACGTGTATTACTGGGGTGCGCGGGAAGTTCCACACGCGATTTCAGCAGGGTACGTGTATTTCTAGGGTCCGGGGAAGTTTAACACGCAATTTCAGCAGGGTACGTGTATTACTGGGGTGCGCGGGAAGTTCCACAAACAATTTCATCAGGGTACATGTATTTCTGGGGTGCAGGGAAGTTTAACACGCAATTTCAGCAGCGTACGTGTATTACTAGGGTGTGCGGGAAGTTCCACACGCGATTTCAGCAGGGTCCGTGTATTTCTGGGGTGCGGGGAAGTTTAACAGGCGATTTCAGCAGGGTATGTGTATTACTGGGGTGCGTGGGAAGTACCACATGCGATTTCAGCAGGGTACGTGTATTTCTGGGGAGCGGAGAAGTTTAACATGCAATTTCAGCAGGGTACGTGTATTTCTGGGGTGCGCGGGAAGTTCCACATGCGATTTCAGCAGTTTACGTGTATTTCTGGGGTGCGGGGAAGTTTAACACGCGATTTCAGCAGGGCACGTGTATTACTGGGGTGTGCGGGAATTTCCACACGCGATTTCAGCAGGGTACATGTATTTCTGGGGAGCGGGGAAGTTTAACAAGCAATTTCAGCAGGGTATGTGTTTTACTGGGGTGCGTGGAAAGTTCCACACGCGATTTCAGCAGTGTACGTGTATTTCTGGGGTATGGGGAAGTTTAAGACGTGATTTCAGCAGGGTACGTGTATTACTGGGGTGCGCGGGAAGTTCCACACACGATTTCAGCAGGGTACATGTATTTCTGAGGTGCGGGGAAGTTTAACACGCAATTTCAGCAGGGTACATGTATTTCTGGGGTGCGGGAAGTTTAACACGCGATTTCAGCAGGGTACATGTATTAGTGGGGTGCGCGGGAAGTTCCACACGCGATTTCAGCAGGGTATGTGTATTTCTGGTGTGCGGGGAAGTTTAACATGTGATTTCAGCAGGGTACGTGTATTACTGGGGTGCGCGGGAAGTTCCACACACGATTTCAGCAGGGTACGTGTATTTCTGGGGAGCGGGGAAGTTTAACATGCGATTTCAGCAGGGTACGTGTATTACTGGGGTGCGCGGGAAGTTCCACACGTGATTTCAGCAGGGTACGTGTATTTCTGGGGTGCGGGGAAGTTTAACACTCAATTTCAGCAGGGTACGTGTATTACCGGGGTGCGCGGGAAGTTCCACACACGATTTCAGCAGGGTACGTGTATTTCTGGGGTGCGGGGAAGTTTAACACGCAATTTCAGCAGGGTACGTGTATTACTGGAGTGCGCGGGAAGTTCCACACACGATTTCAGCAGGGTACGTGTATTTCTGGGGTGCGGGGAAGTTCCACACGCGATTTCAGCAGGGTACGTGTATTTCTGGTGTGCGGGGAAGTTTAACACGCGATTTCAGCAGGGTACGTGTATTACTGGGGTGCGTGGGAAGTACCACCTGCGATTTCAGCAGAGTACGTGTATTTCTGGGGAGCGGAGAAGTTTAACATGCGATTTCAGCAGGGTACGTGTATTTCTGGGGTGCGCGGGAAGTTCCACATGCAATTTCAGCAGCGTACATGTATTTCTGGGGTGCGGGGAAGTTTAACACGCGATTTCAGCACGGCACGTGTATTACTGGGGTGCGGGGGAAGTTCCACACGCGATTTCAGCAGGGTACATGTATTTCTGGGGAGCGGGGAAGTTTAACATGCGATTTCAGCAGGGTACGTGTATTTCTGGGGTGCACGGGAAGTTCCACATGCGATTTCAGCAGGGTACGTGTATTTCGGCGGTGCGGGGAAGATTAACACGTGATTTCAGCAGGGTACATGTATTACTAGGGTGCGCGTGAAGTTCCACACGCAATTTCAGCAGGGTACGTGTATTTCGGGGGTGCGGGGAAGTTTAACATTCAATTTCAGCAGGGTATGTGTATTACTCGGGTGCGTGGAAAGTTCCACACGCGATTTCAGCAGTGTACGTGTATTTCTGGGGTATGGGGAAGTTTAACACGTGATTTCAGCAGGGTACGTGTATTATTGGGGTGTGCGTGAAGTTCCACACGCAATCTCAGCAGGGTACGTGTATTTCTGGGGTGCGGGGAAGTTTAACACGCAATTTCAGCAGGGTACGTTTATTACTCAAGTGCGCGGGAAGTTTCACACACTATTTTAGCAGGGTACGTGTATTTCTGGGGTGCGGGGAAGTTTAACAGGCGATTTTAGCAGGGTACGTGTATTACTGGGGTGCACAGGAAGTTCCACACACGATTTCAGCAGGGTATGTGTATTTCTGGGGTGCGGGGAAGTTTAACACGCAATTTCTGCAGTGTACGTGTATTACCGGAGTGCGCGGGAAGTTTCACACACTATTTCAGCAGGGTACGTGTATTTCTGGGGTGCGGGGAAGTTTAACACGTGATTTCAGCATGGCACGTGTATTACTGGGGTGCGCGGGAAGTTCCACACGCGATTTCAGCAGGGTACGTGTATTTCTGGGGTGCGGGGAAGTTTAACACGCAATTTCAGCAGGGTACGTTTATTACTGGAGTGCGCGGGAAGTTTCACACGCTATTTCAGCAGGGTACGTGTATTTCTGGGGTGCAGGGAAGTTTAACACGCGATTTCAGCAGGGTACATGTACTACTGGGGTGCGCGGGAAGTTCCACACGTAATTTCAGCAGAGTACGTGTATTTCTGGGGTGCGGGGAAGTTTAACAGGTGATTTCAGCAGGGTACGTGTATTACTGGGGTGCGCAGGAAGTTCCACACACGATTTCAGCAGGGTACGTGTATTTCTGGGGTGCGGGGAAGTTTAACATGCAATTTCAGCAGGGTACGTGTATTACTGGGCTGTGCGGGAAGTTCCACACGCGATTTCAGCAGGATACGTGTATTTCTGGGGTGGGGGAAGTTTAACTTGCAATTTCAGCAGACTACGTGTATTACTGGGGTGCGCTGGAAGTTCCACACGCGATTTCAGCAGGGTATGTGTATTTCTGGGGTGGGGGAAGTTTAACATGCCATTTCAGCAGGGTACGTGTATTACTGGGGTGCGCAGGAAGTTCCACATGGGATTTCAGCAGGGTACGTGTATTTCTGGGGTACGGGGAAGTTTAACACGCAATTCCAGCAGGGTAAGTGTATTACTGGGGTGCGCGGGAAGTTCCACACGCGATTTCAGCAGGGTATGTGTATTTCTGGGGTGCGGGGAAGTTTAACACGTGATTTCAGCAGGGTACGTGTATTACTGGGGTGCGTGGGAAGTTCCACATGCGATTTCAGCAGGGTACGTGTATTTCTGGGGAGCGGGGAAGTTTAACATGCGATTTCAGCAGGGTACGTGTATTACTGTGGTGCGCGGGAAGTTCCACACGCGATTTCATCAGGGTACATGTATTTCTGGGGTGCAGGGAAGTTTAACACGCAATTTCAGCAGGGTATGTGTATTACTGGGGTGCGCGGGAAGTTCCACACGCAATTTCAGCAGGGTACGTGTATTTCGGGGGTGCAGGGAAGTTTAACACGTGATTTCAGCAGGGTACATGTATTACTGGGGTGCGCGGGAAGTTCCACACGTGAATTCAGCAGGGTACGTGTATTTCTGGGGTGCGGGGAAGTTTAACACGCAATTTCAGCAGGGTATGTGTATTACTAAGGTGCGTGGAAAGTTCCACACGAGATTTCAGCAGTGTACGTGTATTTCTGGGGTATGGGGAAGTTTAAGACGTGATTTCAGCACGGTACGTGTATTACTGGGGTGCGCGGGAAGTTCCACACGCAATTTCAGCACGGTACGTGTATTTCTGGGGTGCAGGGAAGTTTAACACGCAATTTCAGCAGGGTACGTGTATTTCTGGGGAGCGGAGAAGTTTATCATGCAATTTCAGCAGGGTACGTGTATTTCTGGGGTGCGCGGGAAGTTCCACATGCAATTTCAGCAGGGTACGTGTATTTCTGGGGTGCGGGGAAGTTTAACACGCGATTTCAGCAGGGCACGTGTACTACTGGGGTGTGCGGGAAGTTCCACACGCGATTTCAGCAGGGTACATGTATTTCTGGGGAGCGGGGAAGTTTAACATGCGATTTCAGCAGGGTACGTGTATTTCTGGGGTGCACGGGAAGTTCCACATGCGATTTCAGCAGGGTACGTGTATTTCGGGGGTGCGGGGAAGTTTAACACGTGATTTCAGCAGGGTACATGTATTACTGGGGTGCGCGGGAAGTTCCACACGTGATTTCAGCAGGGTACATAACAAGCAATTTCAGCAGGGTATGTGTATTAAGGGGGTGCGTGGAAAGTTCCACACGCGATTTCAGCAGTGAACGTGTATTTCTGGGGTATGGGGAAGTTTAAGACGTGATTTCAGCAGGGTACGTGTATTACTGGGGTGCGCGGGAAGTTCCACACGCGATTTCAGCAGGGTACTTGTATTTCTGGGGTGCAGGGAAGTTTAACACGCAATTTCAGCAGGGTACGTGTATTACTGGGGTGTGCGGGAAGTTCCACACGCGATTTCAGCAGGGTACATGTATTTCTGGGGTGCGGGGAAGTTTAACACGCGATTTCAGCAGGGTACATGTATTACTGGGGTGCGCGGGAAGTTCCACACGCGATTTCAGCAGGGTACGTGTATTTCTGGGGTGCGGGGAAGTTTAACATGTGATTTCAGCAGGGTACGTGTATTACTGGGGTGCGCGGGAAGTTCCACACGCAATTTCAGCAGGGTACGTGTATTTCTGGGGTGCGGGGAAGTTTAACATGCGATTTCAGCAGGGTACGTGTATTGCTGGGTGCGCGGGAAGTTCCACACGCGATTTCAGCAGGGTACATGTATTTCTGGAGTGCGGGGAAGTTTAACACTCAATTTCAGCAGGGTACGTGTATTACCGGGGTGCGCGGGAAGTTCCACACACGATTTCAGCAGGGTACGTGTATTTCTGGGGTGCGGGGAAGTTTAACACGCAATTTCAGCAGGGTACGTGTATTACTGGGGTGCGCGGGAAGTTCCACACACGATTTCAGCAGGGTACGTGTATTTCTGGGGTGCGGGGAAGTTTAACACGCAATTTCAGCAGGGTACATGTATTACTGGAGTGCGCGGGAAGTTCCACACACGATTTCAGCAGGGTACGTGTATTTCTGGGGTGCAGGGAAGTTTAACACGCAATTTCTGCAGCATACGTGTATTTCTGCGGTGCGGGGAAGTTCCACACGCGATTTCAGCAGGGTACGTGTATTTCTGGTGTGCGGGGAAGTTTAACACGTGATTTCAGCAGGGTACGTGTATTACTGGGGTGCGTGGGAAGTACCACATGCGATTTCAGCAGTGTACGTGTATCTCTGGGGAGCAAAGAAGTTTAACATGCGATTTTAGCAGGCTACGTGTATTACTGGGGTGCGCAGGAAATTCCACACGTGATTTCAGCAGGGTACGTGTATTTCTGGGGCGCGGGGAAGTTTAACACGTAATTTCAGCAGGGTATGTGTATTACTGGGGTGCGTGGAAAGTTCCACACGCGATTTCAGCAGTGTACGTGTATTTCTGGGGTATGGGGAAGTTTAACACGTGATTTCAGCAGGGTACCTGTATTACTGGGGTGCGCGGGAAGTTCCACACGCGATTTCAGCAGGGTACGTGTATTTCTGAGGTGCGGGGAAGTTTAACATGTGATTTCAGCAGGGTACGTGTATTTCTGGGGAGCGGAGAAGTTTAACATGCGATTTCAGCAGGGTACGTGTATTTCTGGGATGCGCGGGAAGTTCCACATGCGATTTCAGCAGGGTACGTGTATTTCTGGGGTGCGGGGAAGTTTAACACTCAATTTCAGCAGGGCACGTGTATTACTGGGGTGCGCGGGAAGTTCCACACGCAATTTCAGCAGTGTACGTGTATTTCTGGGCTATGGGGAAGTTTAACACATGATTTCAGCAGGGTACGTGTATTACTGGGGTGCGCGGGAAGTTCCACACGCGGTTTCAGCAGGGTACGTGTATTTCTGGGGTGGGGGGAAGTTTAACACGCAATTTCAGCAGGGTACGTGTATTACTGGGGTGCGCGGGAAGTTCCACACGCGATTTCAGCAGTGTACATGTATTTCTGGGTTGCGGGGAAGTTTAACACGCAATTTCAGCAGGGTACGTGTATTACTGGGGTGCACGGGAAGTTCCACACGCGATTTCAGCAGGGTACGTGTATTTCTGGGGTGCGGGGAAGTTTAACACGTGATTTCAGCAGGGTACGTGTATTACTGGGGTGCGCGGGAAGTTCCACACGAGATTATAGCAGGGTACATGTATTTCTGGGGTGCGCGGGAAGTTCCACACGCGATTTCAGCAGGGTACGTGTATTTCTGGGGTGCGGGGAAGTTTAACACTCAATTTCAGCAGGGTACGTGTATTTCTGGGGAGCGGAGAAGTTTAACATGCGATTTCAGCAGGGTACATCTATTTCTGGTGAGCGGGGAAGTTTAACATGCGATTTCCGCAGGGTACGTGTATTTCTGGGGTGCACGGGAAGTTCCACATGCGATTTCAGCAGGGTACGTGTATTTCGGGGGTGCGGGGAAGTTTAACATGCGATTTCAGCAGGGTACATGTATTACTGGGGTGCGCAGGAAGTTCCACACGCGATTTCAGCAGCGACCGTGTTTTTCTGGGGTGCGGGGAAGTTTAACACGCAATTTCAGCAGGGTACGTTTATTACTGGGGTGCATGGAAAGTTCCACACGCCATTTCAGCAGGGTACGTGTATTTCTGGGGTGCGGGGAAGTTTAACACGCAATTTCAGCAGGGTACGTGTATTACTGGGGTGCGCGGGAAGTTCCACACGCGATTTCAGCAGGGTACATGTATTTCTGGTGTGCGGGGAAGTTTCACACGCGATTTCAGCAGGATACGTGTATTACTGGGGTGCGTGGGAAGTTCCACATGCGATTTCAGCAGGGTGCGTGTATTTCTGGGGAGCGGGAAAGTTTAACATGCGATTTCAGCAGGGTACGTGTATTTCTGGGGTGCATGGGAAGTTCCACATGCGATTTCAGCAGGGTACGTGTATTTCGGGGGTGCGGGGAAGTTTAACACGTGATTTCAGCAGGGTACATGTATTACTGGGGTGCGCAGGAAATTCCACACGTGATTTCAGCAGGGTACGTGTATTTCTGGGGCACGAGGAAGTTTAACACGCAATTTCTGGGGTGCACGGGAAGTTCCACTTGCGATTTCAGCAGGGTGCGTGTATTTCTGGGGAGCGGGAAAGTTTAACATGCGATTTCAGCAGGGTACGTGTATTTCTGGGGTGCGGGGAAGTTTAACACGCGATTTCAGCAGGATACGTGTATTACTGGGGTGCGTGGGAAGTTCCACATGCGATTTCAGCAGGGTGCGTGTATTTCTGGGGAGCGGGAAAGTTTAACATGCGATTTCAGCAGGGTACGTGTATTTCTGGGGTGCATGGGAAGTTCCACATGCGATTTCAGCAGGGTACGTGTATTTCGGGGGTGCGGGGAAGTTTAACACGTGATTTCAGCAGGGTACATGTATTACTGGGGTGCGCAGGAAATTCCACACGTGATTTCAGCAGGGTACGTGTATTTCTGGGGCACGGGGAAGTTTAATACGCAATTTCACCAGGGTACGTGTATTACTGGGGTGCGCGGGAAGTTCCACACACGATTTCAGCAGGGTTCATGTATTTCTGGAGTGCGGGGAAGTTTAACACTCAATTTCAGCAGGGTACGTGTATTTCTGGGGTGCGGGGAAGTTTAACACGCAATTTCAGCAGGGTACATGTATTACTGGAGTGCGCGGGAAGTTCCACACACGATTTCAGCAGGGTACGTGTATTTATGGGGTGCAGGGAAGTTTAACACGCAATTTCTGCAGCATACGTGTATTTCTGCGGTGCGGGGAAGTTCCACACGCGATTTCAGCAGGGTACGTGTATTTCTGGTGTGCGGGGAAGTTTAACACGTGATTTCAGCAGGGTATGTGTATTACTGGGGCGCGTGGGAAGTACCACATGCGATTTCAGCAGGGTACGTGTATTTCTGGGGAGCGAAGAAGTTTAACATGCGATTTCAGCAGGCTACGTGTATTACTGGGGTGCGCAGGAAATTCCACACGTGATTTCAGCAGGGTACGTGTATTTCTGGGGCGCGGGGAAGTTTAACACGCAATTTCAGCAGGGTATGTGTATTACTGGGGTGCGTGGAAAGTTCCACACGCGATTTCAGCAGGGTACGTGTATTTCTGGGGTGCGGGGAAGTTTAACATGTGATTTCAGCAGGGTACGTGTATTTCTGGGGAGCGGAGAAGTTTAACATGCGATTTCAGCAGGGTACGTGTATTTCTGGGGTGCGCGGGAAGTTCCACATGCGATTTCAGCAGGGTACGTGTATTTCTGGGGTGCGGGGAAGTTTAACACTCAATTTCAGCAGGGCACGTGTATTACTGGGGTGCGCGGGAAGTTCCACACGCAATTTCAGCAGTGTACGTATATTTCTGGGGTATGGGGAAGTTTAACACATGATTTCAGCAGGGTACGTGTATTACTGGGGTGCGCGGGAAGTTCCACACGCGGTTTCAGCAGGGTACTTGTATTTCTGGGGTGCGGGGAAGTTTAACACGCAATTTCAGCAGGGTACGTGTATTACTGGGGTGCGCGGGAAGTTCCACACGCGATTTCAGCAGGGTACATGTATTTCTGGGGTGCGGGGAAGTTTAACACGCAATTTCAGCAGGGTACGTGTATTACTGGGGTGCACAGGAAGTTCCACACGCGATTTCAGCAGGGTACGTGTATTTCTGCGGTGCGGGGAAGTTTAACACGTGATTTCAGCAGGGTACGTGTATTACTGGGGTGCGCGGGAAGTTCCACACGAGATTATAGCAGAGTACGTGTATTTCTGGGGTGCGCGGGAAGTTCCACACGCGATTTCAGCAGGGTACGTGTATTTCTGGGGTGCGGGGAAGTTTAACACTCAATTTCAGCAGGGTACGTGTATTTCTGGGGAGCGGAGAAGTTTAACATGCGATTTCAGCAGGGTACATCTATTTCTGGGGAGCGGGGAAGTTTAACATGCGATTTCAGGAGGGTACGTGTATTTCTGGGGTGCGCGGGAAGTTCCACATGCGATTTCAGCAGGGTACGTGTATTTCTGGGGTGCGGGGAAGTTTAACACTCAATTTCAGCAGGGCACGTGTATTACTGGGGTGCGCGGGAAGTTCCACACGCAATTTCAGCAGTGTACGTGTATTTCTGGGCTATGGGGAAGTTTAACACATGATTTCAGCAGGGTACGTGTATTACTGGGGTGCGCGGGAAGTTCCACACGCGGTTTCAGCAGGGTACGTGTATTTCTGGGGTGCGGGGAAGTTTAACACGCAATTTCAGCAGGGTACGTGTATTACTGGGGTGCGCGGGAAGTTCCACACGCGATTTCAGCAGGGTACATGTATTTCTGGGGTGCGGGGAAGTTTAACACGCAATTTCAGCAGGGTACGTGTATTACTGGGGTGCACGGGAAGTTCCACACGCGATTTCAGCAGGGTACGTGTATTTCTGGGGTGCGGGGAAGTTTAACACGTGATTTCAGCAGGGTACGTGTATTACTGGGGTGCGCGGGAAGTTCCACACGAGATTATAGCAGGGTACGTGTATTTCTGGGGTGCGCGGGAAGTTCCACACGCGATTTCAGCAGGGTACGTGTATTTCTGGGGAGCGGAGAAGTTTAACATGCGATTTCAGCAGGGTACATCTATTTCTGGGGAGCGGGGAAGTTTAACATGCGATTTCCGCAGGGTACGTGTATTTCTGGGGTGCACGGGAAGTTCCACATGCGATTTCAGCAGGGTACGTGTATTTCGGGGGTGCGGGGAAGTTTAACATGCGATTTCAGCAGGGTACATGTATTACTGGGGTGCGCGGGAAGTTCCACACGCGATTTCAGCAGGGTACATCTATTTCTGGGGAGCGGGGAAGTTTAACATGCGATTTCCGCAGGGTACGTGTATTTCTGGGGTGCACGGGAAGTTCCACATGCGATTTCAGCAGGGTACGTGTATTTCGGGGGTGCGGGGAAGTTTAACATGCGATTTCAGCAGGGTACATGTATTACTGGGGTGCGCGGGAAGTTCCACACGCGATTTCAGCAGGGTACGTGTTTTTCTGGGGTGCGGGGAAGTTTAACACGCAATTTCAGCAGGGTACGTTTATTACTGGGGTGCATGGAAAGTTCCACACGCCATTTCAGCAGGGTACGTGTATTTCTGGGGTGCGGGGAAGTTTAACACGCAATTTCAGCAGGGTACGTGTATTACTGGGGTGCGCGGGAAGTTCCACACTCGATTTCAGCAGGGTACATGTATTTCTGGTGTGCGGGGAAGTTTCACACGCGATTTCAGCAGGATACGTGTATTACTGGGGTGCGTGGGAAGTTCCACATGCGATTTCAGCAGGGTGCGTGTATTTCTGGGGAGCGGGAAAGTTTAACATGCGATTTCAGCAGGGTACGTGTATTTCTGGGGTGCATGGGAAGTTCCACATGCGATTTCAGCAGGGTACGTGTATTTCGGGGGTGCGGGGAAGTTTAACACGTGATTTCAGCAGGGTACATGTATTACTGGGGTGCGCAGGAAATTCCACACGTGATTTCAGCAGGGTACGTGTATTTCTGGGGCACGGGGAAGTTTAACACGCAATTTCTGGGATGCACATGAAGTTCCACATGCGATTTCAGCAGGGTGCGTGTATTTCTGGGGAGCGGGAAAGTTTAACATGCGATTTCAGCAGGGTACGTGTATTTCTGGGGTGCGGGGAAGTTTAACACGCGATTTCAGCAGGATACGTGTATTACTGGGGTGCGTGGGAAGTTCCACATGCGATTTCAGCAGGGTGCGTGTATTTCTGGGGAGCGGGAAAGTTTAACATGCGATTTCAGCAGGGTACGTGTATTTCTGGGGTGCATGGGAAGTTCCACATGCGATTTCAGCAGGGTACGTGTATTTCGGGGGTGCGGGGAAGTTTAACACGTGATTTCAGCAGGGTACATGTATTACTGGGGTGCGCAGGAAATTCCACACGTGATTTCAGCAGGGTACGTGTATTTCTGGGGCACGGGGAAGTTTAATACGCAATTTCACCAGGGTACGTGTATTACTGGGGTGCGCGGGAAGTTCCACACATGATTTCAGCAGGGTTCATGTATTTCTGGAGTGCGGGGAAGTTTAACACTCAATTTCAGCAGGGTACGTGTATTTCTGGGGTGCGGGGAAGTTTAACACGCAATTTCAGCAGGGTACATGTATTACTGGAGTGCGCGGGAAGTTCCACACACGATTTCAGCAGGGTACGTGTATTTATGGGGTGCAGGGAAGTTTAACACGTGATTTCAGCAGGGTACGTGTATTACTGGGGCGCGTGGGAAGTACCACATGCGATTTCAGCAGGGTACGTGTATTTCTGGGGAGCGAAGAAGTTTAACATGCGATTTCAGCAGGCTACGTGTATTACTGGGGTGCGCAGGAAATTCCACACGTGATTTCAGCAGGGTACGTGTATTTCTGGGGCGCGGGGAAGTTTAACACGCAATTTCAGCAGGGTATGTGTATTACTGGGGTGCGTGGAAAGTTCCACACGCGATTTCAGCAGTGTACGTGTATTTCTGGGGTATGGGGAAGTTTAACACGTGATTTCAGCAGGGTACGTGTATTACTGGGGTGCGCGGGAAGTTCCACACGCGATTTCAGCAGGGTACGTGTATTTCTGGGGTGCGGGGAAGTTTAACATGTGATTTCAGCAGGGTACGTGTATTTCTGGGGAGCGGAGAAGTTTAACATGCGATTTCAGCAGGGTACGTGTATTTCTGGGGTGCGCGGGAAGTTCCACATGCGATTTCAGCAGGGTACGTGTATTTCTGGGGTGCGGGGAAGTTTAACACTCAATTTCAGCAGGGCAGGTGTATTACTGGGGTGCGCGGGAAGTTCCACACGCAATTTCAGCAGTGTACGTATATTTCTGGGGTATGGGGAAGTTTAACACATGATTTCAGCAGGGTACGTGTATTACTGGGGTGCGCGGGAAGTTCCACACGCGGTTTCAGCAGGGTACGTGTATTTCTGGGGTGCGGGGAAGTTTAACACGCAATTTCAGCAGGTTACGTGTATTACTGGGGTGCACGGGAAGTTCCACACGCGATTTCAGCAGGGTACGTGTATTTCTGCGGTGCGGGGAAGTTTAACACGTGATTTCAGCAGGGTACGTGTATTACTGGGGTGCGCGGGAAGTTCCACACGAGATTATAGCAGGGTACGTGTATTTCTGGGGTGCGCGGGAAGTTCCACACGCGATTTCAGCAGGGTACGTGTATTTCTGGGATGCGGGGAAGTTTAACACTCAATTTCAGCAGGGTACGTGTATTTCTGGGGAGCGGAGAAGTTTAACATGCGATATCAGCAGGGTACATCTATTTCTGGGGAGCGGGGAAGTTTAACATGCGATTTCCGCAGGGTACGTGTATTTCTGGGGTGCACGGGAAGCTCCACATGCGATTTCAGCAGGGTACGTGTATTTCGGGGGTGCGGGGAAGTTTAACATGCGATTTCAGCAGGGTACATGTATTACTGGGGTGCGCGGGAAGTTCCACACGCGATTTCAGCAGGGTACGTGTTTTTCTGGGGTGCGGGTAAGTTTAACACGCAATTTCAGCAGGGTACGTTTATTACTGGGGTGCATGGAAAGTTCCACACACCATTTCAGCAGGGTACGTGTATTTCTGGGGTGCGGGGAAGTTTAACACGCAATTTCAGCAGGGTACGTGTATTACTGGGGTGCGCGGGAAGTTCCACACGCGATTTCATCAGGGTACATGTATTTCTGGGGTGCGGGGAAGTTTCACACGCGATTTCAGCAGGGTACGTGTATTACTGGGGTGCACGGGAAGTTCCACATGCGATTTCAGCAGGGTGCGTGTATTTCTGGGGAGCGGGAAAGTTTAACATGCGATTTCAGCAGGGTACGTGTATTTCTGGGGTGCGGGGAAGTTTAACACGCGATTTCAGCAGGATACGTGTATTACTGGGGTGCGTGGGAAGTTCCACATGCGATTTCAGCAGGGTGCGTGTATTTCTGGGGAGCGGGAAAGTTTAACATGCGATTTCAGCAGGGTACGTGTATTTCTGGGGTGCATGGGAAGTTCCACATGCGATTTCAGCAGGGTACGTGTATTTCGGGGGTGCTGGGAAGTTTAACACGTGATTTCAGCAGGGTACATGTATTACTGGGGTGCGCAGGAAATTCCACACGTGATTTCAGCAGGGTACGTGTATTTCTGGGGCACGGGGAAGTTTAACACGCAATTTCTGGGGTGCACGAGAAGTTCCACATGCGATTTCAGCAGGGTGCGTGTATTTCTGGGTAAGCGGGAAAGTTTAACATGCGATTTCAGCAGGGTACGTGTATTTCTGGGGTGCGGGGAAGTTTAACACGCGCTTTCAGCAGGATACGTGTATTACTGGGGTGCGTGGGAAGTTCCACATGCGATTTCAGCAGGGTGCGTGTATTTCTGGGGAGCGGGAAAGTTTAACATGCGATTTCAGCAGGGTACGTGTATTTCTGGGGTGCATGGGAAGTTCCACATGCGATTTCAGCAGGGTACGTGTATTTCGGGGGTGCGGGGAAGTTTAACACGTGATTTCAGCAGGGTACATGTATTACTGGGGTGCGCAGTAAATTCCACACGTGATTTCAGCAGGGTACGTGTATTTCTGGGGCACGGGGAAGTTTAACACGCAATTTCAGCAGGGTATGTGTATTACTGGGGTGCGTGGAAAGTTCCACACGTGATTTCAGCAGTGTACGTGTATTTCTGGGGTATGGGGAAGTTTAACACGTGATTTCAGCAGGGCACGTGTATTACAGGGGTGCGCGGGAAGTTCCACACACAATTTCAGCAGGGTACGTGTATTTCTGGGGTGCGGGGAAGTTTAACATGTGATTTCAGCAGGGTACGTGTATTTCTGGGGTGCACGGGAAGTTCCACATGCGATTTCAGCAGGGTACGTGTATTTCGGCGGTGCGGGGAAGTTTAACACTCAATTTCAGCAGGGTACGTGTATTACCGGGGTGCGCGGGAAGTTCCACACACGATTTCAGCAGGGTACGTGTATTTCTGGGGTGCGGGGAGGTTTAACACGCAATTTCAGCAGGGTACGTGTATTATTGGGGTGCGCGGGAAGTTCCACACACGATTTCAGCAGGTTATGTGTATTTCTGGGGTGCGGGGAACTTTAACACGCAATTTCAGCAGGGTACATGTATTACTGGAGTGCGCGGGAAGTTCCACACACGATTTCAGCAGGGTACGTGTATTTCTGGGGTGCAGCGAAGTTTAACACGCAATTTCAGCAGGGTACGTGTATTTCTGGGGTGCGGGGAAGTTCCACACGCAATTTCAGCAGGGTACGTGTATTTCTGGTGTGCGGGGAAGTTTAACACGTGATTTCAGCAGGGTACGTGTATTACTGGGGTGCGTGGGAAGTACCACATGCGATTTCAGCAGGGTACGTGTATTTCTGGGGAGCGAAGAAGTTTAACATGCGATTTCAGCAGGCTACGTGTATTTCTGGGGTGCAGGGAAGTTTAACATTCAATTTCAGCAGGGTACGTGTATTACCGGGGTGCGCGGGAAGTTCCACACACGATTTCAGCAGGGTACGTGTATTTCTTGGGTGCGGGGAAGTTTAACACACAATTTCAGCAGGATACGTGTATTACTGGGGTGCGCAGGAAGTTCCACACACGATTTCAGCAGGGTACGTGTATTTTTAGTGGTGCGGGGAAGTTTAACACGCAACTTCAGCAGAGTACGTGTATTACTGGAGTGCGCGGGAAGTTCCAAACACGATTTCAGCAGGGTATGTGTATTACTGGGGTGCGCGGGAAGTTCCACACGCGATTTCAGCAGGGTACATGTATTTCTGGGGTGCGGGGAAGTTTCACACGCGATTTCAGCAGGGTACGTGTATTACTGGGGTGCACGGGAAGTTCCACATGCGATTTCAGCAGGGTGCGTGTATTTCTGGGGAGCGGGAAAGTTTAACATGCGATTTCAGCAGGGTACGTGTATTTCTCGGGTGCGGGGAAGTTTAACACGCGATTTCAGCAGGATACGTGTATTACTGGGGTGCGTGGGAAGTTCCACATGCGATTTCAGCAGGGTGCATGTATTTCTGGGGAGCGGGAAAGTTTAACATGCGATTTCAGCAGGGTACGTGTATTTCTGGGGTGCATGGGAAGTTCCACATGCGATTTCAGCAGGGTACGTGTATTTCGGGGGTGCGGGGAAGTTTAACACGTGATTTCAGCAGGGTACATGTATTACTGGGGTGCGCAGGAAATTCCACACGTGATTTCAGCAGGGTACGTGTATTTCTGGGGCACGGGGAAGTTTAACACGCAATTTCTGGGGTGCACGGGAAGTTCCACATGCGATTTCAGCAGGGTGCGTGTATTTCTGGGGAGCAGGAAAGTTTAACATGCGATTTCAGCAGGGTACGTGTATTTCTGGGGTGCGGGGAAGTTTAACACGCGATTTCAGCAGGATACGTGTATTACTGGGGTGCGTGGGAAGTTCCACATGCGATTTCAGCAGGGTGCGTGTATTTCTGGGGAGCGGGAAAGTTTAACATGCGATTTCAGCAGGGTACGTGTATTTCTGGGGTGCATGGGAAGTTCCACATGCGATTTCAGCAGGGTACGTGTATTTCGGGGGTGCGGGGAAGTTTAACACGTGATTTCAGCAGGGTACATGTATTACTGGGGTGCGCAGTAAATTCCACACGTGATTTCAGCAGGGTACGTGTATTTCTGGGGCACGGGGAAGTTTAACACGCAATTTCAGCAGGGTATGTGTATTACTGGGGTGCGTGGAAAGTTCCACACGTGATTTCAGCAGTGTACGTGTATTTCTGGGGTATGGGGAAGTTTAACACGTGATTTCAGCAGGGCACGTGTATTACAGGGGTGCGCAGGAAGTTCCACACACAATTTCAGCAGGGTACGTGTATTTCTGGGGTGCGGGGAAGTTTAACATGTGATTTCAGCAGGGTACGTGTATTTCTGGGGTGCACGGGAAGTTCCACATGCGATTTCAGCAGGGTACGTGTATTTCGGCGGTGCGGGGAAGTTTAACACTCAATTTCAGCAGGGTACGTGTATTACCGGGGTGCGCGGGAAGTTCCACACACGATTTCAGCAGGGTACGTGTATTTCTGGGGTGCGGGGAAGTTTAACACGCAATTTCAGCAGGGTACGTGTATTATTGGGGTGCGCGGGAAGTTCCACACACGATTTCAGCAGGGTACGTGTATTTCTGGGGTGCGGGGAACTTTAACACGCAATTTCAGCAGGGTACATGTATTACTGGAGTGCGCGGGAAGTTCCACACACGATTTCAGCAGGGTACGTGTATTTCTGGGGTGCAGGGAAGTTTAACACGCAATTTCAGCAGGGTACGTGTATTTCTGGGGTGCGGGGAAGTTTAACACGTGATTTCAGCAGGGTACGTGTATTACTGGGGTGCGTGGGAAGTACCACATGCGATTTCAGCAGGGTACGTGTATTTCTGGGGAGCGAAGAAGTTTAACATGCGATTTCAGCAGGCTACGTGTATTTCTGGGGTGCGCGGGAAGTTCCACATGCGATTTCAGCACCGTACGTGTATTTCTGGGGTGCAGGGAAGTTTAACACTCAATTTCAGCAGGGTACGTGTATTACAGGGGTGCGCGGGAAGTTCCACACACGATTTCAGCAGGGTACGTGTATTTCTTGGGTGCGGGGAAGTTTAACACACAATTTCAGCAGGGTACGTGTATTACTGGGGTGCGCAGGAAGTTCCACACACAATTTCAGCAGGGTACGTGTATTTCTGGGGTGCGGGGAAGTTTAACATGCAATTTCAGCAGGGTATGTGTATTACTGGGCTGTGCGGGAAGTTCCACACGCGATTTCAGCAGGATACGTGTATTTCTGGGGTGGGGGAAGTTTAACTTGCAATTTCAGCAGACTACGTGTATTACTGGGGTGCGCTGGAAGTTCCACACGCGATTTCAGCAGGGTATGTGTATTTCTGGGGTGGGGGAAGTTTAACATGCCATTTCAGCAGGGTACGTGTATTACTGGGGTGCGCGGGAAGTTCCACACGCGATTTCAGCAGGGTATGTGTATTTCTGTGGTGCGGGGAAGTTTAACAGGTGATTTCAGCAGGGTACGTGTATTACTGGGGTGCGCAGGAAATTCCACACACGATTTCAGCAGGGTACGTGTATTTCTGGGGTGCGGGGAAGTTTAACATGCAATTTCAGCAGGGTACGTGTATTACTGGGCTGTGCGGGAAGTTCCACACGCGATTTCAGCAGGATACGTGTATTTCTGGGGTGGGGGAAGTTTAACTTGCAATTTCAGCAGACTACGTGTATTACTGGGGTGCGCTGGAAGTTCCACACGCGATTTCAGCAGGGTATGTGTATTTCTGGGGTGGGGGAAGTTTAACATGCCATTTCAGCAGGGTACGTGTATTACTGGGGTGCGCGGGAAGTTCCACACGCGATTTCAGCAGGGTATGTGTATTTCTGGGGTGCGGGGAAGTTTAACACGTGATTTCAGCAGGGTACGTGTATTACTGGGGTGCGTGGGAAGTTCCACATGCGATTTCAGCAGGGTACGTGTATTTCTGGGGAGCGGGGAAGTTTAACATGCGATTTCAGCAGGGTACGTGTATTACTGGGGTGCGCGGGAAGTTCCACATGCGATTTCATCAGGGTACATGTATTTCTGGGGTGCAGGGAAGTTTAACACGCAATTTCAGCAGGGTATGTGTATTACTGGGGTGCGCGGGAAGTTCCACACGCAATTTCAGCAGGGTACGTGTATTTCGGGGGTGCAGGGAAGTTTAACACGTGATTTCAGCAGGGTACATGTATTACTGGGGTGCGCGGGAAGTTCCACACGTGAATTCAGCAGGGTACGTGTATTTCTGGGGTGCGGGGAAGTTTAACACGCAATTTCAGCAGGGTATGTGTATTACTAAGGTGCGTGGAAAGTTCCACACGAGATTTCAGCAGTGTACGTGTATTTCTGGGGTATGGGGAAGTTTAAGACGTGATTTCAGCACGGTACGTGTATTACTGGGGTGCGCGGGAAGTTCCACACGCAATTTCAGCACGGTACGTGTATTTCTGGGGTGCAGGGAAGTTTAACACGCAATTTCAGCAGGGTACGTGTATTTCTGGGGAGCGGAGAAGTTTATCATGCAATTTCAGCAGGGTACGTGTATTTCTGGGGTGCGCGGGAAGTTCCACATGCAATTTCAGCAGGGTACGTGTATTTCTGGGGTGCGGGGAAGTTTAACACGCGATTTCAGCAGGGCACGTGTACTACTGGGGTGTGCGGGAAGTTCCACACGCGATTTCAGCAGGGTACATGTATTTCTGGGGAGCGGGGAAGTTTAACATGCGATTTCAGCAGGGTACGTGTATTTCTGGGGTGCACGGGAAGTTCCACATGCGATTTCAGCAGGGTACGTGTATTTCGGGGGTGCGGGGAAGTTTAACACGTGATTTCAGCAGGGTACATGTATTACTGGGGTGCGCGGGAAGTTCCACACGTGATTTCAGCAGGGTACATAACAAGCAATTTCAGCAGGGTATGTGTTTTACTGGGGTGCGTGGAAAGTTCCACACGCGATTTCAGCAGTGAACGTGTATTTCTGGGGTATGGGGAAGTTTAAGACGTGATTTCAGCAGGGTACGTGTATTACTGGGGTGCGCAGGAAGTTCCACACGCGATTTCAGCAGGGTACTTGTATTTCTGGGGTGCAGGGAAGTTTAACACGCAATTTCAGCAGGGTACGTGTATTACTGGGGTGTGCGGGAAGTTCCACACGCGATTTCAGCAGGGTACATGTATTTCTGGGGTGCGGGGAAGTTTAACACGCGATTTCAGCAGGGTACATGTATTACTGGGGTGCGCGGGAAGTTCCACACGCGATTTCAGCAGGGTACGTGTATTTCTGGGGTGCGGGGAAGTTTAACATGTGATTTCAGCAGGGTACGTGTATTACTGGGGTGCGCGGGAAGTTCCACACGCAATTTCAGCAGGGTACGTGTATTTCTGGGGTGCGGGGAAGTTTAACATGCGATTTCAGCAGGGTACGTGTATTGCTGGGTGCGCGGGAAGTTCCACACGCGATTTCAGCAGGGTACATGTATTTCTGGAGTGCGGGGAAGTTTAACACTCAATTTCAGCAGGGTACGTGTATTACAGGGGTGCGCGGGAAGTTCCACACACGATTTCAGCAGGGTACGTGTATTTCTGGGGTGCGGTGAAGTTTAACACGCAATTTCAGCAGGGTACGTGTATTACTGGGGTGCGCGGGAAGTTCCACACACGATTTCAGCAGGGTACGTGTATTTCTGGGGTGCGGGGAAGTTTAACACGCAATTTCAGCAGGGTACATGTATTACTGGAGTGCGCGGGAAGTTCCACACACGATTTCAGCAGGGTACGTGTATTTCTGGGGTGCAGGGAAGTTTAACACGCAATTTCTGCAGCATACGTGTATTTCTGCGGTGCGGGGAAGTTCCACACGCGATTTCAGCAGGGTACGTGTATTTCTGGTGTGCAGGGAAGTTTAACACGTGATTTCAGCAGGGTACGTGTATTACTGGGGTGCGTGGGAAGTACCACATGCGATTTCAGCAGTGTACGTGTATCTCTGGGGAGCAAAGAAGTTTAACATGCGATTTTAGCAGGCTACGTGTATTACTGGGGTGCGCAGGAAATTCCACACGTGATTTCAGCAGGGTACGTGTATTTCTGGGGCGCGGGGAAGTTTAACACGTAATTTCAGCAGGGTATGTGTATTACTGGGGTGCGTGGAAAGTTCCACACGCGATTTCAGCAGTGTACGTGTATTTCTGGGGTATGGGGAAGTTTAACACGTGATTTCAGCAGGGTACCTGTATTACTGGGGTGCGCGGGAAGTTCCACACGCGATTTCAGCAGGGTACGTGTATTTCTGAGGTGCGGGGAAGTTTAACATGTGATTTCAGCAGGGTACGTGTATTTCTGGGGAGCGGAGAAGTTTAAAATGCGATTTCAGCAGGGTACGTGTATTTCTGGGGTGCGCGGGAAGTTCCACATGCGATTTCAGCAGGGTACGTGTATTTCTGGGGTGCGGGGAAGTTTAACACTCAATTTCAGCAGGGCACGTGTATTACTGGGGTGCGCGGGAAGTTCCACACGCAATTTCAGCAGTGTACGTGTATTTCTGGGCTATGGGGAAGTTTAACACATGATTTCAGCAGGGTACGTGTATTACTGGGGTGCGCGGGAAGTTCCACACGCGGTTTCAGCAGGGTACGTGTATTTCTGGGGTGGGGGGAAGTTTAACACGCAATTTCAGCAGGGTACGTGTATTACTGGGGTGCGCGGGAAGTTCCACACGCGATTTCAGCAGGGTACATGTATTTCTGGGGTGCGGGGAAGTTTAACACGCAATTTCAGCAGGGTACGTGTATTACTGGGGTGCACGGGAAGTTCCACACGCGATTTCAGCAGGGTACGTGTATTTCTGGGGTGTGGGGAAGTTTAACACGTGATTTCAGCAGGGTACGTGTATTACTGGGGTGCGCGGGAAGTTCCACACGAGATTATAGCAGGGTACATGTATTTCTGGGGTGCGCGGGAAGTTCCACACTCGATTTCAGCAGGGTACGTGTATTTCTGGGGTGCGGGGAAGTTTAACACTCAATTTCAGCAGGGTACGTGTATTTCTGGGGAGCGGAGAAGTTTAACATGCGATTTCAGCAGGGTACATCTATTTCTGGGGAGCGGGGAAGTTTAACATGCGATTTCCGCAGGGTACGTGTATTTCTGGGGTGCACGGGAAGTTCCACATGCGATTTCAGCAGGGTACGTGTATTTCGGGGGTGCGGGGAAGTTTAACATGCGATTTCAGCAGGGTACATGTATTACTGGGGTGCGCGGGAAGTTCCACACGCGATTTCAGCAGGGACCATGTTTTTCTGGGGTGCGGGGAAGTTTAACACGCAGTTTCAGCAGGGTACGTTTATTACTGGGGTGCATGGAAAGTTCCACACGCCATTTCAGCAGGGTACGTGTATTTCTGGGATGCGGGGAAGTTTAACACGCAATTTCAGCAGGGTACGTGTATTACTGGGGTGCGCGGGAAGTTCCACATGCGATTTCAGCAGGGTACATGTATTTCTGGTGTGCGGGGAAGTTTCACACGCGATTTCAGCATTATACGTGTATTACTGGGGTGCGTGGGAAGTTCCACATGCGATTTCAGCAGGGTGCGTGTATTTCTGGGGAGCGGGAAAGTTTAACATGCGATTTCAGCAGGGTACGTGTATTTCTGGGGTGCATGGGAAGTTCCACATGCGATTTCAGCAGGGTACGTGTATTTCGGGGGTGCGGGGAAGTTTAACACGTGATTTCAGCAGGGTACATGTATTACTGGGGTGCGCAGGAAATTCCACACGTGATTTCAGCAGGGTACGTGTATTTCTGGGGCACGGGGAAGTTTAACACGCAATTTCTGGGGTGCACGGGAAGTTCCACATGCGATTTCAGCAGGGTGCGTGTATTTCTGGGGAGCGGGAAAGTTTAACATGCGATTTCAGCAGGGTACGTGTATTTCTGGGGTGCGGGGAAGTTTAACACGCGATTTCAGCAGGATACGTGTATTACTGGGGTGCGTGGGAAGTTCCACATGCGATTTCAGCAGGGTGCGTGTATTTCTGGGGAGCGGGAAAGTTTAACATGCGATTTCAGCAGGGTACGTGTATTTCTGGGGTGCATGGGAAGTTCCACATGCGATTTCAGCAGGGTACGTGTATTTCGGGGGTGCGGGGAAGTTTAACACGTGATTTCAGCAGGGTACATGTATTACTGGGGTGCGCAGGAAATTCCACACGTGATTTCAGCAGGGTACGTGTATTTCTGGGGCACGGGGAAGTTTAATACGCAATTTCACCAGGGTACGTGTATTACTGGGGTGCGCGGGAAGTTCCACACACAATTTCAGCAGGGTTCATGTATTTCTGGAGTGCGGGGAAGTTTAACACTCAATTTCAGCAGGGTACGTGTATTTCTGGGGTGCGGGGAAGTTTAACACGCAATTTCAGCAGGGTACATGTATTACTGGAGTGCGCAGGAAGTTCCACACACGATTTCAGCAGGGTACGTGTATTTATGGGGTGCAGGGAAGTTTAACACGCAATTTCTGCAGCATACGTGTATTTCTGCGGTGCGGGGAAGTTCCACACGCGATTTCAGCAGGGTACGTGTATTTCTGGTGTGCGGGGAAGTTTAACACGTGATTTCAGCAGGGTATGTGTATTACTGGGGCGCGTTTGAAGTACCACATGCGATTTCAGCAGGGTACGTGTATTTCTGGGGAGCGAAGAAGTTTAACATGCGATTTCAGCAGGCTACGTGTATTACTGGGGTGCGCAGGAAATTCCACACGTGATTTCAGCAGGGTACGTGTATTTCTGGGGCGCGGGGAAGTTTAACACGCAATTTCAGCAGGGTATGTGTATTACTGGGGTGCGTGGAAAGTTCCACACGCGATTTCAGCAGGGTACGTGTATTTCTGGGGTGCGGGGAAGTTTAACATGTGATTTCAGCAGGGTACGTGTATTTCTGGGGAGCGGAGAAGTTTAACATGCGATTTCAGCAGGGTACGTGTATTTCTGGGGTGCGCGGGAAGTTCCACATGCGATTTCAGCAGGGTACGTGTATTTCTGGGGTGCGGGGAAGTTTAACACTCAATTTCAGCAGGGCACGTGTATTACTGGGGTGCGCGGGAAGTTCCACACGCAATTTCAGCAGTGTACGTATATTTCTGGGGTATGGCGAAGTTTAACACACGATTTCAGCAGGGTACGTGTATTACTGGGGTGCGCGGGAAGTTCCACACGCAATTTCAGCAGGGTACATGTATTACTGGAGTGCGCGGGAAGTTCCACACACGATTTCAGCAGGGTACGTGTATTTCTGGGGTGCAGGGAAGTTTAACACGCAATTTCAGCAGGGTACGTGTATTTCTGGGGTGCGGGGAAGTTCCACACGCAATTTCAGCAGGGTACGTGTATTTCTGGTGTGCGGGGAAGTTTAACACGTGATTTCAGCAGGGTACGTGTATTACTGGGGTGCATGGGAAGTACCACATGCGATTTCAGCAGGGTACGTGTATTTCTGGGGAGCGAAGAAGTTTAACATGCGATTTCAGCAGGCTACGTGTATTTCTGGGGTGCGCGGGAAGTTCCACATGCGATTTCAGCACCGTACGTGTATTTCTGGGGTGCAGGGAAGTTTAACACTCAATTTCAGCAGGGTACGTGTATTACAGGGGTGCGCGGGAAGTTCCACACACGATTTCAGCAGGGTACGTGTATTTCTTGGGTGCGGGGAAGTTTAACACACAATTTCAGCAGGGTACGTGTATTACTGGGGTGCGCAGGAAGTTCCACACACAATTTCAGCAGGGTACGTGTATTTCTGTGGTGCGGGGAAGTTTAACAGGTGATTTCAGCAGGGTACGTGTATTACTGGGGTGCGCAGGAAATTCCACACACGATTTCAGCAGGGTACGTGTATTTCTGGGGTGCGGGGAAGTTTAACATGCAATTTCAGCAGGGTACGTGTATTACTGGGCTGTGCGGGAAGTTCCACACGCGATTTCAGCAGGATACGTGTATTTCTGGGGTGGGGGAAGTTTAACTTGCAATTTCAGCAGACTACGTGTATTACTGGGGTGCGCTGGAAGTTCCACACGCGATTTCAGCAGGGTATGTGTATTTCTGGGGTGGGGGAAGTTTAACATGCCATTTCAGCAGGGTACGTGTATTACTGGGGTGCGCGGGAAGTTCCACACGCGATTTCAGCAGGGTATGTGTATTTCTGGGGTGCGGGGAAGTTTAACACGTGATTTCAGCAGGGTACGTGTATTACTGGGGTGCGTGGGAAGTTCCACATGCGATTTCAGCAGGGTACATGTATTTCTGGGGAGCGGGGAAGTTTAACATGCGATTTCAGCAGGGTACGTGTATTACTGGGGTGCGCGGGAAGTTCCACACGCGATTTCATCAGGGTACATGTATTTCTGGGGTGCAGGGAAGTTTAACACGCAATTTCAGCAGGGTATGTGTATTACTGGGGTGCGCGGGAAGTTCCACACGCAATTTCAGCAGGGTACGTGTATTTCGGGGGTGCAGGGAAGTTCCACACGTGATTTCAGCAGGGTACATGTATTACTGGGGTGCGCGGGAAGTTCCACACGTGAATTCAGCAGGGTACGTGTATTTCTGGGGTGCGGGGAAGTTTAACACGCAATTTCAGCAGGGTATGTGTATTACTAAGGTGCGTGGAAAGTTCCACACGAGATTTCAGCAGTGTACGTGTATTTCTGGGGTATGGGGAAGTTTAAGACGTGATTTCAGCACGGTACGTGTATTACTGGGGTGCGCGGGAAGTTCCACACGCAATTTCAGCACGGTACGTGTATTTCTGGGGTGCAGGGAAGTTTAACACGCAATTTCAGCAGGGTACGTGTATTTCTGGGGAGCGGAGAAGTTTATCATGCAATTTCAGCAGGGTACGTGTATTTCTGGGGTGCGCGGGAAGTTCCACATGCAATTTCAGCAGGGTACGTGTATTTCTGGGGTGCGGGGAAGTTTAACACGCGATTTCAGCAGGGCACGTGTACTACTGGGGTGTGCGGGAAGTTCCACACGCGATTTCAGCAGGGTACATGTATTTCTGGGGAGCGGGGAAGTTTAACATGCGATTTCAGCAGGGTACGTGTATTTCTGGGGTGCACGGGAAGTTCCACATGCGATTTCAGCAGGGTACGTGTATTTCGGGGGTGCGGGGAAGTTTAACACGTGATTTCAGCAGGGTACATGTATTACTGGGGTGCGCGGGAAGTTCCACACGTGATTTCAGCAGGGTACATAACAAGCAATTTCAGCAGGGTATGTGTTTTACTGGGGTGCGTGGAAAGTTCCACACGCGATTTCAGCAGTGAACGTGTATTTCTGGGGTATGGGGAAGTTTAAGACGTGATTTCAGCAGGGTACGTGTATTACTGGGGAGCGCAGGAAGTTCCACACGCGATTTCAGCAGGGTACTTGTATTTCTGGGGTGCAGGGAAGTTTAACACGCAATTTCAGCAGGGTACGTGTATTACTGGGGTGTGCGGGAAGTTCCACACGCGATTTCAGCAGGGTACATGTATTTCTGGGGTGCGGGGAAGTTTAACACGCGATTTAAGCAGGGTACATGTATTACTGGGGTGCGCGGGAAGTTCCACACGCGATTTCAGCAGGGTACGTGTATTTCTGGGGTGCGGGGAAGTTTAACATGTGATTTCAGCAGGGTACGTGTATTACTGGGGTGCGCGGGAAGTTCCACACGCAATTTCAGCAGGGTACGTGTATTTCTGGGGTGCGGGGAAGTTTAACATGCGATTTCAGCAGGGTACGTGTATTGCTGGGTGCGCGGGAAGTTCCACACGCGATTTCAGCAGGGTACATGTATTTCTGGAGTGCGGGGAAGTTTAACACTCAATTTCAGCAGGGTACGTGTATTACCGGGGTGCGCGGGAAGTTCCACACACGATTTCAGCAGGGTACGTGTATTTCTGGGGTGCGGGGAAGTTTAACACGCAATTTCAGCAGGGTACGTGTATTACTGGGGTGCGCGGGAAGTTCCACACACGATTTCAGCAGGGTACGTGTATTTCTGGGGTGCGGGGAAGTTTAACACGCAATTTCAGCAGGGTACATGTATTACTGGAGTGCGCGGGAAGTTCCACACACGATTTCAGCAGGGTACGTGTATTTCTGGGGTGCAGGGAAGTTTAACACGCAATTTCTGCAGCATACGTGTATTTCTGCGGTGCGGGGAAGTTCCACACGCGATTTCAGCAGGGTACGTGTATTTCTGGTGTGCGGGGAAGTTTAACACGTGATTTCAGCAGGGTACGTGTATTACTGGGGTGCGTGGGAAGTACCACATGCGATTTCAGCAGTGTACGTGTATCTCTGGGGAGCAAAGAAGTTTAACATGCGATTTTAGCAGGCTACGTGTATTACTGGGGTGCGCAGGAAATTCCACACGTGATTTCAGCAGGGTACGTGTATTTCTGGGGCGCGGGGAAGTTTAACACGTAATTTCAGCAGGGTATGTGTATTACTGGGGTGCGTGGAAAGTTCCACACGCGATTTCAGCAGTGTACGTGTATTTCTGGGGTATGGGGAAGTTTAACACGTGATTTCAGCAGGGTACCTGTATTACTGGGGTGCGCGGGAAGTTCCACACGCGATTTCAGCAGGGTACGTGTATTTCTGAGGTGCGGGGAAGTTTAACATGTGATTTCAGCAGGGTACGTGTATTTCTGGGGAGCGGAGAAGTTTAACATGCGATTTCAGCAGGGTACGTGTATTTCTGGGGTGCGCGGGAAGTTCCACATGCGATTTCAGCAGGGTACGTGTATTTCTGGGGTGCGGGGAAGTTTAACACTCAATTTCAGCAGGGCACGTGTTTTACTGGGGTGCGCGGGAAGTTCCACACGCAATTTCAGCAGTGTACGTGTATTTCTGGGCTATGGGGAAGTTTAACACATGATTTCAGCAGGGTACGTGTATTACTGGGGTGCGCGGGAAGTTCCACACGCGGTTTCAGCAGGGTACGTGTATTTCTGGGGTGGGGGGAAGTTTAACACGCAATTTCAGCAGGGTACGTGTATTACTGGGGTGCGCGGGAAGTTCCACACGCGATTTCAGCAGGGTACATGTATTTCTGGGGTGCGGGGAAGTTTAACACGCAATTTCAGCAGGGTACGTGTATTACTGGGGTGCACGGGAAGTTCCACACGCGATTTCAGCAGGGTACGTGTATTTCTGGGGTGCGGGGAAGTTTAACACGTGATTTCAGCAGGGTACGTGTATTACTGGGGTGCGCGGGAAGTTCCACACGAGATTATAGCAGGGTACATGTATTTCTGGGGTGCGCGGGAAGTTCCACACTCGATTTCAGCAGGGTACGTGTATTTCTGGGGTGCGGGGAAGTTTAACACTCAATTTCAGCAGGGTACGTGTATTTCTGGGGAGCGGAGAAGTTTAACATGCGATTTCAGCAGGGTACATCTATTTCTGGGGAGCGGGGAAGTTTAACATGCGATTTCCGCAGGGTACGTGTATTTCTGGGGTGCACGGGAAGTTCCACATGCGATTTCAGCAGGGTACGTGTATTTCGGGGGTGCGGGGAAGTTTAACATGCGATTTCAGCAGGGTACATGTATTACTGGGGTGCGCGGGAAGTTCCACACGCGATTTCAGCAGGGACCGTGTTTTTCTGGGGTGCGGGGAAGTTTAACACGCAATTTCAGCAGGGTACGTTTATTACTGGGGTGCATGGAAAGTTCCACACGCCATTTCAGCAGGGTACGTGTATTTCTGGGGTGCGGGGAAGTTTAACACGCAATTTCAGCAGGGTACGTGTATTACTGGGGTGCGCGGGAAGTTCCACACGCGATTTCAGCAGGGTACATGTATTTCTGGTGTGCGGGGAAGTTTCACACGCGATTTCAGCATTATACGTGTATTACTGGGGTGCGTGGGAAGTTCCACATGCGATTTCAGCAGGGTGCGTGTATTTCTGGGGAGCGGGAAAGTTTAACATGCGATTTCAGCAGGGTACGTGTATTTCTGGGGTGCATGGGAAGTTCCACATGCGATTTCAGCAGGGTACGTGTATTTCGGGGGTGCGGGGAAGTTTAACACGTGATTTCAGCAGGGTACATGTATTACTGGGGTGCGCAGGAAATTCCACACGTGATTTCAGCAGGGTACGTGTATTTCTGGGGCACGGGGAAGTTTAACACGCAATTTCTGGGGTGCACGGGAAGTTCCACATGCGATTTCAGCAGGGTGCGTGTATTTCTGGGGAGCGGGAAAGTTTAACATGCGATTTCAGCAGGGTGCGTGTATTTCTGGGGAGCGGGAAAGTTTAACATGCGATTTCAGCAGGGTACGTGTATTTCTGGGGTGCATGGGAAGTTCCACATGCGATTTCAGCAGGGTACGTGTATTTCGGGGGTGCGGGGAAGTTTAACACGTGATTTCAGCAGGGTACATGTATTACTGGGGTGCGCAGAAAATTCCACACGTGATTTCAGCAGGGTACGTGTATTTCTGGGGCACGGGGAAGTTTAATACGCAATTTCACCAGGGTACGTGTATTACTGGGGTGCGCGGGAAGTTCCACACACGATTTCAGCAGGGTTCATGTATTTCTGGAGTGCGGGGAAGTTTAACACTCAATTTCAGCAGGGTACGTGTATTTCTGGGGTGCGGGGAAGTTTAACACGCAATTTCAGCAGGGTACATGTATTACTGGAGTGCGCGGGAAGTTCCACACACGATTTCAGCAGGGTACGTGTATTTATGGGGTGCAGGGAAGTTTAACACGCAATTTCTGCAGCATACGTGTATTTCTGCGGTGCGGGGAAGTTCCACACGCGATTTCAGCAGGGTACGTGTATTTCTGGTGTGCGGGGAAGTTTAACACGTGATTTCAGCAGGGTACGTGTATTACTGGGGCGCGTTTGAAGTACCACATGCGATTTCAGCAGGGTACGTGTATTTCTGGGGAGCGAAGAAGTTTAACATGCGATTTCAGCAGGCTACGTGTATTACTGGGGTGCGCAGGAAATTCCACACGTGATTTCAGCAGGGTACGTGTATTTCTGGGGCGCGGGGAAGTTTAACACGCAATTTCAGCAGGGTATGTGTATTACTGGGGTGCGTGGAAAGTTCCACACGCGATTTCAGCAGGGTACGTGTATTTCTGGGGTGCGGGGAAGTTTAACATGTGATTTCAGCAGGGTACGTGTATTTCTGGGGAGCGGAGAAGTTTAACATGCGATTTCAGCAGGGTACGTGTATTTCTGGGGTGCGCGTGAAGTTCCACATGCGATTTCAGCAGGGTACGTGTATTTCTGGGGTGCGGGGAAGTTTAACACTCAATTTCAGCAGGGCACGTGTATTACTGGGGTGCGCGGGAAGTTCCACACGCAATTTCAGCAGTGTACGTATATTTCTGGGGTATGGGGAAGTTTAACACACGATTTCAGCAGGGTACGTGTATTACTGGGGTGCGCGGGAAGTTCCACACGCAATTTCAGCAGGGTACGTGTATTACTGGGGTGGGCGGGAAGTTCCACACGCGATTTCAGCAGGGTACATGTATTTCTGGGGTGCGGGGAAGTTTAACACGCAATTTCAGCAGGGTACGTGTATTACTGGGGTGCACGGGAAGTTCCACACGCGATTTCAGCAGGGTACGTGTATTTCTGCGGTGCGGGGAAGTTTAACACGTGATTTCAGCAGGGTACGTGTATTACTGGGGTGCGCGGGAAGTTCCACACGCGATTTCAGCAGGGTACGTGTATTTCTGGGGTGCGGGGAAGTTTAACACTCAATTTCAGCAGGGTACGTGTATTTCTGGGGAGCGGAGAAGTTTAACATGCGATTTCAGCAGGGTACATCTATTTCTGGGGAGCGGGGAAGTTTAACATGCGATTTCAGCAGGGTACGTGTATTTCTGGGGTGCGCGGGAAGTTCCACATGCGATTTCAGCAGGGTACGTGTATTTCTGGGGTGCGGGGAAGTTTAACACTCAATTTCAGCAGGGCACGTGTATTACTGGGGTGCGCGGGAAGTTCCACACGCAATTTCAGCAGTGTACGTGTATTTCTGGGCTATGGGGAAGTTTAACACATGATTTCAGCAGGGTACGTGTATTACTGGGGTGCGCGGGAAGTTCCACACGCGGTTTCAGCAGGGTACGTGTATTTCTGGGGTGCGGGGAAGTTTAACACGCAATTTCAGCAGGGTACGTGTATTACTGGGGTGCGCGGGAAGTTCCACACGCGATTTCAGCAGGGTACATGTATTTCTGGGGTGCGGGGAAGTTTAACACGCAATTTCAGCAGGGTACGTGTATTACTGGGGTGCACGGGAAGTTCCACACGCGATTTCAGCAGGGTACGTGTATTTCTGGGGTGCGGGGAAGTTTAACACGTGATTTCAGCAGGGTACGTGTATTACTGGGGTGCGCGGGAAGTTCCACACGAGATTATAGCAGGGTACGTGTATTTCTGGGGTGCGCGGGAAGTTCCACACGCGATTTCAGCAGGGTACGTGTATTTCTGGGGTGCGGGGAAGTTTAACACTCAATTTCAGCAGGGTACGTGTATTTCTGGGGAGCGGAGAAGTTTAACATGCGATTTCAGCAGGGTACATCTATTTCTGGGGAGCGGGGAAGTTTAACATGCGATTTCCGCAGGGTACGTGTATTTCTGGGGTGCACGGGAAGTTCCACATGCGATTTCAGCAGGGTACGTGTATTTCGGGGGTGCGGGGAAGTTTAACATGCGATTTCAGCAGGGTACATGTATTACTGGGGTGCGCGGGAAGTTCCACACGTGATTTCAGCAGGGTACGTGTTTTTCTGGGGTGCGGGGAAGTTTAACACGCAATTTCAGCAGGGTACGTTTATTACTGGGGTGCATGGAAAGTTCCACACGCCATTTCAGCAGGGTACGTGTATTTCTGGGGTGCGGGGAAGTTTAACACGCAATTTCAGCAGGGTACGTGTATTACTGGGGTGCGCCGGAAGTTCCACACGCGATTTCAGCAGGGTACATGTATTTCTGGTGTGCGGGGAAGTTTCACACGCGATTTCAGCAGGATACGTGTATTACTGGGGTGCGTGGGAAGTTCCAAATGCGATTTCAGCAGGGTGCGTGTATTTCTGGGGAGCGGGAAAGTTTAACATGCGATTTCAGCAGGGTACGTGTATTTCTGGGGTGCATGGGAAGTTCCACATGCGATTTCAGCAGGGTACGTGTATTTCTGGGGTGCATGGGAAGTTCCACATGCGATTTCAGCAGGGTACGTGTATTTCGGGGGTGCGGGGAAGTTTAACACGTGATTTCAGCAGGGTACATGTATTACTGGGGTGCGCAGGAAATTCCACACGTGATTTCAGCAGGGTACGTGTATTTCTGGGGCACGGGGAAGTTTAATACGCAATTTCACCAGGGTACGTGTATTACTGGGGTGCGCGGGAAGTTCCACACACGATTTCAGCAGGGTTCATGTATTTCTGGAGTGCGGGGAAGTTTAACACGCAATTTCTGCAGCATACGTGTATTTCTGCGGTGCGGGGAAGTTCCACACGCGATTTCAGCAGGGTACGTGTATTTCTGGTGTGCGGGGAAGTTTAACACGTGATTTCAGCAGGGTACGTGTATTACTGGGGCGCGTGGGAAGTACCACATGCGATTTCAGCAGGGTACGTGTATTTCTGGGGAGCGAAGAAGTTTAACATGCGATTTCAGCAGGCTACGTGTATTACTGGGGTGCGCAGGAAATTCCACACGTGATTTCAGCAGGGTACGTGTATTTCTGGGGCGCGGGGAAGTTTAACACGCAATTTCAGCAGGGTACATGTATTACTGGAGTGCGCGGGAAGTTCCACACACGATTTCAGCAGGGTACGTGTATTTATGGGGTGCAGGGAAGTTTAACACGCAATTTCTGCAGCATACGTGTATTTCTGCGGTGCGGGGAAGTTCCACACGCGATTTCAGCAGGGTACGTGTATTTCTGGTGTGCGGGGAAGTTTAACACGTGATTTCAGCAGGGTACGTGTATTACTGGGGCGCGTGGGAAGTACCACATGCGATTTCAGCAGGGTACGTGTATTTCTGGGGAGCGAAGAAGTTTAACATGCGATTTCAGCAGGCTACGTGTATTACTGGGGTGCGCAGGAAATTCCACACGTGATTTCAGCAGGGTACGTGTATTTCTGGGGCGCGGGGAAGTTTAACACGCAATTTCAGCAGGGTATGTGTATTACTGGGGTGCGTGGAAAGTTCCACACGCGATTTCAGCAGTGTACGTGTATTTCTGGGGTATGGGGAAGTTTAACACGTGATTTCAGCAGGGTACGTGTATTACTGGAGTGCGCGGGAAGTTCCACACGCGATTTCAGCAGGGTATGTGTATTTCTGGGGTGCGGGGAAGTTTAACATGTGATTTCAGCAGGGTACGTGTATTTCTGGGGAGCGGAGAAGTTTAACATGCGATTTCAGCAGGGTACGTGTATTTCTGGGGTGCGCGGGAAGTTCCACATGCGATTTCAGCAGGGTACGTGTATTTCTGGGGTGCGGGGAAGTTTAACACTCAATTTCAGCAGGGCACGTGTATTACTGGGGTGCGCGGGAAGTTCCACACGCAATTTCAGCAGTGTACGTATATTTCTGGGGTATGGGGAAGTTTAACACATGATTTCAGCAGGGTACGTGTATTACTGGGGTGCGCGGGAAGTTCCACACGCGGTTTCAGCAGGGTACGTGTATTTCTGGGGTGCGGGGAAGTTTAACACGCAATTTCAGCAGGGTACGTGTATTACTGGGGTGCGCGGGAAGTTCCACACGCAATTTCAGCAGGGTACATGTATTTCTGGGGTGCGGGGAAGTTTAACACGCAATTTCAGCAGGGTACGTGTATTACTGGGGTGCACGGGAAGTTCCACACGCGATTTCAGCAGGGTACGTGTATTTCTGCGGTGCGGGGAAGTTTAACACGTGATTTCAGCAGGGTACGTGTATTACTGGGGTGCGCGGGAAGTTCCACACGAGATTATAGCAGGGTACGTGTATTTCTGGGGTGCGCGGGAAGTTCCACATGCGATTTCAGCAGGGTACGTGTATTTCTGGGATGCGGGGAAGTTTAACACTCAATTTCAGCAGGGTACGTGTATTTCTGGGGAGCGGAGAAGTTTAACATGCGATTTCAGCAGGGTACATCTATTTCTGGGGAGCGGGGAAGTTTAACATGCGATTTCCGCAGGGTACGTGTATTTCTGGGGTGCACGGGAAGCTCCACATGCGATTTCAGCAGGGTATGTGTATTTCGGGGGTGCGGGGAAGTTTAACATGCGATTTCAGCAGGGTACATGTATTACTGGGGTGCGCGGGAAGTTCCACACGCGATTTCAGCAGGGTACGTGTTTTTCTGGGGTGCGGGTAAGTTTAACACGCAATTTCAGCAGGGTACGTTTATTACTGGGGTGCATGGAAAGTTCCACACACCATTTCAGCAGGGTACGTGTATTTCTGGGGTGCGGGGAAGTTTAACGCGCAATTTCAGCAGGGTACGTGTATTACTGGGGTGCGCGGGAAGTTCCACACGCGATTTCATCAGGGTACATGTATTTCTGGGGTGCGGGGAAGTTTCACACGCGATTTTAGCAGGGTACGTGTATTACTGGGGTGCACGGGAAGTTCCACATGCGATTTCAGCAGGGTGCGTGTATTTCTGGGGAGCGGGAAAGTTTAACATGCGATTTCAGCAGGGTACGTGTATTTCTGGGGTGCGGGGAAGTTTAACACGCGATTTCAGCAGGATACGTGTATTACTGGGGTGCGTGGGAAGTTCCACATGCGATTTCAGCAGGGTGCGTGTATTTCTGGGGAGCGGGAAAGTTTAACATGCGATTTCATCAGGGTACGTGTATTTCTGGGGTGCATGGGAAGTTCCACATGCGATTTCAGCAGGGTACGTGTATTTCGGGGGTGCGGGGAAGTTTAACACGTGATTTCAGCAGGGTACATGTATTACTGGGGTGCGCAGGAAATTCCACACGTGATTTCAGCAGGGTACGTGTATTTCTTGGGCACGGGGAAGTTTAACACGCAATTTCTGGGGTGCACGAGAAGTTCCACATGCGATTTCAGCAGGGTGCGTGTATTTCTGGGGAGCGGGAAAGTTTAACATGCGATTTCAGCAGGGTACGTGTATTTCTGGGGTGCGGGGAAGTTTAACACGCGCTTTCAGCAGGATACGTGTATTACTGGGGTGCGTGGGAAGTTCCACATGCGATTTCAGCAGGGTGCGTGTATTTCTGGGGAGCGGGAAAGTTTAACATGCGATTTCAGCAGGGTACGTGTATTTCTGGGGTGCATGGGAAGTTCCACATGCGATTTCAGCAGGGTACGTGTATTTCGGGGGTGCGGGGAAGTTTAACACGTGATTTCAGCAGGGTACATGTATTACTGGGGTGCGCAGTAAATTCCACACGTGATTTCAGCAGGGTACGTGTATTTCTGGGGCACGGGGAAGTTTAACACGCAATTTCAGCAGGGTATGTGTATTACTGGGGTGCGTGGAAAGTTCCACACGTGATTTCAGCAGTGTACGTGTATTTCTGGGGTATGGGGAAGTTTAACACGTGATTTCAGCAGGGCACGTGTATTACAGGGGTGCGCGGGAAGTTCCACACACAATTTCAGCAGGGTACGTGTATTTCTGGGGTGCGGGGAAGTTTAACATGTGATTTCAGCAGGGTACGTGTATTTCTGGGGTGCACGGGAAGTTCCACATGCGATTTCAGCAGGGTACGTGTATTTCGGCGGTGCGGGGAAGTTTAACACTCAATTTCAGCAGGGTATGTGTATTACCGGGGTGCGCGGGAAGTTCCACACACGATTTCAGCAGGGTACGTGTATTTCTGGGGTGCGGGGAAGTTTAACACGCAATTTCAGCAGGGTACGTGTATTATTGGGGTGCGCGGGAAGTTCCACACACGATTTCAGCAGGGTATGTGTATTTCTGGGGTGCGGGGAACTTTAACACGCAATTTCAGCAGGGTACATGTATTACTGGAGTGCGCGGGAAGTTCCACACACGATTTCAGCAGGGTACGTGTATTTCTGGGGTGCAGGGAAGTTTAACACGCAATTTCAGCAGGGTACGTGTATTTCTGGGGTGCGGGGAAGTTCCACACGCAATTTCAGCAGGGTACGTGTATTTCTGGTGTGCGGGGAAGTTTAACACGTGATTTCAGCAGGGTACGTGTATTACTGGGGTGCGTGGGAAGTACCACATGCGATTTCAGCAGGGTACGTGTATTTCTGGGGAGCGAAGAAGTTTAACATGCGATTTCAGCAGGCTACGTGTATTTCTGGGGTGCAGGGAAGTTTAACATTCAATTTCAGCAGGGTACGTGTATTACCGGGGTGCGCGGGAAGTTCCACACACGATTTCAGCAGGGTACGTGTATTTCTTGGGTGCGGGGAAGTTTAACACACAATTTCAGCAGGGTACGTGTATTACTGGGGTGCGCAGGAAGTTCCACACACGATTTCAGCAGGGTACGTGTATTTTTAGTGGTGCGGGGAAGTTTAACACGCAACTTCAGCAGGGTACGTGTATTACTGCAGTGCGCGGGAAGTTCCAAACACGATTTCAGCAGGCTACGTGTATTTCTGGGGTGCGCGGGAAGTTCCACATGCGATTTCAGCACCGTACGTGTATTTCTGGGGTGCAGGGAAGTTTAACACTCAATTTCAGCAGGGTACGTGTATTACAGGGGTGCGCGGGAAGTTCCACACACGATTTCAGCAGGGTACGTGTATTTCTTGGGTGCGGGGAAGTTTAACACACAATTTCAGCAGGGTACGTGTATTACTGGGGTGCGCAGGAAGTTCCACACACAATTTCAGCAGGGTACGTGTATTTCTGTGGTGCGGGGAAGTTTAACAGGTGATTTCAGCAGGGTACGTGTATTACTGGGGTGCGCAGGAAATTCCACACACGATTTCAGCAGGGTACGTGTATTTCTGGGGTGCGGGGAAGTTTAACATGCAATTTCAGCAGGGTACGTGTATTACTGGGCTGTGCGGGAAGTTCCACACGCGATTTCAGCAGGATACGTGTATTTCTGGGGTGGGGGAAGTTTAACTTGCAATTTCAGCAGACTACGTGTATTACTGGGGTGCGCTGGAAGTTCCACACGCGATTTCAGCAGGGTATGTGTATTTCTGGGGTGGGGGAAGTTTAACATGCCATTTCAGCAGGGTACGTGTATTACTGGGGTGCGCGGGAAGTTCCACACGCGATTTCAGCAGGGTATGTGTATTTCTGGGGTGCGGGGAAGTTTAACACGTGATTTCAGCAGGGTACGTGTATTACTGGGGTGCGTGGGAAGTTCCACATGCGATTTCAGCAGGGTACATGTATTTCTGGGGAGCGGGGAAGTTTAACATGCGATTTCAGCAGGGTACGTGTATTACTGGGGTGCGCGGGAAGTTCCACACGCGATTTCATCAGGGTACATGTATTTCTGGGGTGCAGGGAAGTTTAACACGCAATTTCAGCAGGGTATGTGTATTACTGGGGTGCGCGGGAAGTTCCACACGCAATTTCAGCAGGGTACGTGTATTTCGGGGGTGCAGGGAAGTTCCACACGTGATTTCAGCAGGGTACATGTATTACTGGGGTGCGCGGGAAGTTCCACACGTGAATTCAGCAGGGTACGTGTATTTCTGGGGTGCGGGGAAGTTTAACACGCAATTTCAGCAGGGTATGTGTATTACTAAGGTGCGTGGAAAGTTCCACACGAGATTTCAGCAGTGTACGTGTATTTCTGGGGTATGGGGAAGTTTAAGACGTGATTTCAGCACGGTACGTGTATTACTGGGGTGCGCGGGAAGTTCCACACGCAATTTCAGCACGGTACGTGTATTTCTGGGGTGCAGGGAAGTTTAACACGCAATTTCAGCAGGGTACGTGTATTTCTGGGGAGCGGAGAAGTTTATCATGCAATTTCAGCAGGGTACGTGTATTTCTGGGGTGCGCGGGAAGTTCCACATGCAATTTCAGCAGGGTACGTGTATTTCTGGGGTGCGGGGAAGTTTAACACGCGATTTCAGCAGGGCACGTGTACTACTGGGGTGTGCGGGAAGTTCCACACGCGATTTCAGCAGGGTACATGTATTTCTGGGGAGCGGGGAAGTTTAACATGCGATTTCAGCAGGGTACGTGTATTTCTGGGGTGCACGGGAAGTTCCACATGCGATTTCAGCAGGGTACGTGTATTTCGGGGGTGCGGGGAAGTTTAACACGTGATTTCAGCAGGGTACATGTATTACTGGGGTGCGCGGGAAGTTCCACACGTGATTTCAGCAGGGTACATAACAAGCAATTTCAGCAGGGTATGTGTTTTACTGGGGTGCGTGGAAAGTTCCACACGCGATTTCAGCAGTGAACGTGTATTTCTGGGGTATGGGGAAGTTTAAGACGTGATTTCAGCAGGGTACGTGTATTACTGGGGAGCGCAGGAAGTTCCACACGCGATTTCAGCAGGGTACTTGTATTTCTGGGGTGCAGGGAAGTTTAACACGCAATTTCAGCAGGGTACGTGTATTACTGGGGTGTGCGGGAAGTTCCACACGCGATTTCAGCAGGGTACATGTATTTCTGGGGTGCGGGGAAGTTTAACACGCGATTTAAGCAGGGTACATGTATTACTGGGGTGCGCGGGAAGTTCCACACGCGATTTCAGCAGGGTACGTGTATTTCTGGGGTGCGGGGAAGTTTAACATGTGATTTCAGCAGGGTACGTGTATTACTGGGGTGCGCGGGAAGTTCCACACGCAATTTCAGCAGGGTACGTGTATTTCTGGGGTGCGGGGAAGTTTAACATGCGATTTCAGCAGGGTACGTGTATTGCTGGGTGCGCGGGAAGTTCCACACGCGATTTCAGCAGGGTACATGTATTTCTGGAGTGCGGGGAAGTTTAACACTCAATTTCAGCAGGGTACGTGTATTACCGGGGTGCGCGGGAAGTTCCACACACGATTTCAGCAGGGTACGTGTATTTCTGGGGTGCGGGGAAGTTTAACACGCAATTTCAGCAGGGTACGTGTATTACTGGGGTGCGCGGGAAGTTCCACACACGATTTCAGCAGGGTACGTGTATTTCTGGGGTGCGGGGAAGTTTAACACGCAATTTCAGCAGGGTACATGTATTACTGGAGTGCGCGGGAAGTTCCACACACGATTTCAGCAGGGTACGTGTATTTCTGGGGTGCAGGGAAGTTTAACACGCAATTTCTGCAGCATACGTGTATTTCTGCGGTGCGGGGAAGTTCCACACGCGATTTCAGCAGGGTACGTGTATTTCTGGTGTGCGGGGAAGTTTAACACGTGATTTCAGCAGGGTACGTGTATTACTGGGGTGCGTGGGAAGTACCACATGCGATTTCAGCAGTGTACGTGTATCTCTGGGGAGCAAAGAAGTTTAACATGCGATTTTAGCAGGCTACGTGTATTACTGGGGTGCGCAGGAAATTCCACACGTGATTTCAGCAGGGTACGTGTATTTCTGGGGCGCGGGGAAGTTTAACACGTAATTTCAGCAGGGTATGTGTATTACTGGGGTGCGTGGAAAGTTCCACACGCGATTTCAGCAGTGTACGTGTATTTCTGGGGTATGGGGAAGTTTAACACGTGATTTCAGCAGGGTACCTGTATTACTGGGGTGCGCGGGAAGTTCCACACGCGATTTCAGCAGGGTACGTGTATTTCTGAGGTGCGGGGAAGTTTAACATGTGATTTCAGCAGGGTACGTGTATTTCTGGGGAGCGGAGAAGTTTAACATGCGATTTCAGCAGGGTACGTGTATTTCTGGGGTGCGCGGGAAGTTCCACATGCGATTTCAGCAGGGTACGTGTATTTCTGGGGTGCGGGGAAGTTTAACACTCAATTTCAGCAGGGCACGTGTTTTACTGGGGTGCGCGGGAAGTTCCACACGCAATTTCAGCAGTGTACGTGTATTTCTGGGCTATGGGGAAGTTTAACACATGATTTCAGCAGGGTACGTGTATTACTGGGGTGCGCGGGAAGTTCCACACGCGGTTTCAGCAGGGTACGTGTATTTCTGGGGTGGGGGGAAGTTTAACACGCAATTTCAGCAGGGTACGTGTATTACTGGGGTGCGCGGGAAGTTCCACACGCGATTTCAGCAGGGTACATGTATTTCTGGGGTGCGGGGAAGTTTAACACGCAATTTCAGCAGGGTACGTGTATTACTGGGGTGCACGGGAAGTTCCACACGCGATTTCAGCAGGGTACGTGTATTTCTGGGGTGCGGGGAAGTTTAACACGTGATTTCAGCAGGGTACGTGTATTACTGGGGTGCGCGGGAAGTTCCACACGAGATTATAGCAGGGTACATGTATTTCTGGGGTGCGCGGGAAGTTCCACACTCGATTTCAGCAGGGTACGTGTATTTCTGGGGTGCGGGGAAGTTTAACACTCAATTTCAGCAGGGTACGTGTATTTCTGGGGAGCGGAGAAGTTTAACATGCGATTTCAGCAGGGTACATCTATTTCTGGGGAGCGGGGAAGTTTAACATGCGATTTCCGCAGGGTACGTGTATTTCTGGGGTGCACGGGAAGTTCCACATGCGATTTCAGCAGGGTACGTGTATTTCGGGGGTGCGGGGAAGTTTAACATGCGATTTCAGCAGGGTACATGTATTACTGGGGTGCGCGGGAAGTTCCACACGCGATTTCAGCAGGGACCGTGTTTTTCTGGGGTGCGGGGAAGTTTAACACGCAATTTCAGCAGGGTACGTTTATTACTGGGGTGCATGGAAAGTTCCACACGCCATTTCAGCAGGGTACGTGTATTTCTGGGGTGCGGGGAAGTTTAACACGCAATTTCAGCAGGGTACGTGTATTACTGGGGTGCGCGGGAAGTTCCACACGCGATTTCAGCAGGGTACATGTATTTCTGGTGTGCGGGGAAGTTTCACACGCGATTTCAGCATTATACGTGTATTACTGGGGTGCGTGGGAAGTTCCACATGCGATTTCAGCAGGGTGCGTGTATTTCTGGGGAGCGGGAAAGTTTAACATGCGATTTCAGCAGGGTACGTGTATTTCTGGGGTGCATGGGAAGTTCCACATGCGATTTCAGCAGGGTACGTGTATTTCGGGGGTGCGGGGAAGTTTAACACGTGATTTCAGCAGGGTACATGTATTACTGGGGTGCGCAGGAAATTCCACACGTGATTTCAGCAGGGTACGTGTATTTCTGGGGCACGGGGAAGTTTAACACGCAATTTCTGGGGTGCACGGGAAGTTCCACATGCGATTTCAGCAGGGTGCGTGTATTTCTGGGGAGCGGGAAAGTTTAACATGCGATTTCAGCAGGGTGCGTGTATTTCTGGGGAGCGGGAAAGTTTAACATGCGATTTCAGCAGGGTACGTGTATTTCTGGGGTGCATGGGAAGTTCCACATGCGATTTCAGCAGGGTACGTGTATTTCGGGGGTGCGGGGAAGTTTAACACGTGATTTCAGCAGGGTACATGTATTACTGGGGTGCGCAGAAAATTCCACACGTGATTTCAGCAGGGTACGTGTATTTCTGGGGCACGGGGAAGTTTAATACGCAATTTCACCAGGGTACGTGTATTACTGGGGTGCGCGGGAAGTTCCACACACGATTTCAGCAGGGTTCATGTATTTCTGGAGTGCGGGGAAGTTTAACACTCAATTTCAGCAGGGTACGTGTATTTCTGGGGTGCGGGGAAGTTTAACACGCAATTTCAGCAGGGTACATGTATTACTGGAGTGCGCGGGAAGTTCCACACACGATTTCAGCAGGGTACGTGTATTTATGGGGTGCAGGGAAGTTTAACACGCAATTTCTGCAGCATACGTGTATTTCTGCGGTGCGGGGAAGTTCCACACGCGATTTCAGCAGGGTACGTGTATTTCTGGTGTGCGGGGAAGTTTAACACGTGATTTCAGCAGGGTACGTGTATTACTGGGGCGCGTTTGAAGTACCACATGCGATTTCAGCAGGGTACGTGTATTTCTGGGGAGCGAAGAAGTTTAACATGCGATTTCAGCAGGCTACGTGTATTACTGGGGTGCGCAGGAAATTCCACACGTGATTTCAGCAGGGTACGTGTATTTCTGGGGCGCGGGGAAGTTTAACACGCAATTTCAGCAGGGTATGTGTATTACTGGGGTGCGTGGAAAGTTCCACACGCGATTTCAGCAGGGTACGTGTATTTCTGGGGTGCGGGGAAGTTTAACATGTGATTTCAGCAGGGTACGTGTATTTCTGGGGAGCGGAGAAGTTTAACATGCGATTTCAGCAGGGTACGTGTATTTCTGGGGTGCGCGTGAAGTTCCACATGCGATTTCAGCAGGGTACGTGTATTTCTGGGGTGCGGGGAAGTTTAACACTCAATTTCAGCAGGGCACGTGTATTACTGGGGTGCGCGGGAAGTTCCACACGCAATTTCAGCAGTGTACGTATATTTCTGGGGTATGGGGAAGTTTAACACACGATTTCAGCAGGGTACGTGTATTACTGGGGTGCGCGGGAAGTTCCACACGCAATTTCAGCAGGGTACGTGTATTACTGGGGTGGGCGGGAAGTTCCACACGCGATTTCAGCAGGGTACATGTATTTCTGGGGTGCGGGGAAGTTTAACACGCAATTTCAGCAGGGTACGTGTATTACTGGGGTGCACGGGAAGTTCCACACGCGATTTCAGCAGGGTACGTGTATTTCTGCGGTGCGGGGAAGTTTAACACGTGATTTCAGCAGGGTACGTGTATTACTGGGGTGCGCGGGAAGTTCCACACGCGATTTCAGCAGGGTACGTGTATTTCTGGGGTGCGGGGAAGTTTAACACTCAATTTCAGCAGGGTACGTGTATTTCTGGGGAGCGGAGAAGTTTAACATGCGATTTCAGCAGGGTACATCTATTTCTGGGGAGCGGGGAAGTTTAACATGCGATTTCAGCAGGGTACGTGTATTTCTGGGGTGCGCGGGAAGTTCCACATGCGATTTCAGCAGGGTACGTGTATTTCTGGGGTGCGGGGAAGTTTAACACTCAATTTCAGCAGGGCACGTGTATTACTGGGGTGCGCGGGAAGTTCCACACGCAATTTCAGCAGTGTACGTGTATTTCTGGGCTATGGGGAAGTTTAACACATGATTTCAGCAGGGTACGTGTATTACTGGGGTGCGCGGGAAGTTCCACACGCGGTTTCAGCAGGGTACGTGTATTTCTGGGGTGCGGGGAAGTTTAACACGCAATTTCAGCAGGGTACGTGTATTACTGGGGTGCGCGGGAAGTTCCACACGCGATTTCAGCAGGGTACATGTATTTCTGGGGTGCGGGGAAGTTTAACACGCAATTTCAGCAGGGTACGTGTATTACTGGGGTGCACGGGAAGTTCCACACGCGATTTCAGCAGGGTACGTGTATTTCTGGGGTGCGGGGAAGTTTAACACGTGATTTCAGCAGGGTACGTGTATTACTGGGGTGCGCGGGAAGTTCCACACGAGATTATAGCAGGGTACGTGTATTTCTGGGGTGCGCGGGAAGTTCCACACGCGATTTCAGCAGGGTACGTGTATTTCTGGGGTGCGGGGAAGTTTAACACTCAATTTCAGCAGGGTACGTGTATTTCTGGGGAGCGGAGAAGTTTAACATGCGATTTCAGCAGGGTACATCTATTTCTGGGGAGCGGGGAAGTTTAACATGCGATTTCCGCAGGGTACGTGTATTTCTGGGGTGCACGGGAAGTTCCACATGCGATTTCAGCAGGGTACGTGTATTTCGGGGGTGCGGGGAAGTTTAACATGCGATTTCAGCAGGGTACATGTATTACTGGGGTGCGCGGGAAGTTCCACACGTGATTTCAGCAGGGTACGTGTTTTTCTGGGGTGCGGGGAAGTTTAACACGCAATTTCAGCAGGGTACGTTTATTACTGGGGTGCATGGAAAGTTCCACACGCCATTTCAGCAGGGTACGTGTATTTCTGGGGTGCGGGGAAGTTTAACACGCAATTTCAGCAGGGTACGTGTATTACTGGGGTGCGCCGGAAGTTCCACACGCGATTTCAGCAGGGTACATGTATTTCTGGTGTGCGGGGAAGTTTCACACGCGATTTCAGCAGGATACGTGTATTACTGGGGTGCGTGGGAAGTTCCAAATGCGATTTCAGCAGGGTGCGTGTATTTCTGGGGAGCGGGAAAGTTTAACATGCGATTTCAGCAGGGTACGTGTATTTCTGGGGTGCATGGGAAGTTCCACATGCGATTTCAGCAGGGTACGTGTATTTCTGGGGTGCATGGGAAGTTCCACATGCGATTTCAGCAGGGTACGTGTATTTCGGGGGTGCGGGGAAGTTTAACACGTGATTTCAGCAGGGTACATGTATTACTGGGGTGCGCAGGAAATTCCACACGTGATTTCAGCAGGGTACGTGTATTTCTGGGGCACGGGGAAGTTTAATACGCAATTTCACCAGGGTACGTGTATTACTGGGGTGCGCGGGAAGTTCCACACACGATTTCAGCAGGGTTCATGTATTTCTGGAGTGCGGGGAAGTTTAACACGCAATTTCTGCAGCATACGTGTATTTCTGCGGTGCGGGGAAGTTCCACACGCGATTTCAGCAGGGTACGTGTATTTCTGGTGTGCGGGGAAGTTTAACACGTGATTTCAGCAGGGTACGTGTATTACTGGGGCGCGTGGGAAGTACCACATGCGATTTCAGCAGGGTACGTGTATTTCTGGGGAGCGAAGAAGTTTAACATGCGATTTCAGCAGGCTACGTGTATTACTGGGGTGCGCAGGAAATTCCACACGTGATTTCAGCAGGGTACGTGTATTTCTGGGGCGCGGGGAAGTTTAACACGCAATTTCAGCAGGGTACATGTATTACTGGAGTGCGCGGGAAGTTCCACACACGATTTCAGCAGGGTACGTGTATTTATGGGGTGCAGGGAAGTTTAACACGCAATTTCTGCAGCATACGTGTATTTCTGCGGTGCGGGGAAGTTCCACACGCGATTTCAGCAGGGTACGTGTATTTCTGGTGTGCGGGGAAGTTTAACACGTGATTTCAGCAGGGTACGTGTATTACTGGGGCGCGTGGGAAGTACCACATGCGATTTCAGCAGGGTACGTGTATTTCTGGGGAGCGAAGAAGTTTAACATGCGATTTCAGCAGGCTACGTGTATTACTGGGGTGCGCAGGAAATTCCACACGTGATTTCAGCAGGGTACGTGTATTTCTGGGGCGCGGGGAAGTTTAACACGCAATTTCAGCAGGGTATGTGTATTACTGGGGTGCGTGGAAAGTTCCACACGCGATTTCAGCAGTGTACGTGTATTTCTGGGGTATGGGGAAGTTTAACACGTGATTTCAGCAGGGTACGTGTATTACTGGAGTGCGCGGGAAGTTCCACACGCGATTTCAGCAGGGTATGTGTATTTCTGGGGTGCGGGGAAGTTTAACATGTGATTTCAGCAGGGTACGTGTATTTCTGGGGAGCGGAGAAGTTTAACATGCGATTTCAGCAGGGTACGTGTATTTCTGGGGTGCGCGGGAAGTTCCACATGCGATTTCAGCAGGGTACGTGTATTTCTGGGGTGCGGGGAAGTTTAACACTCAATTTCAGCAGGGCACGTGTATTACTGGGGTGCGCGGGAAGTTCCACACGCAATTTCAGCAGTGTACGTATATTTCTGGGGTATGGGGAAGTTTAACACATGATTTCAGCAGGGTACGTGTATTACTGGGGTGCGCGGGAAGTTCCACACGCGGTTTCAGCAGGGTACGTGTATTTCTGGGGTGCGGGGAAGTTTAACACGCAATTTCAGCAGGGTACGTGTATTACTGGGGTGCGCGGGAAGTTCCACACGCAATTTCAGCAGGGTACATGTATTTCTGGGGTGCGGGGAAGTTTAACACGCAATTTCAGCAGGGTACGTGTATTACTGGGGTGCACGGGAAGTTCCACACGCGATTTCAGCAGGGTACGTGTATTTCTGCGGTGCGGGGAAGTTTAACACGTGATTTCAGCAGGGTACGTGTATTACTGGGGTGCGCGGGAAGTTCCACACGAGATTATAGCAGGGTACGTGTATTTCTGGGGTGCGCGGGAAGTTCCACATGCGATTTCAGCAGGGTACGTGTATTTCTGGGATGCGGGGAAGTTTAACACTCAATTTCAGCAGGGTACGTGTATTTCTGGGGAGCGGAGAAGTTTAACATGCGATTTCAGCAGGGTACATCTATTTCTGGGGAGCGGGGAAGTTTAACATGCGATTTCCGCAGGGTACGTGTATTTCTGGGGTGCACGGGAAGCTCCACATGCGATTTCAGCAGGGTATGTGTATTTCGGGGGTGCGGGGAAGTTTAACATGCGATTTCAGCAGGGTACATGTATTACTGGGGTGCGCGGGAAGTTCCACACGCGATTTCAGCAGGGTACGTGTTTTTCTGGGGTGCGGGTAAGTTTAACACGCAATTTCAGCAGGGTACGTTTATTACTGGGGTGCATGGAAAGTTCCACACACCATTTCAGCAGGGTACGTGTATTTCTGGGGTGCGGGGAAGTTTAACGCGCAATTTCAGCAGGGTACGTGTATTACTGGGGTGCGCGGGAAGTTCCACACGCGATTTCATCAGGGTACATGTATTTCTGGGGTGCGGGGAAGTTTCACACGCGATTTTAGCAGGGTACGTGTATTACTGGGGTGCACGGGAAGTTCCACATGCGATTTCAGCAGGGTGCGTGTATTTCTGGGGAGCGGGAAAGTTTAACATGCGATTTCAGCAGGGTACGTGTATTTCTGGGGTGCGGGGAAGTTTAACACGCGATTTCAGCAGGATACGTGTATTACTGGGGTGCGTGGGAAGTTCCACATGCGATTTCAGCAGGGTGCGTGTATTTCTGGGGAGCGGGAAAGTTTAACATGCGATTTCATCAGGGTACGTGTATTTCTGGGGTGCATGGGAAGTTCCACATGCGATTTCAGCAGGGTACGTGTATTTCGGGGGTGCGGGGAAGTTTAACACGTGATTTCAGCAGGGTACATGTATTACTGGGGTGCGCAGGAAATTCCACACGTGATTTCAGCAGGGTACGTGTATTTCTTGGGCACGGGGAAGTTTAACACGCAATTTCTGGGGTGCACGAGAAGTTCCACATGCGATTTCAGCAGGGTGCGTGTATTTCTGGGGAGCGGGAAAGTTTAACATGCGATTTCAGCAGGGTACGTGTATTTCTGGGGTGCGGGGAAGTTTAACACGCGCTTTCAGCAGGATACGTGTATTACTGGGGTGCGTGGGAAGTTCCACATGCGATTTCAGCAGGGTGCGTGTATTTCTGGGGAGCGGGAAAGTTTAACATGCGATTTCAGCAGGGTACGTGTATTTCTGGGGTGCATGGGAAGTTCCACATGCGATTTCAGCAGGGTACGTGTATTTCGGGGGTGCGGGGAAGTTTAACACGTGATTTCAGCAGGGTACATGTATTACTGGGGTGCGCAGTAAATTCCACACGTGATTTCAGCAGGGTACGTGTATTTCTGGGGCACGGGGAAGTTTAACACGCAATTTCAGCAGGGTATGTGTATTACTGGGGTGCGTGGAAAGTTCCACACGTGATTTCAGCAGTGTACGTGTATTTCTGGGGTATGGGGAAGTTTAACACGTGATTTCAGCAGGGCACGTGTATTACAGGGGTGCGCGGGAAGTTCCACACACAATTTCAGCAGGGTACGTGTATTTCTGGGGTGCGGGGAAGTTTAACATGTGATTTCAGCAGGGTACGTGTATTTCTGGGGTGCACGGGAAGTTCCACATGCGATTTCAGCAGGGTACGTGTATTTCGGCGGTGCGGGGAAGTTTAACACTCAATTTCAGCAGGGTATGTGTATTACCGGGGTGCGCGGGAAGTTCCACACACGATTTCAGCAGGGTACGTGTATTTCTGGGGTGCGGGGAAGTTTAACACGCAATTTCAGCAGGGTACGTGTATTATTGGGGTGCGCGGGAAGTTCCACACACGATTTCAGCAGGGTATGTGTATTTCTGGGGTGCGGGGAACTTTAACACGCAATTTCAGCAGGGTACATGTATTACTGGAGTGCGCGGGAAGTTCCACACACGATTTCAGCAGGGTACGTGTATTTCTGGGGTGCAGGGAAGTTTAACACGCAATTTCAGCAGGGTACGTGTATTTCTGGGGTGCGGGGAAGTTCCACACGCAATTTCAGCAGGGTACGTGTATTTCTGGTGTGCGGGGAAGTTTAACACGTGATTTCAGCAGGGTACGTGTATTACTGGGGTGCGTGGGAAGTACCACATGCGATTTCAGCAGGGTACGTGTATTTCTGGGGAGCGAAGAAGTTTAACATGCGATTTCAGCAGGCTACGTGTATTTCTGGGGTGCAGGGAAGTTTAACATTCAATTTCAGCAGGGTACGTGTATTACCGGGGTGCGCGGGAAGTTCCACACACGATTTCAGCAGGGTACGTGTATTTCTTGGGTGCGGGGAAGTTTAACACACAATTTCAGCAGGGTACGTGTATTACTGGGGTGCGCAGGAAGTTCCACACACGATTTCAGCAGGGTACGTGTATTTTTAGTGGTGCGGGGAAGTTTAACACGCAACTTCAGCAGGGTACGTGTATTACTGCAGTGCGCGGGAAGTTCCAAACACGATTTCAGCAGGGTATGTGTATTACTGGGGTGCGCGGGAAGTTCCACACGCGATTTCAGCAGGGTACATGTATTTCTGGGGTGCGGGGAAGTTTCACACGCGATTTCAGCAGGGTACGTGTATTACTGGGGTGCACGGGAAGTTCCACATGCGATTTCAGCAGGGTGCGTGTATTTCTGGGGAGCGGGAAAGTTTAACATGCGATTTCAGCAGGGTACGTGTATTTCTGGGGTGCGGGGAAGTTTAACACGCGATTTCAGCAGGATACGTGTATTACTGGGGTGCGTGGGAAGTTCCACATGCGATTTCAGCAGGGTGCGTGTATTTCTGGGGAGCGGGAAAGTTTAACATGCGATTTCAGCAGGGTACGTGTATTTCTGGGGTGCATGGGAAGTTCCACATGCGATTTCAGCAGGGTACGTGTATTTCGGGGCTGCGGGGAAGTTTAACACGTGATTTCAGCAGGGTACATGTATTACTGGGGTGCGCAGGAAATTCCACACGTGATTTCAGCAGGGTACGTGTATTTCTGGGGCACGGGGAAGTTTAACACGCAATTTCTGGGGTGCACGGGAAGTTCCACATGCGATTTCAGCAGGGTGCGTGTATTTCTGGGGAGCGGGAAAGTTTAACATGCGATTTCAGCAGGGTACGTGTATTTCTGGGGTGCGGGGAAGTTTAACACGCGATTTCAGCAGGATACGTGTATTACTGGGGTGCGTGGGAAGTTCCACATGCGATTTCAGCAGGGTGCGTGTATTTCTGGGGAGCGGGAAAGTTTAACATGCGATTTCAGCAGGGTACGTGTATTTCTGGGGTGCATGGGAAGTTCCACATGCGATTTCAGCAGGGTACGTGTATTTTCCGGGGGTGCGGGGAAGTTTAACACGTGATTTCAGCAGGGTACGTGTATTTCTGGGGCACGGGGAAGTTTAACACGCAATTTCAGCAGGGTATGTGTATTACTGGGGTGCGTGGAAGGTTCCACACGTGATTTCAGCAGTGTACGTGTATTTCTGGGGTATGGGGAAGTTTAACACGTGATTTCAGCAGGGCACGTGTATTACAGGGGTGCGCGGGAAGTTCCACACACAATTTCAGCAGGGTACGTGTATTTCTGGGGTGCGGGGAAGTTTAACATGTGATTTCAGCAGGGTACGTGTATTTCTGGGGTGCACAGGAAGTTCCACATGCGATTTCAGCAGGGTACGTGTATTTCGGCGTTGCGGGGAAGTTTAACACTCAATTTCAGCAGGGTACGTGTATTACCGGGGTGCGCGGGAAGTTCCACACACGATTTCAGCAGGGTACGTGTATTTCTGGGGTGCGGGAAGTTTAACACGCAATTTCAGCAGGGTACGTGTATTATTGGGGTGCGCGGGAAGTTCCACACACAATTTCAGCAGGGTACGTGTATTTCTGGGGTGCGGGGAACTTTAACACGCAATTTCAGCAGGGTACATGTATTACTGGAGTGCGCGGGAAGTTCCACACACGATTTCAGCAGGGTACGTGTATTTCTGGGGTGCAGGGAAGTTTAACACGCAATTTCAGCAGGGTACGTGTATTTCTGGGGTGCGGGGAAGTTCCACACGCAATTTCAGCAGGGTACGTGTATTGCTGGTGTGCAGGGAAGTTTAACACGTGATTTCAGCAGGGTACGTGTATTACTGGGGTGCGTGGGAAGTACCACATGCGATTTCAGCAGGGTACGTGTATTTCTGGGGAGCGAAGAAGTTTAACATGCGATTTCAGCAGGCTACGTGTATTTCTGGGGTGCGCGGGAAGTTCCACATGCGATTTCAGCACCGTACGTGTATTTCTGGGGTGCAGGGAAGTTTAACACTCAATTTCAGCAGGGTACGTGTATTACCGGGGTGCGCGGGAAGTTCCACACACGATTTCAGCAGGGTACGTGTATTTCTTGGGTGCGGGGAAGTTTAACACACAATTTCAGCAGGGTACGTGTATTACTGGGGTGCGCAGGAAGTTCCACACACAATTTCAGCAGGGTACGTGTATTTCTGTGGTGCGGGGAAGTTTAACACGCAACTTCAGCAGGGTACGTGTATTACTGGAGTGCGCGGGAAGTTCCAAACACGATTTCAGCAGGGTATGTGTATTTCTGGGGTGCGGGGAAGTTTAACACGCAATTTCAGCAGGGTACGTGTATTACTGGGGTGCGTGGGAAGTTCCACATGCGATTTCAGCAGGGTACGTGTATTTCTGGGGCGCGGGGAAGTTTAACACGCAATTTCAGCAGGGTATGTGTATTACTGGGGTGCGTGGAAAGTTCCACACGCGATTTCAGCAGTGTACGTGTATTTCTGGGGTATGGGGAAGTTTAACACGTGATTTCAGCAGGGTACGTCTATTACTGGGGTGCGCGGGAAGTTCCACACGCGATTTCAGCAGGATACGTGTATTTCTGGGGTGAGGGGAAGTTTAACATGTGATTTCAGCAGGGTACATGTATTTCTGGGGTGCACGGGAAGTTCCACATGCAATTTCAGCAGGGTACGTGTATTTCGGCGGTGCGGGGAAGTTTAACACTCAATTTCAGCAGGGTACTTGTATTACCGGGGTGCGCGGGAAGTTCCACACACGATTTCAGCAGGGTACGTGTATTACTGGAGTGCGCGGGAAGTTCCACACACGATTTCAGCAGGGTACGTGTATTTCTGGGGTGCGGGGAAGTTTAACACGTGATTTCAGCAGGGCACGTGTATTACTGGGGTGCGCGGGAAGTTCCACACGCGATTTCAGCAGGGTACATGTATTTCTGGGGTGCGGGGAAGTTTAACACGCGATTTCAGCAGGGTACGTGTATTACTGGGGTGCGTGGGAAGTACCACATGCGATTTCAGCAGGGTACGTGTATTTCTGGGGTATGGGGAAGTTTAACACATGATTTCAGCAGGGTACGTGTATTACTGGGGTGCGCGGGAAGTTCCACACGCGGTTTCAGCAGGGTACGTGTATTTCTGGGGTGCGGGGAAGTTTAACACGCAATTTCAGCAGGGTACGTGTATTACTGGGGTGCGCGGGAAGTTCCACACGCGATTTCAGCAGGGTACATGTATTTCTGGGGTGCGGGGAATTTTAACACGCGATTTCAGCAGGGTACGTGTATTTCTGGGGTGCGGGGAAGTTTAACACGTGATTTCAGCAGGGTACGTGTATTACTGGGGTACGCGGGAAGTTCCACACAAGATTTCAGCAGGGTACATGTATTTCTGGGGTGCGCGGGAAGTTCCACACGCGATTTCAGGAGGGTACGTGTATTTCTGGGGTGCGGGGAAGTTTAACACTCAATTTCAGCAGGGTATGTATATTTCTGGGGAGCGGAGAAGTTTAACATGCGATTTCAGCAGGGTACATCTATTTCTGGGGAGCGGGGAAGTTTAACATGCGATTTCCGCAGGGTACGTGTATTTCTGGGGTGCACGGGAAGTTCCACATGCGATTTCAGCAGGGTACGTGTATTTCGGGGGTGCGGGGAAGTTTAACATGCGATTTCAGCAGGGTACATGTATTACTGGGGTGCGCAGGAAGTTCCACACGCGATTTCAGCAGGGTACGTGTTTTTCTGGGGTGCGGGGAAGTTTAACACGCAATTTCAGCAGGGTACGTTTATTACTGGGGTGCATGGAAAGTTCCACACGCCATTTCAGCAGTGTACGTGTATTTCTGGGGTATGGCGAAGTTTAACACATGATTTCAGCAGGGTACGTGTATTACTGGGGTGCGCGGGAAGTTGCACACGCGGTTTCAGCAGGGTACGTGTATTTCTGGGGTACGGGGAAGTTTAACACGCAATTTCAGCAGGGTACGTGTATTACTGGGGTGCGCGGGAAGTTCCACACGCAATTTCAGCAGGGTACATGTATTTCTGGGGTGCGGGGAAGTTTAACACGCGATTTCAGCAGGGTACGTGTATTACTGGGGTGCACGGGAAGTTCCACACGCGATTTCAGCAGGGTACATGTATTTCTGGGGTGCGGGGAAGTTTAACACGTGATTTCAGCAGGGTACGTGTATTACTGGGGTGCGCGGGAAGTTCCACACGAGATTTCAGCAGGGTACGTGTATTTCTGGGGTGCGCGGGAAGTTCCACACGCGATTTCAGCAGGGTACCTGTATTTCTGGGGTGCGGGGAATTTTAACACTCAATTTCAGCAGGGTACGTGTATTACTGGTGTGCGCGGGAAGTTCCACACACGATTTCAGCAGGGTACGTGTATTTCTGGGGTACGGGGAAGTTTAACACGCGATTTCAGCAGGGTACGTGTATTACTGGGGTGCGTAGGAAGTTACACACACGATTTCATCAGGGTACGTGTATTTCTGGGGTGCGGGGAAGTTTAACACGCAATTTCAGCAGGGTACGTGTATTACTGAAGTGCGCGGGAAGTTCCACACGCGATTTCAGCAGGGTACGTGTATTTCTGGGGTGCGGAGAAGTTTAACACGCGATTTCAGCAGGGTACATGTATTTCTGGGGAGCGGAGAAGTTTAACACGCGATTTCAGCAGGGTACGTGTATTTCTGGGGTGCGCGGGAAGTTCGACATGCGATTTCATCAGGGTACGTGTATTACTGGGGTGCACGGGAAGTTCCACACGCGATTTCAGCAGGGTACATGTATTTCTGGGGAGCGGAGAAGTTTAACACGAGATTTCAGCAGGGTACGTGTATTTCTGGGGTGCGGGGAAGTTTAACATGCGATTTCATCAGGGTACGTGTATTACTGGGGTGCACGGGAAGTTCCACATGCGATTTCAGCAGCGTACATGTATTTCTGGGGTGCGGGGAAGTTTAACACACGATTTCAGCGGGGTACGTGTATTACTGGGGTGCGTGCGAACTTCCACATGCAATTTCAGCAGGGTACGTGTATTTCTGGGGAGCGGGGAAGTTTAACATGCGATTTCAGCAGGGTACGTGTATTTCTGGAGTGCACGGGAAGTTCCACATGTGAATTCAGCAGGGTACGTGTATTTCGGGGGTGCAGGGAAGTTTAACACTTGATTTCAGCAGGGTACATGTATTACTGGGGTGCGCGGGAAGTTCCACAGGCGATTTCAGCAGGGTACGTGTATTTCGGGGGTGCAGGGAAGTTTAACACGCGATTTCAGCAGGGTACATGTATTACTGGGGTTCGCAGGAAGTTCCACACACGATTTCAGCAGAGTACGTGTATTTCTGGGGTGCGGGGAAGTTTAACACGCAATTTCAGCAGACTACATGTATTACTGGGGTGCGCTGGAAGTTCCACATGCAATTTCAGCAGGGTACGTGCATTTCTGAGGTGCGGGGAAGTTTAACACATGATTTCAGCAGGACACGTGTATTACTGGGGTGCGCGGGAAGTTCCACACACAATTTCAGCAGGGTACGTGTATTTCTGGTGTGCGGGGAAGTTTAACACGCGATTTCAGCAGGGTACGTGTATTACTGGGGTGCGTGGGAAGTACCACATGCGATTTCCGCAGGGTACGTGTATTTCTGGGGTGCGCGGCAAGTTCCACACGCAATTTCAGCAGAGTACGCATATTTCTGGGGTGCGGGGAAGTTTAACACGCGATTTCAGCAGGGCACGTGTATTACTGGGGTGCCCGGGAAGTTCCACACGCGATTTCAGCAGGGTACATGTATTTCTGGGGTGCGTGGAATTTTAACACGCGATTTCAGCAGGGTACGTGTAACTGGGGTGCGTGGGAAGTTCCACATGCGATTTCAGCAGGGTACCTGTATTTCTGGGGTGCGGGGAAGTTTAAAACGTGATTTCAGCAGGGTATGTGTATTACTGGGGTGCGTGGAAAGTTCCACACGCGATTTCAGCAGTGTACGTGTATTTCTGGGGTATGGGGAAGTTTAACACGTGATTTCAGCAGGGTTCGTGTATTTCTGGGGTGCACGGGAAGTTCAACATGCGATTTCAGCAGGGTACGTGTATTTCAGGGGTGCAGGGAAGTTTAACACGTGATTTCAGCAGGGTATGTGTATTACTGGGGTGCGTGGAACGTTCCACACGCGATTTCAGCAGTGAACGTGTATTTCTGGGGTATGGGGAAGTTTAAGACGCGATTTCAGCAGGGTACGTGTATTACTGGGGTGCGCGAGAAGTTCCACATGCGATTTCAGCAGGGTACTTGTATTTCTGGGGTGCAGGGAAGTTTAACACGCAATTTCAGCAGGGTACGTGTATTACTGGGGTGTGCGGGAAGTTCCACACGCGATTTCAGCAGGGTACATGTATTTCTGGGGTGCGGGGAAGTTTAACACGCGATTTCAGCAGGGTACATGTATTACTGGGGTGCGCGGGAAGTTCCACACGCGATTTCAGCAGGGTACGTGTATTTCTGGGGTGCGGGGAAGTTTAACATGTGATTTCAGCAGGGTACGTGTATTACTGGGGTGCGCGGGAAGTTCCACACGCGATTTCAGCAGGGTACGTGTATTTCTGGGGTGCGGGGAAGTTTAACATGCGATTTCAGCAGGGTACGTGTATTTCTGGGGTGCGCGTCAAGTTCCACACGCAATTTCAGCAGAGTACGCGTATTTCTGGGGTGCGGGGAAGTTTAACACGCGATTTCAGCAGGGCACGTGTATTACTGGGGTGCCCGGGAAGTTCCAAACGCGATTTCAGCAGGGTACATGTATTTCTGGGGTGCGGGGAATTTTAACACGCGATTTCAGCAGGGTACGTGTAACTGGGGTGCGTGGGAAGTTCCACATGCGATTTCAGCAGGGTACCTGTATTTCTGGGGTGCGGGGAAGTTTAAAACGTGATTTCAGCAGGGTATGTGTATTACTGGGGTGCGTGGAAAGTTCCACACGCGATTTCAGCAGTGTACGTGTATTTCTGGGGTATGGGGAAGTTTAACACGTGATTTCAGCAGGGTTCGTGTATTTCTGGGGTGCACGGGAAGTTCAACATGCGATTTCAGCAGGGTACGTGTATTTCAGGGGTGCGGGGAAGTTTAACACGTGATTTCAGCAGGGTATGTGTATTACTGGGGTGCGTGGAACGTTCCACACGCGATTTCAGCAGTGTACGTGTATTTCTGGGGTATGGGGAAGTTTAAGACGCGATTTCAGCAGGGTACGTGTATTACTGGGGTGCGCGGGAAGTTCCACATGCGATTTCAGCAAGGTACTTGTATTTCTGGGGTGCAGGGAAGTTTAACACGCAATTTCAGCAGGGTACGTGTATTACTGGGGTGTGCGGGAAGTTCCACACGCGATTTCAGCAGGGTACATGTATTTCTGGGGTGCGGGGAAGTTTAACACGCGATTTCAGCAGGGTACATGTATTACTGGGGTGCGCGGGAAGTTCCACACGCGATTTCAGCAGGGTACGTGTATTTCTGGGGTGCGGGGAAGTTTAACATGTGATTTCAGCAGGGTACGTGTATTACTGGGGTGCGCGGGAAGTTCCACACGCGATTTCAGCAGGGTACGTGTATTTCTGGGGTGCGGGGAAGTTTAACATGCGATTTCAGCAGGGTACGTGTATTGCTGGGTGCGCGGGAAGTTCCACACGCGATTTCAGCAGGGTACATGTATTTCTGGAGTGCGGGGAAGTTTAACACTCAATTTCAGCAGGGTACGTGTATTACCGGGGTGCGCGGGAAGTTCCACACACGATTTCAGCAGGGTACGTGTATTTCTGGGGTGCGGGGAAGTTTAACACGCAATTTCAGCAGGGTACGTGTATTACTGGGGTGCGCGGGAAGTTCCACACACGATTTCAGCAGGGTACGTGTATTTCTGGGGAGCGAAGAAGTTTAACATGCGATTTCAGCAGGCTACGTGTATTACTGGGGTGCGCAGGAAATTCCACACGTGATTTCAGCAGGGTACGTGTATTTCTGGGGCGCGGGGAAGTTTAACACGCAATTTCAGCAGGGTATGTGTATTACTGGGGTGCGTGGAAAGTTCCACACGCGATTTCAGCAGTGTACGTGTATTTCTGGGGTATGGGGAAGTTTAACACGTGATTTCAGCAGGGTACGTGTATTACTGGGGTGCGCGGGAAGTTCCACACGCGATTTCAGCAGGGTACGTGTATTTCTGGGGTGCGGGGAAGTTTAACATGTGATTTCAGCAGGGTACGTGTATTTCTGGGGAGCGGAGAAGTTTAACATGCGATTTCAGCAGGGTACGTGTATTTCTGGGGTACGCGGGAAGTTCCACATGCGATTTCAGCAGGGTACGTGTATTTCTGGGGTGCGGGGAAGTTTAACACTCAATTTCAGCAGGGCACGTGTATTACTGGGGTGCGCGGGAAGTTCCACACGCAATTTCAGCAGTGTACGTATATTTCTGGGGTATGGGGAAGTTTAACACATGATTTCAGCAGGGTACGTGTATTACTGGGGTGCGCGGGAAGTTCCACACGCGGTTTCAGCAGGGTACGTGTATTTCTGGGGTCCGGGGAAGTTTAACACGCAATTTCAGCAGGGTACGTGTATTACTGGGGTGCGCGGGAAGTTCCACACGCGATTTCAGCAGGGTACATGTATTTCTGGGGTGCGGGGAAGTTTAACACGCAATTTCAGCAGGGTACGTGTATTACTGGGGTGCACGGGAAGTTCCACACGCGATTTCAGCAGGGTACGTGTATTTCTGCGGTGCGGGGAAGTTTAACACGTGATTTCAGCAGGGTACGTGTATTACTGGGGTGCGCGGGAAGTTCCACACGAGATTATAGCAGGGTACGTGTATTTCTGGGGTGCGCGGGAAGTTCCACACGCGATTTCAGCAGGGTACGTGTATTTCTGGGGTGAGGGGAAGTTTAACACTCAATTTCAGCAGGGTACGTGTATTTCTGGGGAGCGGAGAAGTTTAACATGCGATTTCAGCAGGGTACATCTATTTCTGGGGAGCAGGGAAGTTTTACATGCGATTTCCGCAGGGTACGTGTATTTCTGGGGTGCACGGGAAGCTCCACATGCGATTTCAGCAGGGTACGTGTATTTCGGGGGTGCGGGGAAGTTTAACATGCGATTTCAGCAGGGTACATGTATTACTGGGGTGCGCGGGAAGTTCCACACGCGATTTCAGCAGGGTACGTGTTTTTCTGGGGTGCGGGTAAGTTTAACACGCAATTTCAGCAGGGTACGTTTATTACTGGGGTGCATGGAAAGTTCCACACACCATTTCAGCAGGGTACGTGTATTTCTGGGGTGCGGGGAAGTTTAACACGCAATTTCAGCAGGGTACGTGTATTACTGGGGTGCGCGGGAAGTTCCACACGCGATTTCATCAGGGTACATGTATTTCTGGGGTGCGGGGAAGTTTCACACGCGATTTCAGCAGGGTACGTGTATTACTGGGGTGCACGGGAAGTTCCACATGCGATTTCAGCAGGGTGCGTGTATTTCTGGGGAGCGGGAAAGTTTAACATGCGATTTCAGCAGGGTACGTGTATTTCTGGGGTGCGGGGAAGTTTAACACGCGATTTCAGCAGGATACGTGTATTACTGGGGTGCGTGGGAAGTTCCACATGCGATTTCAACAGGGTGCGTGTATTTCTGGGGAGCGGGAAAGTTTAACACTCAATTTCAGCAGGGTACGTGTATTTCTGGGGAGCGGAGAAGTTTAACATGCGATTTCAGCAGGGTACATCTATTTCTGGGGAGCAGGGAAGTTTTACATGCGATTTCCGCAGGGTACGTGTATTTCTGGGGTGCACGGGAAGCTCCACATGCGATTTCAGCAGGGTACGTGTATTTCGGGGGTGCGGGGAAGTTTAACATGCGATTTCAGCAGGGTACATGTATTACTGGGGTGCGCGGGAAGTTCCACACGCGATTTCAGCAGGGTACGTGTTTTTCTGGGGTGCGGGTAAGTTTAACACGCAATTTCAGCAGGGTACGTTTATTACTGGGGTGCATGGAAAGTTCCACACACCATTTCAGCAGGGTACGTGTATTTCTGGGGTGCGGGGAAGTTTAACACGCAATTTCAGCAGGGTACGTGTATTACTGGGGTGCGCGGGAAGTTCCACACGCGATTTCATCAGGGTACATGTATTTCTGGGGTGCGGGGAAGTTTCACACGCGATTTCAGCAGGGTACGTGTATTACTGGGGTGCACGGGAAGTTCCACATGCGATTTCAGCAGGGTGCGTGTATTTCTGGGGAGCGGGAAAGTTTAACATGCGATTTCAGCAGGGTACGTGTATTTCTGGGGTGCGGGGAAGTTTAACACGCGATTTCAGCAGGATACGTGTATTACTGGGGTGCGTGGGAAGTTCCACATGCGATTTCAGCAGGGTGCGTGTATTTCTGGGGAGCGGGAAAGTTTAACATGCGATTTCAGCAGGGTACGTGTATTTCTGGGGTGCATGGGAAGTTCCACATGCGATTTCAGCAGGGTACGTGTATTTCGGGGGTGCGGGGAAGTTTAACACGTGATTTCAGCAGGGTACATGTATTACTGGGGTGCGCAGGAAATTCCACACGTGATTTCAGCAGGGTACGTGTATTTCTGGGGCACGGGGAAGTTTAACACGCAATTTCTGGGGTGCACGGGAAGTTCCACATGCGATTTCAGCAGGGTGCGTGTATTTCTGGGGAGCGGGAAAGTTTAACATGCGATTTCAGCAGGGTACGTGTATTTCTGCGGTGCGGGGAAGTTTAACACGTGATTTCAGCAGGATACGTGTATTACTGGGGTGCGCGGGAAGTTCCACACGAGATTATAGCAGGGTACGTGTATTTCTGGGGTGCGCGGGAAGTTCCACACGCGATTTCAGCAGGGTACGTGTATTTCTGGGGTGAGGGGAAGTTTAACACTCAATTTCAGCAGGGTACGTGTATTTCTGGGGAGCGGAGAAGTTTAACATGCGATTTCAGCAGGGTACATCTATTTCTGGGGAGCAGGGAAGTTTTACATGCGATTTCCGCAGGGTACGTGTATTTCTGGGGTGCACGGGAAGCTCCACATGCGATTTCAGCAGGGTACGTGTATTTCGGGGGTGCGGGGAAGTTTAACATGCGATTTCAGCAGGGTACATGTATTACTGGGGTGCGCGGGAAGTTCCACACGCGATTTCAGCAGGGTACGTGTTTTTCTGGGGTGCGGGTAAGTTTAACACGCAATTTCAGCAGGGTACGTTTATTACTGGGGTGCATGGAAAGTTCCACACACCATTTCAGCAGGGTACGTGTATTTCTGGGGTGCGGGGAAGTTTAACACGCAATTTCAGCAGGGTACGTGTATTACTGGGGTGCGCGGGAAGTTCCACACGCGATTTCATCAGGGTACATGTATTTCTGGGGTGCGGGGAAGTTTCACACGCGATTTCAGCAGGGTACGTGTATTACTGGGGTGCACGGGAAGTTCCACATGCGATTTCAGCAGGGTGCGTGTATTTCTGGGGAGCGGGAAAGTTTAACATGCGATTTCAGCAGGGTATGTGTATTTCTGGGGTGCGGGGAAGTTTAACACGCGATTTCAGCAGGATACGTGTATTACTGGGGTGCGTGGGAAGTTCCACATGCGATTTCAGCAGGGTGCGTGTATTTCTGGGGAGCGGGAAAGTTTAACATGCGATTTCAGCAGGGTACGTGTATTTCTGGGGTGCATGGGAAGTTCCACATGCGATTTCAGCAGGGTACGTGTATTTCGGGGGTGCGGGGAAGTTTAACACGTGATTTCAGCAGGGTACATGTATTACTGGGGTGCGCAGGAAATTCCACACGTGATTTCAGCAGGGTACGTGTATTTCTGGGGCACGGGGAAGTTTAACACGCAATTTCTGGGGTGCACGGGAAGTTCCACATGCGATTTCAGCAGGGTGCGTGTATTTCTGGGGAGCGGGAAAGTTTAACATGCGATTTCAGCAGGGTACGTGTATTTCTGGGGTGCGGGGAAGTTTAACACGCGCTTTCAGCAGGATACGTGTATTACTGGGGTGCGTGGGAAGTTCCACATGCGATTTCAGCAGGGTGCGTGTATTTCTGGGGAGCGGGAAAGTTTAACATGCGATTTCAGCAGGGTACGTGTATTTCTGGGGTGCATGGGAAGTTCCACATGCGATTTCAGCAGGGTACGTGTATTTCGAGGGTGCGGGGAAGTTTAACACGTGATTTCAGCAGGGTACATGTATTACTGGGGTGCGCAGTAAATTCCACACGTGATTTCAGCAGGGTACGTGTATTTCTGGGGCACGGGGAAGTTTAACACGCAATTTCAGCAGGGTATGTGTATTACTGGGGTGCGTGGAAAGTTCCACACGTGATTTCAGCAGTGTACGTGTATTTCTGGGGTATGAGGAAGTTTAACACGTGATTTCAGCAGGGCACGTGTATTACAGGGGTGCGCGGGAAGTTCCACACACAATTTCAGCAGGGTACGTGTATTTCTGGGGTGCGGGGAAGTTTAACATGTGATTTCAGCAGGGTACGTGTATTTCTGGGGTGCACGGGAAGTTCCACATGCGATTTCAGCAGGGTACGTGTATTTCGGCGGTGCGGGGAAGTTTAACACTCAATTTCAGCAGGGTACGTGTATTACCGGGGTGCGCGGGAAGTTCCACACACGATTTCAGCAGGGTACGTGTATTTCTGGGGTGCGGGGAAGTTTAACACGCAATTTCAGCAGGGTACGTGTATTATTGGGGTGCGCGGGAAGTTCCACACACGATTTCAGCAGGGTACGTGTATTTCTGGGGTGCGGGGAACTTTAACACGCAATTTCAGCAGGGTACCTGTATTACTGGAGTGCGCGGGAAGTTCCACACACGATTTCAGCAGGGTACGTGTATTTCTGGGGTGCAGGGAAGTTTAACACGCAATTCCAGCAGGGTACGTGTATTTCTGGGGTGCGGGGAAGTTCCACACGCAATTTCAGCAGGGTACGTGTATTTCTGGTGTGCGGGGAAGTTTAACACGTGATTTCAGCAGGGTACGTGTATTACTGGGGTGCGTGGGAAGTACCACATGCGATTTCAGCAGGGTACGTGTATTTCTGGGGAGCGAAGAAGTTTAACATGCGATTTCAGCAGGCTACGTTTATTTCTGGGGTGCAGGGAAGTTTAACACTCAATTTCAGCAGGGTACGTGTATTACCGGGGTGCGCGGGAAGTTCCACACACGATTTCAGCAGGGTACGTGTATTTCTTGGGTGCGGGGAAGTTTAACACACAATTTCAGCAGGGTACGTGTATTACTGGGGTGCGCAGGAAGTTCCACACACGATTTCAGCAGGGTACGTGTATTTTTAGTGGTGCGGGGAAGTTTAACACGCAACTTCAGCAGGGTACGTGTATTACTGGAGTGCGCGGGAAGTTCCAAACACGATTTCAGCAGGGTATGTGTATTACTGGGGTGCGCGGGAAGTTCCACACGCGATTTCAGCAGGGTACATGTATTTCTGGGGTGCGGGGAAGTTTCACACGCGATTTCAGCAGGGTACGTGTATTTCTGGGGAGCAGAGAAGTTTAACATGCGATTTCAGCAGGGTACATCTATTTCTGGGGAGCGGGGAAGTTTTACATGCGATTTCCGCAGGGTACGTGTATTTCTGGGGTGCACGGGAAGCTCCACATGCGATTTCAGCAGGGTACGTGTATTTCGGGGGTGCGGGGAAGTTTAACATGCGATTTCAGCAGGGTACATGTATTTCTGGGGTGCACGGGAAGCTCCACATGCGATTTCAGCAGGGTACGTGTATTTCGGGGGTGCGGGGAAGTTTAACATTCGATTTCAGCAGGGTACATGTATTACTGGGGTGCGCGGGAAGTTCCACACGCGATTTCAGCAGGGTACGTGTTTTTCTGGGGTGCGGGTAAGTTTAACACGCAATTTCAGCAGGGTACGTTTATTACTGGGGTGCATGGAAAGTTCCACACACCATTTCAGCAGGGTACGTGTATTTCTGGGGTGCGGGGAAGTTTAACACGCAATTTCAGCAGGGTACGTGTATTACTGGGGTGCGCGGGAAGTTCCACACGCGATTTCATCAGGGTACATGTATTTCTGGGGTGCGGGGAAGTTTCACACGCGATTTCAGCAGGGTACGTGTATTACTGGGGTGCACGGGAAGTTCCACATGCGATTTCAGCAGGGTGCGTGTATTTCTGGGGAGCGGGAAAGTTTAACATGCGATTTCAGCAGGGTACGTGTATTTCTGGGGTGCGGGGAAGTTTAACACGCGATTTCAGCAGGATACGTGTATTACTGGGGTGTGTGGGAAGTTCCACATGCGATTTCAGCAGGGTGCGTGTATTTCTGGGGAGCGGGAAAGTTTAACATGCGATTTCAGCAGGGTACGTGTATTTCTGGGGTGCATGGGAAGTTCCACATGCGATTTCAGCAGGGTACGTGTATTTCGGGGGTGCGGGGAAGTTTAACACGTGATTTCAGCAGGGTACATGTATTACTGGGGTGCGCAGGAAATTCCACACGTGATTTCAGCAGGGTACGTGTATTTCTGGGGCACGGGGAAGTTTAACATGCAATTTCTGGGGTGCACGGGAAGTTCCACATGCCATTTCAGCAGGGTGCGTGTATTTCTGGGGAGCGGGAAAGTTTAACATGCGATTTCAGCAGGGTACGTGTATTTCTGGGGTGCGGGGAAGTTTAACACGCGCTTTCAGCAGGATACGTGTATTACTGGGGTGCGTGGGAAGTTCAACATGCGATTTCAGCAGGGTGCGTGTATTTCTGGGGAGCGGGAAAGTTTAACATGCGATTTCAGCAGGGTACGTGTATTTCTGGGGTGCATGGGAAGTTCCACATGCGATTTCAGCAGGGTACGTGTATTTCGGGGGTGCGGGGAAGTTTAACACGTGATTTCAGCAGGGTACATGTATTACTGGGGTGCGCAGTAAATTCCACACGTGATTTCAGCAGGGTACGTGTATTTCTGGGGCACGGGGAAGTTTAACACGCAATTTCAGCAGGGTATGTGTATTACTGGGATGCGTGGAAAGTTCCACACGTGATTTCAGCAGTGTACGTGTATTTCTGGGGTATGAGGAAGTTTAACACGTGATTTCAGCAGGGCACGTGTATTACAGGGGTGCGCGGGAAGTTCCACACACAATTTCAGCAGGGTACGTGTATTTCTGGGGTGCGGGGAAGTTTAACATGTGATTTCAGCAGGGTACGTGTATTTCTGGGGTGTACGGGAAGTTCCACATGCGATTTCAGCAGGGTACGTGTATTTCGGCGGTGCGGGGAAGTTTAACACTCAATTTCAGCAGGGTACGTGTATTACCGGGGTGCGCGGGAAGTTCCACACACGATTTCAGCAGGGTACCTGTATTTCTGGGGTGCGGGGAAGTTTAACACGCAATTTCAGCAGGGTACGTGTATTATTGGGGTGCGCGGGAAGTTCCACACACGATTTCAGCAGGGTACGTGTATTTCTGGGGTGCGGGGAACTTTAACACGCAATTTCAGCAGGGTACATGTATTACTGGAGTGCGCGGGAAGTTCCACACACGATTTCAGCAGGGTACGTGTATTTCTGGGGTGCAGGGAAGTTTAACACGCAATTTCAGCAGGGTACGTGTATTTCTGGGGTGCGGGGAAGTTCCACACGCAATTTCAGCAGGGTACGTGTATTTCTGGTGTGCGGGGAAGTTTAACACGTGATTTCAGCAGGGTACGTGTATTACTGGGGTGCGTGGGAAGTACCACATGCGATTTCAGCAGGGTACGTGTATTTCTGGGGAGCGAAGAAGTTTAACATGCGATTTCAGCAGGCTACGTGTATTTCTGGGGTGCAGGGAAGTTTAACACTCAATTTCAGCAGGGTACGTGTATTACCGGGGTGCGCGGGAAGTTCCACACACGATTTCAGCAGGGTACGTGTATTTCTTGGGTGCGGGGAAGTTTAACACACAATTTCAGCAGGGTACGTGTATTACTGGGGTGCGCAGGAAGTTCCACACACGATTTCAGCAGGGTACGTGTATTTTTAGTGGTGCGGGGAAGTTTAACACGCAACTTCAGCAGGGTACGTGTATTACTGGAGTGCGCGGGAAGTTCCAAACACGATTTCAGCAGGGTATGTGTATTACTGGGGTGCGCGGGAAGTTCCACACGCGATTTCAGCAGGGTACATGTATTTCTGGGGTGCGGGGAAGTTTCACACGCGATTTCAGCAGGGTACGTGTATTACTGGGGTGCACGGGAAGTTCCACATGCGATTTCAGCAGGGTGCGTGTATTTCTGGGGAGCGGGAAAGTTTAACATGCGATTTCAGCAGGGTACGTGTATTTCTGGGGTGCGGGGAAGTTTAACACGCGATTTCAGCAGGATACGTGTATTACTGGGGTGCGTGGGAAGTTCCACACGCGATTTCAGCAGGGTACATGTATTTCTGGGGTGCGGGGAAGTTTCACACGCGATTTCAGCAGGGTACGTGTATTACTGGGGTGCACGGGAAGTTCCACATGCGATTTCAGCAGGGTGCGTGTATTTCTGGGGAGCGGGAAAGTTTAACATGCGATTTCAGCAGGGTACGTGTATTTCTGGGGTGCGGGGAAGTTTAACACGCGATTTCAGCAGGATACGTGTATTACTGGGGTGCGTGGGAAGTTCCACATGCGATTTCAGCAGGGTGCGTGTATTTCTGGGGAGCGGGAAAGTTTAACATGCGATTTCAGCAGGGTACGTGTATTTCTGGGGTGCATGGGAAGTTCCACATGCAATTTCAGCAGGGTACGTGTATTTCGGGGGTGCGGGGAAGTTTAACACGTGATTTCAGCAGGGTACATGTATTACTGGGGTGCGCAGGAAATTCCACACGTGATTTCAGCAGGGTACGTGTATTTCTGGGGCACGGGGAAGTTTAACACGCAATTTCTGGGGTGCACGGGAAGTTCCACATGCGATTTCAGCAGGGTGCGTGTATTTCTGGGGAGCGGGAAAGTTTAACATGCGATTTCAGCAGGGTACGTGTATTTCTGGGGTGCGGGGAAGTTTAACACGCGATTTCAGCAGGATACGTGTATTACTGGGGTGCGTGGGAAGTTCCACATGCGATTTCAGCAGGGTGCGTGTATTTCTGGGGAGCGGGAAAGTTTAACATGCGATTTCAGCAGGGTACGTGTATTTCTGGGGTGCATGGGAAGTTCCACATGCGATTTCAGCAGGGTACGTGTATTTCGGGGGTGCGGGGAAGTTTAACACGTGATTTCAGCAGGGTACATGTATTACTGGGGTGCGCATTAAATTCCACACGTGATTTCAGCAGGGTACGTGTATTTCTGGGGCACGGGGAAGTTTAACACGCAATTTCAGCAGGGTATGTGTATTACTGGGGTGCGTGGAAAGTTCCACACGTGATTTCAGCAGTGTACGTGTATTTCTGGGGTATGGGGAAGTTTAACACGTGATTTCAGCAGGGCACGTGTATTACAGGGGTGCGCGGGAAGTTCCACACACAATTTCAGCAGGGTACGTGTATTTCTGGGGTGCGGGGAAGTTTAACATGTGATTTCAGCAGGGTACGTGTATTTCTGGGGTGCACGGGAAGTTCCACATGCGATTTCAGCAGGGTACGTGTATTTCGGCGGTGCGGGGAAGTTTAACACTCAATTTCAGCAGGGTACGTGTATTACCGGGGTGCGCGGGAAGTTCCACACACGATTTCAGCAGGGTACGTGTATTTCTGGGGTGCGGGGAACTTTAACACGCAATTTCAGCAGGGTACATGTATTACTGGAGTGCGCGGGAAGTTCCACACACGATTTCAGCAGGGTATGTGTATTTCTGGGGTGCAGGGAAGTTTAACACGCGATTTCAGCAGGGTACGTGTATTTCTGGGGTGCGGGGAAGTTCCACACGCAATTTCAGCAGGGTACATGTATTACTGGAGTGCGCGGGAAGTTCCACACACGATTTCAGCAGGGTATGTGTATTTCTGGGGTGCAGGGAAGTTTAACACGCGATTTCAGCAGGGTACGTGTATTTCTGGGGTGCGGGGAAGTTCCACACGCAATTTCAGCAGGGTACGTGTATTTCTGGTGTGCGGGGAAGTTTAACACGTGATTTCAGCAGGGTACGTGTATTACTGGGGTGCGTGGGAAGTACCACATGCGATTTCAGCAGGGTACGTGTATTTCTGGGGAGCGAAGAAGTTTAACATGCGATTTCAGCAGGCTACGTGTATTTCTGGGGTGCAGGGAAGTTTAACACTCAATTTCAGCAGGGTACGTGTATTACCGGGGTGCGCGGGAAGTTCCACACACGATTTCAGCAGGGTACGTGTATTTCTTGGGTGCGGGGAAGTTTAACACACAATTTCAGCAGGGTACGTGTATTACTGGGGTGCGCAGGAAGTTCCACACACGATTTCAGCAGGGTACGTGTATTTTTAGTGGTGCGGGGAAGTTTAACACGCAACTTCAGCAGGGTACGTGTATTACTGGAGTGCGCGGGAAGTTCCAAACACGATTTCAGCAGGGTATGTGTATTACTGGGGTGCGCGGGAAGTTCCACACGCGATTTCAGCAGGGTACATGTATTTCTGGGGTGCGGGGAAGTTTCACACGCGATTTCAGCAGGGTACGTGTATTACTGGGGTGCACGGGAAGTTCCACATGCGATTTCAGCAGGGTGCGTGTATTTCTGGAGAGCGGGAAAGTTTAACATGCGATTTCAGCAGGGTACGTGTATTTCTGGGGTGCGGGGAAGTTTAACACGCGATTTCAGCAGGATACGTGTATTACTGGGGTGCGTGGGAAGTTCCACATGCGATTTCAGCAGGGTGCGTGTATTTCTGGGGAGCGGGAAAGTTTAACATGCGATTTCAGCAGGGTACGTGTATTTCTGGGGTGCATGGGAAGTTCCACATGCGATTTCAGCAGGGTACGTGTATTTCGGGGGTGCGGGGAAGTTTAACACGTGATTTCAGCAGGGTACATGTATTACTGGGGTGCGCAGGAAATTCCACACGTGATTTCAGCAGGGTACGTGTATTTCTGGGGCACGGGGAAGTTTAACACGCAATTTCTGGGGTGCACGGGAAGTTCCACATGCGATTTCAGCAGGGTGCGTGTATTTCTGGGGAGCGGGAAAGTTTAACATGCGATTTCAGCAGGGTACGTGTATTTCTGGGGTGCGGGGAAGTTTAACACGCGATTTCAGCAGGATACGTGTATTACTGGGGTGCGTGGGAAGTTCCACATGCGATTTCAGCAGGGTGCGTGTATTTCTGGGGAGCGGGAAAGTTTAACATGCGATTTCAGCAGGGTACGTGTATTTCTGGGGTGCATGGGAAGTTCCACATGCGATTTCAGCAGGGTACGTGTATTTCGGGGGTGCGGGGAAGTTTAACACGTGATTTCAGCAGGGTACATGTATTACTGGGGTGCGCAGTAAATTCCACACGTGATTTCAGCAGGGTACGTGTATTTCTGGGGCACGGGGAAGTTTAACACGCAATTTCAGCAGGGTATGTGTATTACTGGGGTGCGTGGAAAGTTCCACACGTGATTTCAGCAGTGTACGTGTATTTCTGGGGTATGGGGAAGTTTAACACGTGATTTCAGCAGGGCACGTGTATTACAGGGGTGCGCGGGAAGTTCCACACACAATTTCAGCAGGGTACGTGTATTTCTGGGGTGCGGGGAAGTTTAACATGTGATTTCAGCAGGGTACGTGTATTTCTGGGGTGCACGGGAAGTTCCACATGCGATTTCAGCAGGGTACGTGTATTTCGGCGGTGCGGGGAAGTTTAACACTCAATTTCAGCAGGGTACGTGTATTACCGGGGTGCGCGGGAAGTTCCACACACGATTTCAGCAGGGTACGTGTATTTCTGGGGTGCGGGGAAGTTTAACACGCAATTTCAGCAGGGTACGTGTATTATTGGGGTGCGCGGGAAGTTCCACACACGATTTCAGCAGGGTACGTGTATTTCTGGGGTGCGGGGAACTTTAACACGCAATTTCAGCAGGGTACATGTATTACTGGAGTGCGCGGGAAGTTCCACACACGATTTCAGCAGGGTATGTGTATTTCTGGGGTGCAGGGAAGTTTAACACGCGATTTCAGCAGGGTACGTGTATTTCTGGGGTGCGGGGAAGTTCCACACGCAATTTCAGCAGGGTACGTGTATTTCTGGTGTGCGGGGAAGTTTAACACGTGATTTCAGCAGGGTACGTGTATTACTGGGGTGCGTGGGAAGTACCACATGCGATTTCAGCAGGGTACGTGTATTTCTGGGGAGCGAAGAAGTTTAACATGCGATTTTAGCAGGCTACGTGTATTTCTGGGGTGCGCGGGAAGTTCCACATGCGATTTCAGCACCGTACGTGTATTTCTGGGGTGCAGGGAAGTTTAACACTCAATTTCAGCAGGGTACGTGTATTACCGGGGTGCGCGGGAAGTTCCACACACGATTTCAGCAGGGTACGTGTATTTCTTGGGTGCGGGGAAGTTTAACACACAATTTCAGCAGGGTACGTGTATTACTGGGGTGTGCAGGAAGTTCCACACACAATTTCAGCAGGGTATGTGTATTTCTGTGGTGCGGGGAAGTTTAACACGCAACTTCAGCAGGGTACGTGTATTACTGGAGTGCGCGGGAAGTTCCAAACACGATTTCAGCAGGGTATGTGTATTTCTGGGGAGCGGAGAAGTTTAACACGAGATTTCAGCAGGGTACGTGTATTTCTGGGGTGCGGGGAAGTTTAACATGCGATTTCATCAGGGTACGTGTATTACTGGGGTGCACGGGAAGTTCCACATGCGATTTCAGCAGCGTACATGTATTTCTGGGGTGCGGGGAAGTTTAACACACGATTTCAGCGGGGTACATGTATTTCTGGGGAGCAGAGAAGTTTAACACGAGATTTCAGCAGGGTACGTGTATTTCTGGGGTGCGGGGAAGTTTAACATGCAATTTCATCAGGGTACGTGTATTACTGGGGTGCACGGGAAGTTCCACATGCGATTTCAGCAGCGTACATGTATTTCTGGGGTGCGGGGAAGTTTAACACACGATTTCAGCGGGGTACGTGTATTACTGGGGTGCGTGCGAACTTCCACATGCAATTTCAGCAGGGTACGTGTATTTCTGGGGAGCGGGGAAGTTTAACATGCGATTTCAGCAGGGTACGTGTATTTCTGGAGTGCACGGAAGTTCCACATGTGATTTCAGCAGGGTACGTGTATTTCGGGGGTGCAGGGAAGTTTAACACTTGATTTCAGCAGGGTACATGTATTACTGGGGTGCGCGGGAAGTTCCACAGGCGATTTCAGCAGGGTACGTGTATTTCGGGGGTGCAGGGAAGTTTAACACGCGATTTCAGCAGGGTACATGTATTACTGGGGTTCGCAGGAAGTTCCACACACGATTTCAGCAGAGTACGTGTATTTCTGGGGTGCGGGGAAGTTTAACACGCAATTTCAGCAGACTACATGTATTACTGGGGTGTGCTGGAAGTTCCACATGCAATTTCAGCAGGGTACGTGCATTTCTGAGGTGCGGGGAAGTTTAACACATGATTTCAGCAGGACACGTGTATTACTGGGGTGCGCGGGAAGTTCCACACACAATTTCAGCAGGGTACGTGTATTTCTGGTGTGCGGGGAAGTTTAACACGCGATTTCAGCAGGGTACGTGTATTACTGGGGTGCGTGGGAAGTACAACATGCGATTTCCGCAGGGTACGTGTATTTCTGGGGAGCGGGGAAGTTTAACATGCGATTTCAGCAGGGTACGTGTATTTCTGGGGTGCGCGGCAAGTTCCACACGCAATTTCAGCAGAGTACGCGTATTTCTGGGGTGCGGGGAAGTTTAACACGCGATTTCAGCAGGGCACGTGTATTACTGGGGTGCCCGGGAAGTTCCACACGCGATTTCAGCAGGGTACATGTATTTCTGGGGTGCGGGGAATTTTAACACGCGATTTCAGCAGGGTACGTGTAACTGGGGTGCGTGGGAAGTTCCACATGCGATTTCAGCAGGGTACCTGTATTTCTGGGGTGCGGGGAAGTTTAAAACGTGATTTCAGCAGGGTATGTGTATTACTGGGGTGCGTGGAAAGTTCCACACGCGATTTCAGCAGTGTACGTGTATTTCTGGGGTATGGGGAAGTTTAACACGTGATTTCAGCAGGGTTCGTGTATTTCTGGGGTGCACGGGAAGTTCAACATGCGATTTCAGCAGGGTACGTGTATTTCAGGGGTGCGGGGAAGTTTAACACGTGATTTCAGCAGGGTATGTGTATTACTGGGGTGCGTGGAACGTTCCACACGCGATTTCAGCAGTGTACGTGTATTTCTGGGGTATGGGGAAGTTTAAGACGCGATTTCAGCAGGGTACGTGTATTACTGGGGTGCGCGGGAAGTTCCACATGCGATTTCAGCAGGGTACTTGTATTTCTGGGGTGCAGGGAAGTTTAACACGCGATTTCAGCAGGGTACGTGTATTACTGGGGTGTGCGGGAAGTTCCACACGCGATTTCAGCAGGGTACATGTATTTCTGGGGTGCCGGGAAGTTTAACACGCGATTTCAGCAGGGTACATGTATTACTGGGGTGCGCGGGAAGTTCCACACGCGATTTCAGCAGGGTACGTGTATTTCTGGGGTGCGGGGAAGTTTAACATGTGATTTCAGCAGGGTACGTGTATTACTGGGGTGCGCGGGACGTTCCACACGCGATTTCAGCAGGGTACGTGTATTTCTGGGGTGCGGTGAAGTTTAACATGCGATTTCAGCAGGGTACGTGTATTGCTGGGTGCGCGGGAAGTTCCACACGCGATTTCAGCAGGGTACATGTATTTCTGGAGTGCGGGGAAGTTTAACACTCAATTTCAGCAGGGTACGTGTATTACCGGGGTGCGCGGGAAGTTCCACACACGATTTCAGCAGGGTACGTGTATTTCTGGGGTGCGGGGAAGTTTAACACGCAATTTCAGCAGGGTACGTGTATTACTGGGGTGCGCGGGAAGTTCCACACACGATTTCAGCAGGGTACGTGTATTTCTGGGGTGCGGGGAAGTTTAACACGCAATTTCAGCAGGGTACATGTATAACTGGAGTGCGCGGGAAGTTCCACACACGATTTCAGCAGGGTACGTGTATTTCTGGGGTGCAGGGAAGTTTAACATGCAATTTCTGCAGCATACGTGTATTTCTGCGGTGCGGGGAAGTTCCACACGCGATTTCAGCAGGGTACGTGTATTTCTGGTGTGCGGGGAAGTTTAACACGTGATTTCAGCAGGGTACGTGTATTACTGGGGTGCGTGGGAAGTACCACATGCGATTTCAGCAGGGTACGTGTATCTCTGGGGAGCAAAGAAGTTTAACATGCGATTTTAGCAGGCTACGTGTATTACTGGGGTGCGCAGGAAATTCCACACGTGATTTCAGCAGGGTACGTGTATTTCTGGGGCGCAGGGAAGTTTAACACGTAATTTCAGCAGGGTATGTGTATTACTGGGGTGCGTGGAAAGTTCCACACGCGATTTCAGCAGTGTACGTGTATTTCCGGGGTATGGGGAAGTTTAACACGTGATTTCAGCAGGGTAGGTGTATTACTGGGGTGCGCGGGAAGTTCCACACGCGATTTCAGCAGGGTACGTGTATTTCTGGGGTGCGGGGAAGTTTAACATGTGATTTCAGCAGGGTACGTGTATTTCTGGGGAGCGGAGAAGTTTAACATGCGATTTCAGCAGGGTACGTGTATTTCTGGGGTGCGCGGGAAGTTCCACATGCGATTTCAGCAGGGTACGTGTATTTCTGGGGTGCGGGGAAGTTTAACACTCAATTTCAGCAGGGCACGTGTATTACTGGGGTGCGCGGGAAGTTCCACACGCAATTTCAGCAGTGTACGTGTATTTCTGGGCTATGGGGAAGTTTAACACATGATTTCAGCAGGGTACGTGTATTACTGGGGTGCGCGGGAAGTTCCACACGCGGTTTCAGCAGGGTACGTGTATTTCTGGGGTGCGGGGAAGTTTAACACGCAATTTCAGCAGGGTACGTGTATTACTGGGGTGCGCGGGAAGTTCCACACGCGATTTCAGCAGGGTACATGTATTTCTGGGGTGCGGGGAAGTTTAACACGCAATTTCAGCAGGGTACGTGTATTACTGGGGTGCACGGGAAGTTCCACACGCGATTTCAGCAGGGTACGTGTATTTCTGGGGTGCGGGGAAGTTTAATACGTGATTTCAGCAGGGTACGTGTATTACTGGGGTGCACGGGAAGTTCCACACGAGATTATAGCAGGGTACGTGTATTTCTGGGGTGCGCGGGAAGTTCCACACGCGATTTCAGCAGGGTACGTGTATTTCTGGGGTGCGGGGAAGTTTAACACTCAATTTCAGCAGGGTACGTGTATTTCTGGGGAGCGGAGAAGTTTAACATGCGATTTCAGTAGGGTACATCTATTTCTGGGGAGCGGGGAAGTTTAACATGCGATTTCCGCAGGGTACGTGTATTTCTGGGGTGCACGGGAAGTTCCACATGCGATTTCAGCAGGGTACGTGTATTTCGGGGGTGCGGGGAAGTTTAACATGCAATTTCAGCAGGGTACATGTATTACTGGGGTGCGCGGGAAGTTCCACACGCGATTTCAGCAGGGTACGTGTTTTTCTGGGGTGCGGGGAAGTTTAACACGCAATTTCAGCAGGGTACGTTTATTACTGGGGTGCATGGAAAGTTCCACACGCCATTTCAGCAGGGTACGTGTATTTCTGGGGTGCGGGGAAGTTTAACACGCAATTTCAGCAGGGTACGTGTATTACTGGGGTGCGCGGGAAGTTCCACACGCGATTTCAGCAGGGTACAAGTATTTCTGGTGTGCGGGGAAGTTTCACACGCGATTTCAGCAGGATACGTGTATTACTGGGGTGCGTGGGAAGTTCCACATGCGATTTCAGCAGGGTGCGTGTATTTCTGGGGAGCGGCAAAGTTTAACATGCGATTTCAGCAGGGTACGTGTATTTCTGGGGTGCATGGGAAGTTCCACATGCGATTTCAGCAGGGTACGTGTATTTCGGGGGTGCAGGGAAGTTTAACACGTGATTTCAGCAGGGTACATGTATTACTGGGGTGCGCAGGAAATTCCACACGTGATTTCAGCAGGGTACGTGTATTTCTGGGGCACGGGGAAGTTTAACACGCAATTTCTGGGGTGCACGGGAAGTTCCACATGCGATTTCAGCAGGGTGCGTGTATTTCTGGGGAGCGGGAAAGTTTAACATGCGATTTCAGCAGGGTACGTGTATTTCTGGGGTGCGGGGAAGTTTAACACGCGATTTCAGCAGGATACGTGTATTACTGGGGTGCGTGGGAAGTTCCACATGCGATTTCAGCAGGGTGCGTGTATTTCTGGGGAGCGGGAAAGTTTAACATGCAATTTCAGTAGGGTACGTGTATTTCTGGGGTGCATGGGAAGTTCCACATGCGATTTCAGCAGGGTACGTGTATTTCGGGGGTGCGGGGAAGTTTAACACGTGATTTCAGCAGGGTACATGTATTACTGGGGTGCGCAGGAAATTCCACACGTGATTTCAGCAGGGTACGTGTATTTCTGGCGCACGGGGAAGTTTAATACGCAATTTCACCAGGGTACGTGTATTACTGGGGTGCGCGGGAAGTTCCACACACAATTTCAGCAGGGTTCATGTATTTCTGGAGTGCGGGGAAGTTTAACACTCAATTTCAGCAGGGTACGTGTATTTCTGGGGTGCGGGGAAGTTTAACACGCAATTTCAGCAGGGTACATGTATTACTGGAGTGCGCGGGAAGTTCCACACACGATTTCAGCAGGGTACGTGTATTTATGGGGTGCAGGGAAGTTTAACACGCAATTTCTGCAGGGTTCATGTATTTCTGGAGTGCGGGGAAGTTTAACACGTGATTTCAGCAGGGTACGTGTATTACTGGGGTGCGTGGGAAGTACCACATGCGATTTCAGCAGGGTACGTGTATTTCTGGGGAGCGAAGAAGTTTAACATGCGATTTCAGCAGGCTACGTGTATTACTGGGGTGCGCAGGAAATTCCACACGTGATTTCAGCAGGGTACGTGTATTTCTGGGGCGCGGGGAAGTTTAACACGCAATTTCAGCAGGGTATGTGTATTACTGGGGTGCGTGGAAAGTTCCACACGCGATTTCAGCAGTGTACGTGTATTTCTGGGGTATGGGGAAGTTTAACAAGTGATTTCAGCAGGGTACGTGTATTACTGGGGTGCGCGGGAAGTTCCACACGCGATTTCAGCAGGGTACGTGTATTTCTGGGGTGCGGGGAAGTTTAACATGTGATTTCAGCAGGGTACGTGTATTTCTGGGGAGCGGAGAAGTTTAACATGCGATTTCAGCAGGGTACGTGTATTTCTGGGGTGCGCGGGAAGTTCCACATGCGATTTCAGCAGGGTACGTGTATTTCTGGGGTGCGGGGAAGTTTAACACTCAATTTCAGCAGGGCACGTGTATTACTGGGGTGCGCGGGAAGTTCCACACGCAATTTCAGCAGTGTACGTATATTTCTGGGGTATGGGGAAGTTTAACACATGATTTCAGCAGGGTACGTGTATTACTGGGGTGCGCGGGAAGTTCCACACGCGGTTTCAGCAGGGTACGTGTATTTCTGGGGTGCGGGGAAGTTTAACACGCAATTTCAGCAGGGTACGTGTATTACTGGGGTGCGCGGGAAGTTCCACACGCGATTTCAGCAGGGTACATGTATTTCTGGGGTGCGGGGAAGTTTAACACGCAATTTCAGCAGGGTACGTGTATTACTGGGGTGCACGGGAAGTTCCACACGCGATTTCTTCAGGGTACGTGTATTTCTGCGGTGCGGGGAAGTTTAACACGTGATTTCAGCAGGGTACGTGTATTACTGGGGTGCGCGGGAAGTTCCACATGAGATTATAGCAGGGTACGTGTATTTCTGGGGTGCGCGGGAAGTTCCACACGCGATTTCAGCAGGGTACGTGTATTTCTGGGGTGAGGGGAAGTTTAACACTCAATTTCAGCAGGGTACGTGTATTTCTGGGGAGCGGAGAAGTTTAACATGCGATTTCAGCAGGGTACATCTATTTCTGGGGAGCAGGGAAGTTTTACATGCGATTTCCGCAGGGTACGTGTATTTCTGGGGTGCACGGGAAGCTCCACATGCGATTTCAGCAGGGTACGTGTATTTCGGGGGTGCGGGGAAGTTTAACATGCGATTTCAGCAGGGTACATGTATTACTGGGGTGCGCGGGAAGTTCCACACGCGATTTCAGCAGGGTACGTGTTTTTCTGGGGTGCGGGTAAGTTTAACACGCAATTTCAGCAGGGTACATTTATTACTGGGGTGCATGGAAAGTTCCACACACCATTTCAGCAGGGTACGTGTATTTCTGGGGTGCGGGGAAGTTTAACACGCAATTTCAGCAGGGTACGTGTATTACTGGGGTGCGCGGGAAGTTCCACACGCGATTTCATCAGGGTACATGTATTTCTGGGGTGCGGGGAAGTTTCACACGCGATTTCAGCAGGGTACGTGTATTACTGGGGTGCACGGGAAGTTCCACATGCGATTTCAGCAGGGTGCGTGTATTTCTGGGGAGCGGGAAAGTTTAACATGCGATTTCAGCAGGGTACGTGTATTTCTGGGGTGCGGGGAAGTTTAACACGCGATTTCAGCAGGATACGTGTATTACTGGGGTGCGTGGGAAGTTCCACATGCGATTTCAGCAGGGTGCGTGTATTTCTGGGGAGCGGGAAAGTTTAACATGCGATTTCAGCAGGGTACGTGTATTTCTGGGGTGCATGGGAAGTTCCACATGCGATTTCAGCAGGGTACGTGTATTTCGGGGGTGCGGGGAAGTTTAACACGTGATTTCAGCTGGGTACATGTATTACTGGGGTGCGCAGGAAATTCCACACGTGATTTCAGCAGGGTACGTGTATTTCTGGGGCACGGGGAAGTTTAACACGCAATTTCTGGGGTGCACGGGAAGTTCCACATGCGATTTCAGAAGGGTGCGTGTATTTCTGGGGAGCGGGAAAGTTTAACATGCGATTTCAGCAGGGTACGTGTATTTCTGGGGTGCGGGGAAGTTTAACACGCGCTTTCAGCAGGATACGTGTATTACTGGGGTGCGTTGGAAGTTCCACATGCGATTTCAGCAGGGTGCGTGTATTTCTGGGGAGCGGGAAAGTTTAACATGCGATTTCAGCAGGGTACGTGTATTTCTGGGGTGCATGGGAAGTTCCACATGCGATTTCAGCAGGGTACGTGTATTTCGGGGGTGCGGGGAAGTTTAACACGTGATTTCAGCAGGGTACATGTATTACTGGGGTGCGCAGTAAATTCCACACGTGATTTCAGCAGGGTACGTGTATTTCTGGGGCACGGGGAAGTTTAACACGCAATTTCAGCAGGGTATGTGTATTACTGGGGTGCGTGGAAAGTTCCACACGTGATTTCAGCAGTGTACGTGTATTTCTGGGGCATGAGGAAGTTTAACACGTGATTTCAGCAGGGCACGTGTATTACAGGGGTGCGCGGGAAGTTCCACACACAATTTCAGCAGGGTACGTGTATTTCTGGGGTGCGGGGAAGTTTAACATGTGATTTCAGCAGGGTACGTGTATTTCTGGGGTGCACGGGAAGTTCCACATGCGATTTCAGCAGGGTACGTGTATTTCGGCGGTGCGGGGAAGTTTAACACTCAATTTCAGCAGGGTACGTGTATTACCGGGGTGCGCGGGAAGTTCCACACACGATTTCAGCAGGGTACGTGTATTTCTGGGGTGCGGGGAAGTTTAATACGCAATTTCAGCAGGGTACGTGTATTATTGGGGTGCGCGGGAAGTTCCACACACGATTTCAGCAGGGTACGTGTATTTCTGGGGTGCGGGGAACTTTAACACGCAATTTCAGCAGGGTACATGTATTACTGGAGTGCGCGGGAAGTTCCACACACGATTTCAGCAGGGTACGTGTATTTCTGGGGTGCAGGGAAGTTTAACACGCAATTTCAGCAGGGTACGTGTATTTCTGGGGTGCGGGGAAGTTCCACACGCAATTTCAGCAGGGTACGTGTATTTCTGGTGTGCGGGGAAGTTTAACACGTGATTTCAGCAGGGTACGTGTATTACTGGGGTGCGTGGGAAGTACCACATGCGATTTCAGCAGGGTACGTGTATTTCTGGGGAGCGAAGAAGTTTAACATGCGATTTCAGCAGGCTACGTGTATTTCTGGGGTGCAGGGAAGTTTAACACTCAATTTCAGCAGGGTACGTGTATTACCGGGGTGCGCGGGAAGTTCCACACACGATTTCAGCAGGGTACGTGTATTTCTTGGGTGCGGGGAAGTTTAACACACAATTTCAGCAGGGTACGTGTATTACTGGGGTGCGCAGGAAGTTCCACACACGATTTCAGCAGGGTACGTGTATTTTTAGTGGTGCGGGGAAGTTTAACACGCAACTTCAGCAGGGTACGTGTATTACTGGAGTGCGCGGGAAGTTCCAAACACGATTTCAGCAGGGTATGTGTATTACTGGGGTGCGCGGGAAGTTCCACACGCGATTTCAGCAGGGTACATGTATTTCTGGGGTGCGGGGAAGTTTCACACGCAATTTCAGCAGGGTACGTGTATTTCTGGGGAGCGGAGAAGTTTAACATGCGATTTCAGCAGGGTACATCTATTTCTGGGGAGCGGGGAAGTTTTACATGCGATTTCCGCAGGGTACGTGTATTTCTGGGGTGCACGGGAAGCTCCACATGCGATTTCAGCAGGGTACGTGTATTTCGGGGGTGCGGGGAAGTTTAACATGCGATTTCAGCAGGGTACATGTATTTCTGGGGTGCACGGGAAGCTCCACATGCGATTTCAGCAGGGTATGTGTATTTCGGGGGTGCGGGGAAGTTTAACATGCGATTTCAGCAGGGTACATGTATTACTGGGGTGCGCGGGAAGTTCCACACGCGATTTCAGCAGGGTACGTGTTTTTCTGGGGTGCGGGTAAGTTTAACACGCAATTTCAGCAGGGTACGTTTATTACTGGGGTGCATGGAAAGTTCCACACACCATTTCAGCAGGGTACGTGTATTTCTGGGGTGCGGGGAAGTTTAACACGCAATTTCAGCAGGGTACGTGTATTACTGGGGTGCGCGGGAAGTTCCACACGCGATTTCATCAGGGTACATGTATTTCTGGGGTGCGGGGAAGTTTCACACGCGATTTCAGCAGGGTACGTGTATTACTGGGGTGCACGGGAAGTTCCACATGCGATTTCAGCAGGGTGCGTGTATTTCTGGGGAGCGGGAAAGTTTAACATGCGATTTCAGCAGGGTGCGTGTATTTCTGGGGAGCGGGAAAGTTTAACATGCGATTTCAGCAGGGTACGTGTATTTCTGGGGTGCATGGGAAGTTCCACATGCGATTTCAGCAGGGTACGTGTATTTCGGGGGTGCGGGGAAGTTTAACACGTGATTTCAGCAGGGTACATGTATTAATGGGGTGCGCAGGAAATTCCACACGTGATTTCAGCAGGGTACGTGTATTTCTGGGGCACGGGGAAGTTTAACACGCAATTTCTGGGGTGCACGGGAAGTTCCACATGCGATTTCAGCAGGGTGCGTGTATTTCTGGGGAGCGGGAAAGTTTAACATGCGATTTCAGCAGGGTACGTGTATTTCTGGGGTGCGGGGAAGTTTAACACGCGCTTTCAGCAGGATACGTGTATTACTGGGGTGCGTGGGAAGTTCCACATGCGATTTCAGCAGGGTGCGTGTATTTCTGGGGAGCGGGAAAGTTTAACATGCGATTTCAGCAGGGTACGTGTATTTCTGGGGTGCATGGGAAGTTCCACATGCGATTTCAGCAGGGTACGTGTATTTCGGGGGTGCGGGGAAGTTTAACACGTGATTTCAGCAGGGTACATGTATTACTGGGGTGCGCAGTAAATTCCACACGTGATTTCAGCAGGGTACGTGTATTTCTGGGGCACGGGGAAGTTTAACACGCAATTTCAGCAGGGTATGTGTATTACTGGGGTGCGTGGAAAGTTCCACACGTGATTTCAGCAGTGTACGTGTATTTCTGGGGTATGAGGAAGTTTAACACGTGATTTCAGCAGGGCACGTGTATTACAGGGGTGCGCGGGAAGTTCCACACACAATTTCAGCAGGGTACGTGTATTTCTGGGGTGCGGGGAAGTTTAACATGTGATTTCAGCAGGGTACGTGTATTTCTGGGGTGCACGGGAAGTTCCACATGCGATTTCAGCAGGGTACGTGTATTTCGGCGGTGCGGGGAAGTTTAACACTCAATTTCAGCAGGGTACGTGTATTACCGGGGTGCGCGGGAAGTTCCACACACGATTTCAGCAGGGTACGTGTATTTCTGGGGTGTGGGGAAGTTTAACACGCAATTTCAGCAGGGTACGTGTATTATTGGGGTGCGCGGGAAGTTCCACACACGATTTCAGCAGGGTACGTGTATTTCTGGGGTGCGGGGAACTTTAACACGCAATTTCAGCAGGGTACATGTATTACTGGAGTGCGCGGGAAGTTCCACACACGATTTCAGCAGGGTACGTGTATTTCTGGGGTGCAGGGAAGTTTAACACGCAATTTCAGCAGGGTACGTGTATTTCTGGGGTGCGGGGAAGTTCCACACGCAATTTCAGCAGGGTACGTGTATTTCTGGTGTGCGGGGAAGTTTAACACGTGATTTCAGCAGGGTACGTGTATTACTGGGGTGCGTGGGAAGTACCACATGCGATTTCAGCAGGGTACGTGTATTTCTGGGGAGCAAAGAAGTTTAACATGCGATTTCAGCAGGCTACGTGTATTTCTGGGGTGCAGGGAAGTTTAACACTCAATTTCAGCAGGGTACGTGTATTACCGGGGTGCGCGGGAAGTTCCACACACGATTTCAGCAGGGTACGTGTATTTTTAGTGGTGCGGGGAAGTTTAACACGCAACTTCAGCAGGGTACGTGTATTACTGGAGTGCGCGGGAAGTTCCAAACACGATTTCAGCAGGGTATGTGTATTACTGGGTTGCGCGGGAAGTTCCACATGCGATTTCAGCAGGGTGCGTGTATTTCTGGGGAGCGGGAAAGTTTAACATGCGATTTCAGCAGGGTACGTGTATTTCTGGGGTGCATGGGAAGTTCCACATGCGATTTCAGCAGGGTACGTGGATTTCGGGGGTGCGGGGAAGTTTAACACGTGATTTCAGCAGGGTACATGTATTACTGGGGTGCGCAGGAAATTCCACACGTGATTTCAGCAGGGTACGTGTATTTCTGGGGCACGGGGAAGTTTAACACGCAATTTCTGGGGTGCACGGGAAGTTCCACATGTGATTTCAGCAGGGTGCGTGTATTTCTGGGGAGCGGGAAAGTTTAACATGCGATTTCAGCAGGGTACGTGTATTTCTGGGGTGCGGGGAAGTTTAACACGCGATTTCAGCAGGATACGTGTATTACTGGGGTGCGTGGGAAGTTCCACATGCGATTTCAGCAGGGTGCGTGTATTTCTGGGGAGCGGGAAAGTTTAACATGCGATTTCAGCAGGGTACGTGTATTTCTGGGGTGCATGGGAAGTTCCACATGCGATTTCAGCAGGGTACGTGTATTTCGGGGGTGCAGGGAAGTTTAACACGTGATTTCAGCAGGGTACATGTATTACTGGGGTGCGCAGTAAATTCCACACGTGATTTCAGCAGGGTACGTGTATTTCTGGGGCACGGGGAAGTTTAACACGCAATTTCAGCAGGGTATGTGTATTACTGGGGTGCGTGGAAAGTTCCACACGTGATTTCAGCAGTGTACGTGTATTTCTGGGGTATGGGGAAGTTTAACACGTGATTTCAGCAGGGCACGTGTATTACAGGGGTGCGCGGGAAGTTCCACACACAATTTCAGCAGGGTACGTGTATTTCTGGGGTGCGGGGAAGTTTAACATGTGATTTCAGCAGGGTACGTGTATTTCTGGGGTGCACGGGAAGTTCCACATGCGATTTCAGCAGGGTACGTGTATTTCGGCGGTGCGGGGAAGTTTAACACTCAATTTCAGCAGGGTACGTGTATTACCGGGGTGCGCGGGAAGTTCCACACACGATTTCAGCAGGGTACGTGTATTTCTGGGGTGCGGGGAAGTTTAACACGCAATTTCAGCAGGGTACGTGTATTATTGGGGTGCACGGGAAGTTCCACACACGATTTCAGCAGGGTACGTGTATTTCTGGGGTGCGGGGAACTTTAACACGCAATTTCAGCAGGGTACATGTATTACTGGAGCGCGCGGGAAGTTCCACACACGATTTCAGCAGGGTACGTGTATTTCTGGGGTGCAGGGAAGTTTAACACGCGATTTCAGCAGGGTACGTGTATTTCTGGGGTGCGGGGAAGTTCCACACGCAATTTCAGCAGGGTACGTGTATTTCTGGTGTGCGGGGAAGTTTAACACGTGATTTCAGCAGGGTACGTGTATTACTGGGGTGCGTGGGAAGTACCACATGCGATTTCAGCAGGGTACGTGTATTTCTGGGGAGCGAAGAAGTTTAACATGCGATTTCAGCAGGCTACGTGTATTTCTGGGGTGCGCGGGAAGTTCCACATGCGATTTCAGCACCGTACGTGTATTTCTGGGGTGCAGGGAAGTTTAACACTCAATTTCAGCAGGGTACGTGTATTACCGGGGTGCGCGGGAAGTTCCACACACGATTTCAGCAGGGTACGTGTATTTCTTGGGTGCGGGGAAGTTTAACACACAATTTCAGCAGGGTACGTGTATTACTGGGGTGCGCAGGAAGTTCCACACACAATTTCAGCAGGGTACGTGTATTTCTGTGGTGCGGGGAAGTTTAACACGCAACTTCAGCAGGGTACGTGTATTACTGGAGTGCGCGGGAAGTTCCAAACACGATTTCAGCAGGGTACGTGTATTTCTGCGGTGCGGGGAAGTTTAACACGTGATTTCAGCAGGGTACGTGTATTACTGGGGTGCGCAGGAAGTTCCACACGCGATTTCAGCAGGGTACATGTATTTCTGGGGTGCGGGGAAGTTTAACACGCAATTTCAGCAGGGTACGTGTATTACTGGGGTGCACGGGAAGTTCCACACGCGATTTCAGCAGGGTACGTGTATTTCTGCGGTGCGGGGAAGTTTAACACGTGATTTCAGCAGGGTACGTGTATTACTGGGGTGCGCGGGAAGTTCCACACGAGATTATAGCAGGGTACGTGTATTTCTGGGGTGCGCGGGAAGTTCCACACGCGATTTCAGCAGGGTACGTGTATTTCTGGGGTGAGGGGAAGTTTAACACTCAATTTCAGCAGGGTACGTGTATTTCTGGGGAGCGGAGAAGTTTAACATGCGATTTCAGCAGGGTACATCTATTTCTGGGGAGCAGGGAAGTTTTACATGCGATTTCCGCAGGGTACGTGTATTTCTGGGGTGCACGGGAAGCTCCACATGCGATTTCAGCAGGGTACGTGTATTTCGGGGGTGCGGGGAAGTTTAACATGCGATTTCAGCAGGGTACATGTATTACTGGGGTGCGCGGGAAGTTCCACACGCGATTTCAGCAGGGTACGTGTTTTTCTGGGGTGCGGGTAAGTTTAACACGCAATTTCAGCAGGGTACATTTATTACTGGGGTGCATGGAAAGTTCCACACACCATTTCAGCAGGGTACATGTATTTCTGGGGTGCGGGGAAGTTTAACACGCAATTTCAGCAGGGTACGTGTATTACTGGGGTGCGCGGGAAGTTCCACACGCGATTTCATCAGGGTACATGTATTTCTGGGGTGCGGGGAAGTTTCACACGCGATTTCAGCAGGGTACGTGTATTACTGGGGTGCACGGGAAGTTCCACATGCGATTTCAGCAGGGTGCGTGTATTTCTGGGGAGCGGGAAAGTTTAACATGCGATTTCAGCAGGGTACGTGTATTTCTGGGGTGCATGGGAAGTTCCACATGCGATTTCAGCAGGGTACGTGTATTTCGGGGGTGCGGGGAAGTTTAACACGTGATTTCAGCTGGGTACATGTATTACTGGGGTGCGCAGGAAATTCCACACGTGATTTCAGCAGGGTACGTGTATTTCTGGGGCACGGGGAAGTTTAACACGCAATTTCTGGGGTGCACGGGAAGTTCCACATGCGATTTCAGCAGGGTGCGTGTATTTCTGGGGAGCGGGAAAGTTTAACATGCGATTTCAGCAGGGTACGTGTATTTCTGGGGTGCGGGGAAGTTTAACACGCGCTTTCAGCAGGATACGTGTATTACTGGGGTGCGTGGGAAGTTCCACATGCGATTTCAGCAGGGTGCGTGTATTTCTGGGGAGCGGGAAAGTTTAACATGCGATTTCAGCAGGGTACGTGTATTTCTGGGGTGCATGGGAAGTTCCACATGCGATTTCAGCAGGGTACGTGTATTTCGGGGGTGCGGGGAAGTTTAACACGTGATTTCAGCAGGGTACATGTATTACTGGGGTGCGCAGTAAATTCCACACGTGATTTCAGCAGGGTACGTGTATTTCTGGGGCACGGGGAAGTTTAACACGCAATTTCAGCAGGGTATGTGTATTACTGGGGTGCGTGGAAAGTTCCACACGTGATTTCAGCAGTGTACGTGTATTTCTGGGGTATGAGGAAGTTTAACACGTGATTTCAGCAGGGCACGTGTATTACAGGGGTGCGCGGGAAGTTCCACACACAATTTCAGCAGGGTACGTGTATTTCTGGGGTGCGGGGAAGTTTAACATGTGATTTCAGCAGGGTACGTGTATTTCTGGGGTGCACGGGAAGTTCCACATGCGATTTCAGCAGGGTACGTGTATTTCGGCGGTGCGGGGAAGTTTAACACTCAATTTCAGCAGGGTACGTGTATTACCGGGGTGCGCGGGAAGTTCCACACACGATTTCAGCAGGGTACGTGTATTTCTGGGGTGCGGGGAAGTTTAACACGCAATTTCAGCAGGGTACGTGTATTATTGGGGTGCGCGGGAAGTTCCACACATGATTTCAGCAGGGTACGTGTATTTCTGGGGTGCGGGGAACTTTAACACGCAATTTCAGCAGGGTACATGTATTACTGGAGTGCGCGGGAAGTTCCACACAGGATTTCAGCAGGGTACGTGTATTTCTGGGGTGCAGGGAAGTTTAACACGCAATTTCAGCAGGGTACTTGTATTTCTGGGGTGCGGGGAAGTTCCACACGCAATTTCAGCAGGGTACGTGTATTTCTGGTGTGCGGGGAAGTTTAACACGTGATTTCAGCAGGGTACGTGTATTACTGGGGTGCGTGGGAAGTACCACATGCGATTTCAGCAGGGTACGTGTATTTCTGGGGAGCGAAGAAGTTTAACATGCGATTTCAGCAGGCTACGTGTATTTCTGGGGTGCAGGGAAGTTTAACACTCAATTTCAGCAGGGTACGTGTATTACCGGGGTGCGCGGGAAGTTCCACACACGATTTCAGCAGGGTACGTGTATTTCTTGGGTGCGGGGAAGTTTAACACACAATTTCAGCAGGGTACGTGTATTACTGGGGTGCGCAGGAAGTTCCACACACGATTTCAGCAGGGTACGTGTATTTTTAGTGGTGCGGGGAAGTTTAACACGCAACTTCAGCAGGGTACGTGTATTACTGGAGTGCGCGGGAAGTTCCAAACACGATTTCAGCAGGGTATGTGTATTACTGGGGTGCGCGGGAAGTTCCACACGCGATTTCAGCAGGGTACATGTATTTCTGGGGTGCGGGGAAGTTTCACACGCGATTTCAGCAGGGTACGTGTATTTCTGGGGAGCGGAGAAGTTTAACATGCGATTTCAGCAGGGTACATCTATTTCTGGGGAGCGGGGAAGTTTTACATGCGATTTCCGCAGGGTACGTGTATTTCTGGGGTGCACGGGAAGCTCCACATGCGATTTCAGCAGGGTACGTGTATTTCGGGGGTGCGGGGAAGTTTAACATGCGATTTCAGCAGGGTACATGTATTTCTGGGGTGCACGGGAAGCTCCACATGCGATTTCAGCAGGGTACGTGTATTTCGGGGGTGCGGGGAAGTTTAACATGCGATTTCAGCAGGGTACATGTATTACTGGGGTGCGCGGGAAGTTCCACACGCGATTTCAGCAGGGTACGTGTTTTTCTGGGGTGCGGGTAAGTTTAACACGCAATTTCAGCAGGGTACGTTTATTACTGGGGTGCATGGAAAGTTCCACACACCATTTCAGCAGGGTACGTGTATTTCTGGGGTGCGGGGAAGTTTAACACGCAATTTCAGCAGGGTACGTGTATTACTGGGGTGCGCGGGAAGTTCCACACGCGATTTCATCGGGGTACATGTATTTCTGGGGTGCGGGGAAGTTTCACACGCGATTTCAGCAGGGTACGTGTATTACTGGGGTGCACGGGAAGTTCCACATGCGATTTCAGCAGGGTGCGTGTATTTCTGGGGAGCGGGAAAGTTTAACATGCGATTTCAGCAGGGTACGTGTATTTCTGGGGTGCGGGGAAGTTTAACACGCGATTTCAGCAGGATACGTGTATTACTGGGGTGCGTGGGAAGTTCCACATGCGATTTCAGCAGGGTGCGTGTATTTCTGGGGAGCGGGAAAGTTTAACATGCGATTTCAGCAGGGTACGTGTATTTCTGGTGTGCATGGGAAGTTCCACATGCGATTTCAGCAGGGTACGTGTATTTCGGGGTGCGGGGAAGTTTAACACGTGATTTCAGCAGGGTACATGTATTACTGGGGTGCGCAGGAAATTCCACACGTGATTTCAGCAGGGTACGTGTATTTCTGGGGCACGGGGAAGTTTAACACGCAATTTCTGGGGTGCACGGGAAGTTCCACATGCGATTTCAGCAGGGTGCGTGTATTTCTGGGGAGCGGGAAAGTTTAACATGCAATTTCAGCAGGGTACGTGTATTTCTGGGGTGCGGGGAAGTTTAACACGCGCTTTCAGCAGGATACGTGTATTACTGGGGTGCGTGGGAAGTTCCACATGCGATTTCAGCAGGGTGCGTGTATTTCTGGGGAGCGGGAAAGTTTAACATGCGATTTCAGCAGGGTACGTGTATTTCTGGGGTGCATGGGAAGTTCCACATGCGATTTCAGCAGGGTACGTGTATTTCGGGGGTGCGGGGAAGTTTAACACGTGATTTCAGCAGGGTACATGTATTACTGGGGTGCGCAGTAAATTCCACACGTGATTTCAGCAGGGTACGTGTATTTCTGGGGCACGGGGAAGTTTAACACGCAATTTCAGCAGGGTATGTGTATTACTGGGGTGCGTGGAAAGTTCCACACGTGATTTCAGCAGTGTACGTGTATTTCTGGGGTATGAGGAAGTTTAACACGTGATTTCAGCAGGGCACGTGTATTACAGGGGTGCGCGGGAAGTTCCACACACAATTTCAGCAGGGTACGTGTATTTCTGGGGTGCGGGGAAGTTTAACATGTGATTTCAGCAGGGTACGTGTATTTCTGGGGTGCACGGGAAGTTCCACATGCGATTTCAGCAGGGTACGTGTATTTCGGCGGTGCGGGGAAGTTTAACACTCAATTTCAGCAGGGTACGTGTATTACCGGGGTGCGCGGGAAGTTCCACACACGATTTCAGCAGGGTACGTGTATTTCTGGGGTGCGGGGAAGTTTAACACGCAATTTCAGCAGGGTACGTGTATTATTGGGGTGCGCGGGAAGTTCCACACACGATTTCAGCAGGGTACGTGTATTTCTGGGGTGCGGGGAACTTTAACACGCAATTTCAGCAGGGTACATGTATTACTGGAGTGCGCGGGAAGTTCCACACACCATTTCAGCAGGGTACGTGTATTTCTGGGGTGCAGGGAAGTTTAACACGCAATTTCAGCAGGGTACGTGTATTTCTGGGGTGCGGGGAAGTTCCACACGCAATTTCAGCAGGGTACGTGTATTTCTGGTGTGCGGGGAAGTTTAACACGTGATTTCAGCAGGGTACGTGTATTACTGGGGTGCGTGGGAAGTACCACATGCGATTTCAGCAGGGTACGTGTATTTCTGGGGAGCGAAGAAGTTTAACATGCGATTTCAGCAGGCTACGTGTATTTCTGGGGTGCAGGGAAGTTTAACACTCAATTTCAGCAGGGTACGTGTATTACCGGGGTGCGTGGGAAGTTCCACACACGATTTCAGCAGGGTACGTGTATTTCTTGGGTGCGGGGAAGTTTAACACACAATTTCAGCAGGGTACGTGTATTACTGGGGTGCGCAGGAAGTTCCACACACGATTTCAGCAGGGTACGTGTATTTTTAGTGGTGCGGGGAAGTTTAACACGCAACTTCAGCAGGGTACGTGTATTACTGGAGTGCGCGGGAAGTTCCAAACACGATTTCAGCAGGGTATGTGTATTACTGGGGTGCGCGGGAAGTTCCACACGCGATTTCAGCAGGGTACATGTATTTCTGGGGTGCGGGGAAGTTTCACACGCGATTTCAGCAGGGTACGTGTATTACTGGGGTGCACGGGAAGTTCCACATGCGATTTCAGCAGGGTGCGTGTATTTCTGGGGAGCGGGAAAGTTTAACATGCGATTTCAGCAGGGTACGTGTATTTCTGGGGTGCGGGGAAGTTTAACACGCGATTTCAGCAGGATATGTGTATTACTGGGGTGCGTGGGAAGTTCCACATGCGATTTCAGCAGGGTGCGTGTATTTCTGGGGAGCGGGAAAGTTTAACATGCGATTTCAGCAGGGTACGTGTATTTCTGGGGTGCATGGGAAGTTCCACATGCGATTTCAGCAGGGTACGTGTATTTCGGGGGTGCGGGGAAGTTTAACACGTGATTTCAGCAGGGTACATGTATTACTGGGGTGCGCAGGAAATTCCACACGTGATTTCAGCAGGGTACGTGTATTTCTGTGGCACGGGGAAGTTTAACACGCAATTTCTGGGGTGCACGGGAAGTTCCACATGTGATTTCAGCAGGGTGCGTGTATTTCTGGGGAGCGGGAAAGTTTAACATGCGATTTCAGCAGGGTACGTGTATTTCTGGGGTGCGGGGAAGTTTAACACGCGATTTCAGCAGGATACGTGTATTACTGGGGTGCGTGGGAAGTTCCACATGCGATTTCAGCAGGGTGCGTGTATTTCTGGGGAGCGGGAAAGTTTAACATGCGATTTCAGCAGGGTACGTGTATTTCTGGGGTGCATGGGAAGTTCCACATGCGATTTCAGCAGGGTACGTGTATTTCGGGGGTGCGGGGAAGTTTAACACGTGATTTCAGCAGGGTACATGTATTACTGGGGTGCGCAGTAAATTCCACACGTGATTTCAGCAGGGTACGTGTATTTCTGGGGCACGGGGAAGTTTAACACGCAATTTCAGCAGGGTATGTGTATTACTGGGGTGCGTGGAAAGTTCCACACGTGATTTCAGCAGTGTACGTGTATTTCTGGGGTATGGGGAAGTTTAACACGTGATTTCAGCAGGGCACGTGTATTACAGGGGTGCGCGGGAAGTTCCACACACAATTTCAGCAGGGTACGTGTATTTCTGGGGTGCGGGGAAGTTTAACATGTGATTTCAGCAGGGTACGTGTATTTCTGGGGTGCACGGGAAGTTCCACATGCGATTTCAGCAGGGTACGTGTATTTCGGCGGTGCGGGGAAGTTTAACACTCAATTTCAGCAGGGTACGTGTATTACCGGGGTGCGCGGGAAGTTCCACACACGATTTCAGCAGGGTACGTGTATTTCTGGGGTGCGGGGAAGTTTAACACGCAATTTCAGCAGGGTACGTGTATTATTGGGGTGCGCGGGAAGTTCCACACACGATTTCAGCAGGGTACGTGTATTTCTGGGGTGCGGGGAACTTTAACACGCAATTTCAGCAGGGTACATGTATTACTGGAGTGCGCGGGAAGTTCCACACACGATTTCAGCAGGGTACGTGTATTTCTGGGGTGCAGGGAAGTTTAACACGCGATTTCAGCAGGGTACGTGTATTTCTGGGGTGCGGGGAAGTTCCACACGCAATTTCAGCAGGGTACGTGTATTTCTGGTGTGCGGGGAAGTTTAACACGTGATTTCAGCAGGGTACGTGTATTACTGGGGTGCGTGGGAAGTACCACATGCGATTTCAGCAGGGTACGTGTATTTCTGGGGAGCGAAGAAGTTTAACATGCGATTTCAGCAGGCTACGTGTATTTCTGGGGTGCGCGGGAAGTTCCACATGCGATTTCAGCACCGTACGTGTATTTCTGGGGTGCAGGGAAGTTTAACACTCAATTTCAGCAGGGTACGTGTATTACCGGGGTGCGCGGGAAGTTCCACACACGATTTCAGCAGGGTACGTGTATTTCTTGGGTGCGGGGAAGTTTAACACACAATTTCAGCAGGGTACGTGTATTACTGGGGTGCGCAGGAAGTTCCACACACAATTTCAGCAGGGTACGTGTATTTCTGTGGTGCGGGGAAGTTTAACACGCAACTTCAGCAGGGTACGTGTATTACTGGAGTGCGCGGGAAGTTCCAAACACGATTTCAGCAGGGTATGTGTATTTCTGGGGTGCGGGGAAGTTTAACACGCAATTTCAGCAGGGTACGTGTATTACTGGGGTGCGTGGGAAGTTCCACATGCGATTTCAGCAGGGTGCGAGTATTTCTGGGGAGCGGGAAAGTTTAACATGCGATTTCAGCAGGGTACGTGTATTTCTGGGGTGCATGGGAAGTTCCACATGCGATTTCAGCAGGGTACGTGTATTTCTGGGGTGCGGGGAAGTTTAACACGCAATTTCAGCAGGGTATGTGTATTACTGGGGTGCGTGGAAAGTTCCACACGCGATTTCAGCAGTGTACGTGTATTTCTGGGGTATGGGGAAGTTTAACACGTGATTTCAGCAGGGTACGTCTATTACTGGGGTGCGCGGGAAGTTCCACACGCGATTTCAGCAGGGTACGTGTATTTCTGGGGTGAGGGGAAGTTTAACATGTGATTTCAGCAGGGTACATGTATTTCTGGGGTGCACGGGAAGTTCCACATGCAATTTCAGCAGGGTACGTGTGTTTCGGCGGTGCGGGGAAGTTTAACACTCAATTTCAGCAGGGTACTTGTATTACCGGGGTACGCGGGAAGTTCCACACACGATTTCAGCAGGGTACGTGTATTACTGGAGTGCGCGGGAAGTTCCACACACGATTTCAGCAGGGTACGTGTATTTCTGGGGTGCGGGGAAGTTTAACACGTGATTTCAGCAGGGCACGTGTATTACTGGGGTGCGCGGGAAGTTCCACACGCGATTTCAGCAGGGTACATGTATTTCTGGGGTGCGGGGAAGTTTAACACGCGATTTCAGCAGGGTACGTGTATTACTGGGGTGCGTGGGAAGTACCACATGCGATTTCAGCAGGGTACGTGTATTTCTGGGGTATGGGGAAGTTTAACACATGATTTCAGCAGGGTACGTGTATTACTGGGGTGCGCAGGAAGTTCCACACGCGGTTTCAGCAGGGTACGTGTATTTCTGGGGTGCGGGGAAGTTTAACACGCAATTTCAGCAGGGTACGTGTATTACTGGGGTGCGCGGGAAGTTCCACACGCGATTTCAGCAGGGTACATGTATTTCTGGGGTGCGGGGAAGTTTAACACGCGATTTCAGCAGGGTACGTGTATTTCTGGGGTGCGGGGAAGTTTAACACGTGATTTCAGCAGGGTACGTGTATTACTGGGGTACGCGGGAAGTTCCACACGAGATTTCAGCAGGGTACATGTATTTCTGGGGTGCGCGGGAAGTTCCACACGCGATTTCAGGAGGGTACGTGTATTTCTGGGGTGCGGGGAAGTTTAACACTCAATTTCAGCAGGGTATGTATATTTCTGGGGAGCGGAGAAGTTTAACATGCGATTTCAGCAGGGTACATCTATTTCTGGGGAGCAGGGAAGTTTAACATGCGATTTCCGCAGGGTACGTGTATTTCTGGGGTGCACGGGAAGTTCCACATGCGATTTCAGCAGGGTACGTGTATTTCAGGGGTGCGGGGAAGTTTAACATGCGATTTCAGCAGGGTACATGTATTACTGGGGTGCGCAGGAAGTTCCACACGCGATTTCAGCAGGGTACGTGTTTTTCTGGGGTGCGGGGAAGTTTAACACGCAATTTCAGCAGGGTACGTTTATTACTGGGGTGCATGGAAAGTTCCACACGCCATTTCAGCAGTGTACGTGTATTTCTGGGGTATGGCGAAGTTTAACACATGATTTCAGCAGGGTACGTGTATTACTGGGGTGCGCGGGAAGTTCCACACGCGGTTTCAGCAGGGTACGTGTATTTCTGGGGTACGGGGAAGTTTATCACGCAATTTCAGCAGGGTACGTGTATTACTGGGGTGCGCAGGAAGTTCCACACGCAATTTCAGCAGGGCACATGTATTTCTGGGGTGCGGGGAAGTTTAACACGCGATTTCAGCAGGGTACGTGTATTACTGGGGTGCACGGGAAGTTCCACACGCAATTTCAGCAGGGTATGTGTATTTCTGGGGTGCGGGGAAGTTTAACACGTGATTTCAGCAGGGTACGTGTATTACTGGGGTGTGCGGGAAGTTCCACATGAGATTTCAGCAGGGTACGTGTATTTCTGGGGTGCGCGGGAAGTTCCACACGCGATTTCAGCAGGGTACCTGTATTTCTGGGGTGCGGGGAATTTTAACACTCAATTTCAGCAGGGTACGTGTATTACTGGTGTGCGCGGGAAGTTCCACACACGATTTCAGCAGGGTACGTGTATTTCTGGGGTACGGGGAAGTTTAACACGCGATTTCAGCAGGGTACGTGTATTACTGGGGTGCGTAGGAAGTTACACACACGATTTCATCAGGGTACGTGTATTTCTGGGGTGCGGGGAAGTTTAACACGCAATTTCAGCAGGGTACGTGTATTACTGAAGTGCGCGGGAAGTTCCACATGCGATTTCAGCAGGGTACGTGTATTTCTGGGGTGCGGAGAAGTTTAACACGCGATTTCAGCAGGGTACATGTATTTCTGGGGAGCGGAGAAGTTTAACACGCGATTTCAGCAGGGTACGTGTATTTCTGGGGTGCGCGGGAAGTTCCACATGCAATATTTCAGCAGGGTACGTGTATTTCTGGGGTGCGGGGAAGTTTAACACGCGATTTCATCAGGGTACGTGTATTACTGGGGTGCACGGGAAGTTCCACATGCGATTTCAGCAGCGTACATGTATTTCTGGGGTGCGGGGAAGTTTAACACACGATTTCAGCGGGGTACGTGTATTACTGGGGTGCGTGCGAACTTCCACATGCAATTTCAGCAGGGTACGTGTATTTCTGGGGAGCGGGGAAGTTTAACATGCGATTTCAGCAGGGTACGTGTATTACTGGGGTGCGCGGGAAGTTCCACAGGCGATTTCAGCAGGGTACGTGTATTTCGGGGGTGCAGGGAAGTTTAACACGCGATTTCAGCAGGGTACATGTATTACTGGGTTTCGCAGGAAGTTCCACACACGATTTCAGCAGAGTACGTGTATTTCTGGGGTGCGGGGAAGTTTAACACGCAATTTCAGCAGACTACATGTATTACTGGGGTGCGCTGGAAGTTCCACATGCAATTTCAGCAGGGTACGTGCATTTCTGAGGTGCGGGGAAGTTTAACACATGATTTCAGCAGGACACGTGTATTACTGGGGTGCGCGGGAAGTTCCACACACAATTTCAGCAGGGTACGTGTATTTCTGGTGTGCCGGGAAGTTTAACACGCGATTTCAGCAGGGTACGTGTATTACTGGGGTGCGTGGGAAGTACCACATGCGATTTCCGCAGGGTACGTGTATTTCTGGGGAGCGGGGAAGTTTAACATGCGATTTCAGCAGGGTACGTGTATTTCTGGGGTGCGCGGCAAGTTCCACACGCAATTTCAGCAGAGTACGCGTATTTCTGGGGTGCGGGGAAGTTTAACACGCGATTTCAGCAGGGCACGTGTATTACTGGGGTGCCCGGGAAGTTCCACACGCGATTTCAGCAGGGTACATGTATTTCTGGGGTGCGGGGAATTTTAACACGCGATTTCAGCAGGGTACGTGTAACTGGGGTGCGTGGGAAGTTCCACATGCGATTTCAGCAGGGTACCTGTATTTCTGGGGTGCGGGGAAGTTTAAAATGTGATTTCAGCAGGGTATGTGTATTACTGGGGTGCGTGGAAAGTTCCACACGCGATTTCAGCAGTGTACGTGTATTTCTGGGGTATGGGGAAGTTTAACACGTGATTTCAGCAGGGTTCGTGTATTTCTGGGGTGCACGGGAAGTTCAACATGCGATTTCAGCAGGGTACGTGTATTTCAGGGGTGCGGGGAAGTTTAACACGTGATTTCAGCAGGGTATGTGTATTACTGGGGTGCGTGGAACGTTCCACACGCGATTTCAGCAGTGTACGTGTATTTCTGGGGTATGGGGAAGTTTAACACGCGATTTCAGCAGGGTACGTGTATTACTGGGGTGCGCGGGAAGTTTCACACGCGATTTCAGCAGGGTACCTGTATTTCTGCTCATGAAAAGACTGCAGGTCAGCTTGCATGGCAAGTTGACACAACGCCACCCCACCCACACCCAGGACAGGCTCACCCGGTGCCGGATAACCACATCAGCAGGGAGAGGAAGGCCAGTTGGTGTAAGCCGATCCCCTCCCTGAGAACGGGTCTGGATGTAGGTATCCCTGCTGGTGCAAGATGATGCAGTGACAGGATCGGGGACAGGATTACACACAGGCATCTCCGCGGCGGCCTGTGCTGCCTCCTGTCCCTACCCCTGCACTGCACCACTAGCACCAGTGGAGTCCCCACCTCCAGACCCCATCTCTGTCCCTTGCACGGCCTCCTCTTCCACCAAACCCCCCACCAACCTGGATGACTCCATGCCATCTTCCTCCGTCGGGCCCTGTGGGGTCTCAGCTGCCCCTTCGGCCGTCGAGGAGTTCAACTCCAACCTCCGCTTCTTGGACCTCCCCTCGGCAGCTGCGACTGGGACGCGGTCCCGGACTCCTCACTCCCCGACGAGATGACAACCTGGGAGGGGAGCCGGGCCTTGCGTCTCCGGCTGGCGGTGCGATCCCTGCCGCTGTGCTCCACAGCGCCCTCTCCGCCCTCTTCATCAGTCGACGCTGCAGACAGGGAGAGATAGGACACAAGTATCAGGGCACTGTACAATGGACTCATACACACATGACAGTTGCACACAAGTGTCGTTGTCAAACTTCAGACATGGCATCACAATCCCCAACACACATGTCATTTCAAATCACACACATGAGCTATTCCACAGCCATATCGCAACAGCCAGCACCATCCATACACATACAATAGCATGAGCAGGCAAAGGTGAACCATACATCACATGAGACACAGGGAGCGCACTAGACATGCACACACGCCACCACACTTACATGCATGTGTACACCTCCACCAAGTGTCGCAGTGATGAGATCGGCATCCATGTCACATCTGGCAATCAGTCTTCTACATAGCAGTCTCACATGCATCCATGTTGCATGACAGTTGCACACTTGTCAGATACACATACATGCACATGTACACAGTGCAGATACATACAGCTGGAACCAACATCCATGTGTGACACCACAACCTTGACAACTGACATACACAGTCATTCAAACATGTGTGCTCACACATCTGCATTTGGCCTGCATGCTTACCCACAAATACACCATCCATGTGTCTCACACATGAAAGGACTCGCATGTGTCAGCCCCACGGCCCTGTACATACACATCCATACATGGCCCTACAAAACCACATGTGCAACCTCCACACTACTGGCACACCACCACACGCACAGCTTCCAATCAGTATGCATGTACACTTACCGCTCGACTCCAGACGGGTCTGCCTTTCAAGGACCTGGACGTGAAGCACTTGGCATACGCATTCCAGGACCCTCATTTGGTCTTCCGACAGGTGGCCCCGGCGCCCCTTAGCATCCTCTGCCTTCAAGAGGCGCCAGGCCTTGTTGAGGGTCCTGGACCTGAAGTCCTCCCAGGGCTTCTTGACATGATGGAATTCGCGGACTGCCACCCCCTCCGCGTTGATGGCAGTCACAATGTCCATCCAGATCCTGGTCCGTCCTTCCTTGTCGGCACGCGACCTTCTGAAGAGGGCATCATACTGCCCCAGGACTTGCTCCACCAGGACACCAACTTTGGTGGCAGTGAAGCTGGTGGCCCTCTGCCTCTCTGGCTGAGGGTTGCCAATGCCGCCAGATGGTGTAGTGCTGGACATGGCAACCCCAGAGGCAGGAGTGGGTGGGCAACTGGGTCCTGGGGGCGGTCACAGCAACAGCACCCCTGGCTGACATGCAGGCAGCAAATAGCAGGGCACGTGGGCAGCAGGCAATCAGGCAGCAGCAGATGGCAGGTGGGAGCGTGCTCGGGGCTCTGGAGGGCAGTAATTCGGCCTTCTGGGCAGGACCGTGGTCTTCCGTGTGTGAACGCGTGGCCAGCTTGATACGGAGTGATTTGGCACGTGAAAATCTTGCATGTCAGCATGTAAATCGGGGAAAGGACCTTAGCGCTTAAGCGTGTCAGCGCACGTACGCGATTTCATTGGACCAAAGGCCCTTAGCACGTAAGCGTGTCTTTGACGTGATGCGCGTGGGTGTTTCCCTCATAGCACGTGATGACAGAGAACACGTGTAAAAGCTGCACGTCCGATTGTTAGCGCGTGTAATTGGAGGAAAGGGCGCGTACACGCGTAAGTGGCATGTACGTGTGGGCCGGTTTAAAAGGTACGTGTAGGACGCCATTTCCTTGTACGTGCTTTTTGTGGAGAGCGAGTGGGTGGATTCTGTACTTCTTGTCGGTTCACACGCGATTACTTCACAGCGTTTCAAGTTCGTACTCCCTGTTACCTCTGACAGCTTTCATTTTTCAACTTTTTTTGGGCCTGTTTCCTCAAACAGAGTTCACTTCTCCTTTTGTCCTGTCTCCTCAGACAGCGTACAATTCTTCTTTTGGCGGGGGTATTGCCATCGCGCACACGCGCATATTTTTCACGTTCTTTTTCCAGGCAGACGGTGAGTTCCGCACGTACTTAGCAACTTTGCTTGCCCCGTGTGTTGTGTACCCCTTCAGAGGTCATTGTAGGCTGCGTGTATTGCGCGTATGCTAATTTTTGTATTTCTGGGTGCCGCAGGGGTTGCGTGCACATTTATTTTTGTTTTTGGGCTGCCTGTGCGTGGCGTGACCCATCATCTTCTGACATGGGGTCACAGACAGCCTTGTTAGAGCAGTAGGGTACAAATTCCATCTAGTACCCTACCCCTTTGATCCCCAATTGCTCAGGACAATAGTTTACTGCTCCTCCCATACGCACAACAACATCAGTGCCATGGTTGGGAGGCGACCAAGCGGTAAGGGAGGCAAAGGTGGCGTGTTGGGCGCGGTAGGGGGCGTGGCCAGGATTTGCAGGGTGCCCCTAGACCCCATGTGTGGAGGACCAATCAGGGACACCCATGCTCCCCCCCCATGGTTGAGGGAAACGTGGCTGAGACCATCCCATCTCAGCCCTTGTTGAACCAGCCCATTGTGGCACCTGACCTGGCACAGGATGACTCCCTGGATGACTTCCAGGTCAGTAAGTCTATGCCACATGTGGCGGTGCAAGTTGTCACCAAGCCACCTAGATCTGGGGCAGCTATGTCATCTGCTGCCCCAAGTATGCAGGGTGGTGAGGCTGCAGGGGCAGCTGCAGCTCCATCCGCCCCAGCTCTGACTCTCCCAGCCAGGACAGTGTCGGTCCTGGTCCATCATACTGATGTTCCCCCTGCCAACATCACACTTCAGACAATGCCTGCACCAAGTCCTATGGTCAATGTGCATTCGCACACTCCAGCAACCCAGTCCACCGGTGATTCTGCCCCTACTGACCAGAGCGGCGTTAGCCACTCTGGCTCTGCTCCACCTTCTAAAAAGAGGAAGAAGGGTGCTCTGGCACTACAGGCTGAGACCCCAGGCACGGCTACACACTCCGGCACGTCAAGGAAGACTTGCTTTAATGACGCAGAGCTTAATGCACTTGTGAGCTATGTGTTGCAACATAGCCACGAAATGGTGTTGACTGCAGGGTCCAAGACCACACCTGGTTAACGTAAGGCACACTGGCAAACCATTGCCAACGACATAAGTGCCCTTGGATTTGTGAGGCGCTCAGCTGATGATTGCTACAAGCGGTGGAACGACCTGAAACGCAGAGCAAAGGACAAGCTGGCCTCAAGTCATGCCGCTACTCTGTGACTGGCGGTGGGTTTCCACAAGAGGACAACAAACTCACTGAACATGAGTCTGTTGCTGGGACCTTCGTCACAGTGGAACAGATCCGAGGTGTGGGAGAACTACCCGATTATGACACATTGTCCGGTGAGTGCCCAAGCGTGTGTGTGTAATGCATGTGGATGTTGTTTGGGTGACGGGTTCTGATTGAGTGCCAGGTGAGGGTGTGTGTGACTGAGTAGTATGGGTCACCCATGTGCTTCATCCAAAACATTCTGCGGCCTTGAATTTGGGTGTGACACTATCCCTTCTGCCCACAGTAGTAATTTAGCGCAACATTACGGCAGTTGCCATTGAGGTGGCATCATGCAACAACATTGTTTGTATTTTTCAATGTTCTTTCAGGATGATTGTTTCAATTCTCCCACTTCTGCAACACATTCTTCAGCCCTATTGTGACATATGTGACATGCTTCTGTCAGTGAAGAACCCCACATAGGCCCACATGTGTCACCTTGGTAGTTGAATGATTTGACCATTCAGGCTGAATGAGTATTGTCCTGATCACATGATGTTTTTGGGGCCTGTTTGAATGTGGAACATGCTAGTTGTTTCCTGTCATGTAGAAGTGAACAACCATTGATGTGTACATGGCCCTGCAATCATTTTTGTACACTGGATGTGTTGCAGTGTGTGACACATGGCGTATCTTTTCACACTATGTGGCATTTTTCATCTCTCCATGTCCATCTCACATGGATGGGTGACAGTACTCATTCACTGACATATGGACGTACTTGTGGAATGTACCATGGCTATGGTACATGCCATCTGTGTGATGGCATGTGTCATTTATGTGTATAAGACATGCCACTCACAGGCCAATGTGTCATGGCAGTGCTACCCAGCATGCAGCAAATGTGTTGATCTTCCATCTTGGTGTCATCAGTTTCAGACTTTTGCCTCCCCTTCCAACTCTGTGACAGTGCATGCATGGGAGGGTTATAGTCATGTGGGACATGTGTAAATCATGTACTGGTTCTGTAGCTTGTCAGGCCTATTTGTGTGCTATGGTGCTAATGCCTGTTTCCATTTTTTGTCTTTCATGTTTTTGCAGGGGATGACGCACTTGATGCTGGTGAGGTTGAGGAGATGGTGCAGACCCAGGAGGAACCTGAGGCACAACCGGCCACCAGTGGGGGATGTGGTGTGGTGGTGGGTGAGAACCCACTCTTGCTGCAGACGATTCTGTCAAGGGGTGTCTCTGGGTGCACCTCCCCAGACCTCTATTCAGGTGTTGATTCGGATGATGAGACCTATGTGGCGTCGCAGGTAAGTGTTTCTGGAAGGGGTTCTGTTCTGTCCAACCCACCTGCACCAGGGGTAGAACCCTCTATGGGATGTCAGTGTTGGTTAGTCAGCCTTTGGCGGTTACGGGTGCAGTGTCACACTCCACAACATCTGATCCTGTTCCTGGGCCAGCAGATCAGAGGGGGAATGCAGTCCTGCAGCCACAGGCAGTGCCGGCACAGCAAGGCGCAGATCGCCTTGCCCCAAACAGGTGTGGTGCCGCCGACGCGGTGGCCGTACGCCACCAGGCAATACCATATGGGAACAATCCATTGACGGTATGGCAACCCAACAGGCAGCATCAGTTGAGATGATGGATCTAGCAATGGAGAGGGTGGCCACTTCCATTGTCCTCCCTGAAAGGCAGATGGAGCTACTACAGCAGGCACCAGACTCCATTTGCCAATCACACAGGGAGGACATGTTGGCGTCCAACACGGACAGACGGGCGGCACTGGAGACTCTATGCCAATCGATATCAATAGAGTCCCAGGGCCACAGGGAAGCCCTGAGGGTAGAACCCCATAACCTCAGGGAGACTCTTGTTGACCTTGAGATTTCCACTAACTTGAGGACAGAACAGCAGCTGGAGCGGCACACACGTTCGCTCTCAGCTGAGATGCAGGCAACTCGGAGGAGATCCGGGCATCACCTCCTGTGGCAGCAGCAGAGGGTAATGAGAGCTACGGCAGCAGTTCACCCACATTGGTATAGCCGTGCAGGCCATGAGCCCATGGAGGTGTTTTTTTTTCCCATCATCCACACATGCGGTTGTTGGTGTGCACCCTGTCCTCAGACCTCCTGGGTGGCCATCCCCCCCCCCAAGCCCCCACATGGCAATTTTTGATTTTTGATTTTTGCATTTTTGATTTTTACATTTTTGATTTTTGATTATTTTTTAACAGTCTGTTGCCTTGTGTGGCTCCCGTGGGCATCCACTGTATTCCGGCTGGGCACATGCAGGCTTGTCCTGAGTTTGGGTTCGATGCTTGGGTTCGTGAGACACACACCCCTCCTGCTTCCCGTTTCCATGGGCTTGCAAAGGGTGTGACCAAGCGACAGTGATGTACACAGTGATGTTGGGCTCCCATGAGCTGTGTGGGCAGTCTGTAGTCAATACTGTGTAGACATTCCTTGTGTATATTGTTGTTGTATTGTACACTGCATGTTGGAATTATGTATGCATGTCTCCCTCTGAATGTGCAGGTTCATTCCTCATGTCTTCACAAGGCCGTCTACTTTGGAGATGGAGTTCATGTTATATGCAGTACACAGACAAGTTTTGAAGCCTGCAAGACTACAGTTGGAAGGGGGCGATGTGGAGGCATATTCAGATTGTAAGACTACGACTACTTTAACTTAGTACTGTCATGTTTTAGTTATGTTTGAGCTTCTGTAGCTGCATTGTATTGTTGGTAATTATTTGGTCATGTGTGTTGTTACTTCAACGTTACTGGGAGCATATTGTGTGTGGCCAGTTTCCATTAGGGACACTGCACTTTGTGACACTTGTGTCAGGTTTTCGGGATTGCTTTGTTTGCTCTCACATAGCATGACATGCCATGGTGTGTTGGGTGGTGGTGCTGGGCAGGGGTTGGGTGACATGGCACTGTTCTCATGTTGTATTTTGCAAGGGGGTAATGCATTTAGCAGCATATGTGTCTTTTGATGACACAGCATTGGTGGTGTTTCTGTAGGTAGGGATGCACACATTGTGACACGTCCAGGTGACCAATCTCAGGCTGCCATGGTTGTGAAAGTTCACTGTCCCTTGTGTCATCATTGATTGTCAGCTGGTATGTGGCAGGGCTGTGTGCACTCCACAGGGGTGTGATTCTAAGTGAAGTAATTAGCCACCAGCTGCGTTAGGGCTGCCTCACCCCGTGCTCTTTCCCCTCCCATGCGCACTTGGCGTGCATGTGGTTGGGGATGTGGGGGCACCACCATGTCCACTGGAAGGCCCCGGCGTGTTGCAAAGTTGTGCAGGACACATGCTGCCACTATGATCCTGCACACTACTGGGGGAGCGTATAAAAGCTGCCGCCAGAACGGTCAAGGGAGCGAAAGCGTGACTTGAGCACTCCGAATGTGCGCTCCACTATGCCCCGGGTTGCAATATGGGCTGTGTTGTATCTTACCTCGGGTGGCGTGGTGGGATTCCGAATTGGCGTCATCATGTGGGTGCTCAGAGGGTAGGCACTGTCTCCTGTGGAGGTGGTGATGGGTATCATTAGTAGGGTTGTGACATTACTCAGTATCTGGCATGCATGCATGTGCTTTGGCATTTATACTCACCGAGCAGCCATGTATCGCCATGCCGCCCAACTTCTAGGTCCCGGTTTAGGGTTGACATTCTGTAAATGAAACTGTTGTGGGTGGACCCTGGATAGTTGGCATATACTGAGGTGATGATTCCCTTAGCATCACATTCTACCTGGACGTTGATGGAATGCAGGTGCTTGCGGTTTCTATAGATGTGCTCTGATGACCTGGGGGGACGTAGAGCCACATGGGTGCAATCAATGGCACCTCGGACTTTGGGTAATTGTGCCACCCCGTAGAAATCCTGGACGGCAGCCTGCCTTTCTGCAGGTGTTCTGGGCAGGTATATGTGCCTGCGGACTGATGGGTGTGCAGTCATGATGGCCAAGCCCTAGTGTAGGCAGCGTGACTGCATGGCCTGTGACACCCCCCCGCACTATGGCACTTGTCCGCTGAAATGATCCGGAGGCCAAAAAGTGCAGTACATTGAGGACCTTCTCCAGGGGGCTGAGTGCTTGGGAGCAGATGGTGGGTGATGTGAAGTCATCCTCCCACTCACTGACCAGGTCGAGTATTATGTGAGGTGGAAACCTGTACCTCCCATACACCTGGTCATCAGACATGCCAAAAAGGCTGGTTCTGGGTGTGAAAATTCTGGGCCTGACTATCCTCCTCCTCCTGCGGTATCCCACAACCACTGCTGCTAGGAACGGTATGTTCATCCTGGCGTCTGAGCTTGCTTGTTGTTTGCGCGCACTTTTATGCTGCGCGGGTCGACGTACGCCTGCTTCCTGCTGGCATACGTGTTTCCGGATTAGCGCGTCTTTTTTGGCACGTGCGTGTGGCCGTTCCGCGCATTTGCCTCCTGTACTTCCCCGCCCAACCCAGTAATACACGTACCCCGCTCGCCCAGGCCCAATCGTGTGTAAAACTTCTCGCGAGCCCGTGAAGTACACGTACCCCACTCACCCAGGCACAATCGCGTGTAAAACTTCCCGCGAGCCCCTGAAGTACAAGTACCCCACTCACCCAGGCACAATCGCGTGTAAAACTTCCCGCGAGCCACTGAAGTACAAGTACCCCACTCACCCAGGCACAATCGCGTGTAAAACTTCCCGCGAGCCACTGAAGTACACGTACCCCGCTCGCCCAGGCACAATCGCGTGTGAAACTTCCCGCGCACACCCGCAATACATACTATTTTTGACACAGCGGGTGTCCGTGTTTGTCGCGTACCCCTTTGCACATCATTTGTCCTAGAGGGCCACAGTATGGGACATTCATCAGAGCTGTATATACAGGCTTTTTGTTAGCGCAGGGACGCTACCGCCTGCCTTCGTGTGGCAGACATGTGTTGATGTACATAGTTGACTTTTGGTTTGTGTCATGAGATTGCCATTTCACTGCTGGGGGATGGGGGTGCAATGGGACATGAGTGGGACATGAGTGGGGGCCTGCTGGAAGGTGCCCTGCACTGCTGGGGTGGGGGTGCAAGGGGACATGAGTGGGACATGAGTGGGGGCCTGCTGGCAGGTGCCCTGCACTGCTGGGGGGTGGGGGTGCAAGGGGATATGAGTGGGACATGAGTGGGGGACTGCTGGCAGGTGCCCCTCAGTGCTGGGGGGTGGGGGTGCAAGGAGACATGAGTGGGACATGAGTGGGGGCCTGCTGGCAGGTGCCCTGCACTGCTGGGGGGTGGGGGTGCAAGGGGACATGAGTGGGGGCCTTCTGGCAGGTGCCCCTCAGTGCTAGGGGGTGGAGGTGCAAGTGAACATGAGTGGGGGCCTGCTGGCAGGTGCCCCGCACTGCTGGGAGGTGGGGGTGCAAGGGGACATGAGTGTGGGCCTGCTGGCAGGTGCCCTGCACTGCTGGGGGGTGGGGGTGCAAGGGGACATGAGTGGGACATGAGTGGGGGCCTGCTGGCAGGTGCCCTGCACTGCTGGGGGGTGGGGGTGCAAGGGGACATGAGTGGGGGCCTGCTGGCAGGTGCCCCTCAGTGCTGGGAGGTGGGTGTGCAAGGGGACATGAGTGGGGGCCTGCTGGCAGGTGCCCTGCACTGCTGGCGGGTGGGGGTGCAAGGGGACATGAGTGGGACATGAGTGGGGGCCTGCTGGCAGGTGCCCTGCACTGCTTTGGGCTGGGGGTGCAAGGGGACATGAGTGGGGGCCTGCTGGCAGGTGCCCCTCAGTGCAGGGGGGTGGGGGTGCAAGGGGACATGAGTGGGGGCCTGCTGGCAGGGGCACCCTCAGTGCTGGGTGGTGGGGGTGCAAGGGGACATGAGTGGGGGCCTGCTGGCAGGTGCCCTGCACTGCTGGGGGGTGGGGGTGCAAGGGGACATGAGTGGGGGCCTGCTGGCAGGTGCCCCGCACTGCTGGGAGGTGGGGGTGCAAGGGGACATGAGTGTGGGCCTGCTGGCAGGTGCCCTGCACTGCTGGGGGGTGGGGGTGCAAGGGGACATGAGTGGGACATGAGTGGGGGCCTGCTGGCAGGTGCCCTGCACTGCTGGGGGGTGGGGGTGCAAGGGGACATGAGTGGGGGCCTGCTGGCAGGTGCCCCTCAGTGCTGGGAGGTGGGTGTGCAAGGGGACATGAGTGGGGGCCTGCTGGCAGGTGCCCTGCACTGCTGGCGGGTGGGGGTGCAAGGGGACATGAGTGGGACATGAGTGGGGGCCTGCTGGCAGGTGCCCTGCACTGCTTTGGGCTGGGGGTGCAAGGGGACATGAGTGGGGGCCTGCTGGCAGGTGCCCCTCAGTGCAGGGGGGTGGGGGTGCAAGGGGACATGAGTGGGGGCCTGCTGGCAGGGGCACCCTCAGTGCTGGGTGGTGGGGGTGCAAGGGGACATGAGTGGGGGCCTGCTGGCAGGTGCCCTGCACTGCTGGGGGGTGGGGGTGCAAGGGGACATGAGTGGGGGCCTGCTGGCAGGCGCCCTGCACTGCTGGGGGGTGGGTGTGCAAGGGGACATGAGTGGGACATGAGTGGGGGCCTGCTCGCAGGTGCCCTGCACTGCTGGGGGGTGGGGGTACAAGGGGACATGAGTGGGACATGAGTGGGGGCCTGCTGGCAGGTGTCCCTCAGTGCTGGGGGGTGGGGGTGTAAGGGGACATGAGTGGCACATGAGTGGGGGCCTGCTGGCAGGTGCCCTGCACTGCTGGGGCGTGGGGGTGCAAGGGGACATGAGTGGGGGCCTGCTGGCAGGTGCCCCTCAGTGCTGGCGGGTGGGGGTGCAAGGGGACATGAGTGGGGGCCTGATGGCAGGTGCCCTGCACTTCTGGGGGGTGGGGGTGCAAGGGGACATGAGTGGGGGCCTGCTGTCAGATGCCCTGCACTGCTGGGGGGTGGGGGTGCAATGGGACATGAGTGGGGGCCTGCTGGCAGGTGCCCCTCAGTGCTGGGGGGTCGGGGTGCAAGGGGACATGAGTGGGGGCCTGCTGGCAGTTGCCCTGCACTGCTGGGGGGTGAGGGTGGAGGGGGTCATGCGTTGGTGATCAGTAGTGCAAGGTGACATGTGGCTTGGCTGGGGGGCATGCCCATGGTGGATGGGCTGCATGCGGGACATGACCAGGGGTGCAGGGTATTCCCCTGTGGTGTGGGCTGCCTGCAGTGGCCATGGAGGGTGTAGAGGGAACACCTGGGAGGACCCACACTGCCAATTCACGTGTAGGAATCCCCTGCACCCCAGATATACACGTACCCCACTCGCACAGGGCCTGTCGCGTGTGAAACTTCCCACGCACCCCCGAAATACACGTACCTCGCTCGCCCAAGGCCAATCGCGTGTCAAACTTCCCGTGCACCCCAGACTTACACGCACCCAGGCCAATCGCGTGTGAAACTTCACGCGAACCCCAGGAATACACGCACCCCACTCTCACAGGGCCTATCGAGTGTGAAACTTCCCGCGACCCCAGATTTACACGCACCCCGCTCACCCAAATCCAATCGCGTGTGTAACTTCCCACGCACCCCCGAAATACACGCACACGCTATTTTTGACACAACGGGTGTTCGTGTTTGTCGCGTACCCTATTTGCACGTCATTTGTCCTAGAGGGCCACAGTATGGGACACTCATCAGGGCTGTATATACAGGGACGCTACCACCTGCCTTCGTGCGGCGTACGTGTTTAGGCCTGTGCGCGTCTTCGCCGGTGCGCTGGCTTGCCCTATTCGATTCCATGAATACGTGTTGTAGGCGAGCGTGTGGGCGTTCCGCGCACTTGCCTCCTGTACTTCCCCCGTGACGCCCACATTTTCACGCGTTGTTCCCCATTCCGCGTGTCACGCCCCATGTTACGCCTACTTTTGTTATGTGCGCTGCACTATGTGCGCTTTCGCTGTGGCCGTAGCGCACGCCGTTAGATGACCTGTGCGCCAGCATGCGCCACACAGATTTTCAGCGCACATCCCGGATTTTACTCGCGCACGGACTTCCATGAATCAATGTGCACGGGTTTTGCTGCGATTTTCGCATTTGCACTGCGATTCGCACGGTTTCGCACGCTTGCGCTGGATTTTTCAGCGCACATTAATTCCATGAATCGGCCTGAACGTCTTTATCACATATCTATGTAAATTGAAATGGATTAATCCTTTAACTTTCAGCAATTGCGTTAGACTGCAGGCAACTCTGCATCTTTTGCATCAAATCTATCAGTTCCCAAAAATGTCTAGATTCTTTTTTGGTTATTACTTCAAGCATCTGCCAACACTCTTTCTGAGCTATATATGCTTCATAACATCTAAGCCAGTTTCTGAAAGCATTGCTTGAGGCGTATCTTACTAGCTAAATAGAAATGCACATTCTCCCCTCTTCTTTTTAAATCATGGATTTTTTTTTCAGCAATTTCTTTTTTAATTGTATCACTAATTTTATCATAGTGTAAAAGGGTTGCATGCTTCTACAAACACTGTACTTGTTGCTACTTGTCACCCTCTTGCACTTTTCAAGGAAGTCATCAAAAGTACACTGGACAAGTAGACTGCTCTTTCACGTTCTGGTATATCATCAAGGAACTGCTACACTTCATCATTAAAACTGTTCAAGTTGCCTACATATTTAGATATTCTGTTCCCGGCAGAGTTTACTGTGAATCCACTCATACAATTGCTACTTACCTTCTTAGTATACACCGTAAAAACAGCAACAAGTTTCCTGTGGTCACTCTCATCATCAAAACATAAATCCCTTTGCTCGCCCCTGCCATTAATGAAGGGAAACTGTAAACAAGATTGTCCCTAATGATTGTTTGCGATGGTATGTAGTGAACCTCATCCCTTGCTTTCTGCAAAAGGCGCATCTGTGTGAGAGTTCTGCATTTATTACCATGGTGTGGTCTTATCACGACTGCTATTCTCATTTTTTTTTACTCTGAAACCTATTCCCCCAATCTCCCAATGACTCCTCTCTTTCCTCCTCTTCTCTATAATTTCTTCTCCTTCTGCTCACGTCCGTCAAATTGCACTTGTCTAACTCTTCATTCCCACGTTCGCTGTCACCACTGTCCTCCCAATCCGATGCAGTGTGCACACCTTCTGTCGTACTATCTTCCCCATTTTCCAGGTCCTGTCCCCAGTTGTCGATTCTAAATGTTATGTACCCCACTGTCCACCCTTTTTTGTCAGCTGCCTTTCCTTGTCGTTTTTCTTTTTTCGCTATCTCCTTATCCATGGCTTTCTAGGCTTCCCTGAACACAGAGTCAATTTGCTGCTGGGTGCTCTTTTTAATATTGATTAAATATTTCTGCCTCCCCTTCTCATCCATACTACTGGCACTCGCTTCACCCTCATTTTTCCTTTTATGTGTTACTTCCTTATCTTGAGACACTTGTTTGGGATTCATATATCCCACGGCTGGTTTTAGTAATGGGTTTATTGTTTATGGAGGGGGCGGGGCACTACCCTGCTCTCCCTCCTCCTTCCATTTCTCTATCTCATTTTCCTTTTATTCATACAATTTCCAAAGTCGTAAAATGTCCTGCCTCTTTTTAAGCTTTGCACCTTTGTAGGTAGCCGACAAAAATGAATATATACTGTTGATAATATTTGTATCAAACGTTCCCTCTCCAGGCCATTCTTTATAACTTTTCCCCACTGTGTCATGTACCCACTCAAAATGGTACTTTGTTATCTTGTCACAATATTGAGGCAGCTTCCTACACATGTGATTAAGTGGTGCATCCATCCAATAGAACGTCATTATTTCACCTTAATCCTTATTGTCGCAATACTCTTCCCTCCCTTTTTCATCTTTTCCTTTATAATTTAAACCTTTAAACTCAAACCTTATTTGAACAATATCACTCACTCAATTGTATACTTACCACTTACTCGTTCTCCCTGTTTTCATTAACTTTGCCCCTCTCCACAGGCCCCGACCTTTCGCACCTCTAACGCCACACATACATACACTGGTCTTCTCCACTGGCCCATCTTGTTAGGTTGTGTTAGTAAACAAATGGCCTTCTTCCCAGACCCAACACCTTAACAAAAATGCCCTACATTAGTACATAAAAAGAGCAATTACTCCTCCCTTCAATGGAATGCAACGTTAACTCACGCAATGCAGCAGTGTAAATATTTACACATTATTTTGGCTCTGTCCCTTCCATCATCTCCATAGCTAGATTAAACAAATACCACAACCACTTTCCACAACACTAAAAATTAAACTGCTGCTACTCACAAAACAAGTGAACATATGTTCCTCAATAAATTCTTCCCCACGTAAAATAAAATGATGCAACTATACCAATGGCCTGCACTATGTGCAACTCTTGTCTAACAAGGTCCACCCTTATTACTCAACCCTCTGCTCTAATGCAGATGTGCCAGCGTCCACCTGCTCCCTATCGGATCGACAGCCCTAAAATATAAGACTACTACTGTCAATCACCCTCCACCACTCTCAGGGTGCGTCGCTATACACCATAAAATAGTCCCTACCACCCCTTCAGCTTTCATGCACGAGTACACCTATGTGTCATTTTAAGAGATACTTAACTTCTCTTGACCCCTCAATCTCCCTTTAAAGGGCTGTACTTCAGTCAGAGTGAAGGCAGCGCCGGATCAGGCGGACCTTTGGGAAATCTACATCTGTGGACCTCCTCTTACTTGAGCTATTAGTACTGTCCAACGGACGCTGTCCAGCACTCCTCCGGGACCACGGCTGGAATCCCCAAGCCTCGGTGGAAAGGATGAGCATCTCGCTAGGGCCTCCAAAAATGTGTTGAGCGTCACCTCGGGTATCACATTTAAAATATTACAAAAGCAGTCAAGCAAGGAGTGTATGCAGGCAAGAAGTAACACAGGTTTATTCAGTGCTCAGACGCAGCTGGGACAGTTATATTCAAACAGATTGCAGAACAGAACTTCATAAAAAGGTGCTGTCCAAGAAACACCCCTAAAGCTAAGATTGTTAAAACAATCAAGCTAATTAACATTAGTAACTTTTCATATTGAAAAAATCTCCCCACAACAAGCTGATTTGTGCATGCACCTTGTACCCTTATAGAAGAACATACATTATGTTCTGTAATTGTGTCCACAAACCTTCCTACACCACCCTCAATTATAATATCTGACATCACAATCCAATCCCTTTTTTCCCACATTATTATGACAGTTCATTGAAACATTTGAAATGACCAGCAGAACTTTATTCATCTGTCCTGGTCATCTCTTCTAAGTTCTCATGAGAAATGCATTCTACCATGGCACTGTCAGAGCCTTGAACCACGGACATACTGCTATACAAATGTTGCATATTAAGAACTCTTTGACCTTCTTCCCAGTTGAAAAATACTAAAGGGCTTGAAGCTTTGCAACTACAATTCCAGATCCTGAGTACAGAACAGTACCACTATATGCGATTGGCCCATGCCCTGAAGGCCCACATACCCGCAGACACAAATGTTCCTGAATACACTCCCGAATACACTCATATTGAACAGAATATTTTACCAGCATACATCCCCACTAAATGCACCTCCATCCTATATAATGCCATAACATTCTTTGCCACCCCCGAACTGACCAATTTGAAAGCGAAGTGGGAGGTGGAAGTGGGTGGGATAGAACCCGAGGACTGGATAAAGGTTCTCATGCACCCCAGGGAAATTGCCATTTCCTCAAGGCTTCGCCTGGTGCAGCTGAAAATACTGCACCGGGTATATTACCCCAGGACACGCGTATACGGCTGGAAACAGGCTTCAAACCCAAACTGTCTTCGATGCAGGGAGGGAGAAGGAACCTTCATACATATCCTATGGTCATGTCCCCTGATACAAACACTTTGGGATGCATGCTGTAGCAAACTTTCCAAAGTCTTGGGCCGTGCTATACCAATGGACCCTAAGGCCTTACTCCTGGGAGTTCCTACGAAATAGAGGCTAACAAATGGGAGAGATTGCTCCTCCACACAGCGACAGGGATAATCAAGCGTAATATAGTGTAGAAATGGGGAGCCCCTGACTCCCCGACACTGGACCAATGGAAGGCGGATATGGACACATGCGCCATGATGGAGCATATGATCTATGCAGCAAGGGGATGTCCCAACAAAGCCCCAAAAATATGGGATAGGTGGGAAGAAGCGTGGACCTAAGACTCCTTCTCATATGCTGTATGAGTATGACCGATACACCACTGTACTTACGTTAAAAGCCTCTTGATCAATGACAATATGTGTATCACCTTTTGGTTATGGATGAACATGATAGTCTTTATGTTGGTTTTGTTTTTGTGATTGCTATATTAAAACAATAAAACATGTTTTATCAAAAAGAAAAATACTAAAGGGCAATTTGAAACTGCTGTTGTTCTTTTGACACCATCTAAAAATCGCGTTTTGCAAACCATTTTGAATTATAAAATAGTTATGCCCTTCTTGCCTGTCGGCGGGACCCATGGGTCTAATCAGTGACCTCGAAAAACTAACTATTGTTTGCCTCTTACCATAGCCTGGGATTGTGGGATCAGCAATATTTTACCATCCACTGTCGCTTCGTTTTCATGCTGTACGACCTATTTACTGCAATTCAGCCTAAACCTAAGTTTGGTCATACCTACCTGTGCCCCTGCATTTCTTTTATTTGGGAGTTACTTTTATTTTCGGCTTGATCTGTATAATGATTAAAAGCAGTCCCCTCCCCTTTTACAGTGCTACTATCGCAATTGATACGTGCGCACCTTTACACCAAGGAGAACTTGCATTTTTATTACAAATCCAAGAGAATAGTTTACTATTTTTACAAATCATACTGATCTGGAATGAGTCACCTCATCACTCGACCCTTTGCAAGAGCTGGCACATTTCTTCTTCTCCAAAGTGGCAACCATCCAAGACTACAGCGGTTACGATGGATAATACACATAGGGTTCCAATCCTCTCTTAGAAAATGTCAAAATGGCTGTAATAAATGTATCTAGAAAGAAATAAAAAATCAAACCATTGAAATCTCAATTTCAGTCTACATGCTGCTCCACACATCTCACCAAGGCCCTAATATAGAATGATATCCAACTCAAAAGGCCTTCTTAAATACATCCTTCTTTTCAGGAACACCCATTCCCTCTACAGGAAGGAATCATATCACCCTTCCATTAAAAAAAGCTTACAAAAATAGGAACCGATCCAGCTGTCTTGCTAAACTACAGACCAATCTCCACTGTCAAATAAGCCAACATAAATGAAAGGTGAAAACAATACAGAGCCCACAATGCCTTCTTCAGATTTTATTGACTCGCCTGGCCTCGTTGTTTTAGGACCAATGATAATTAATTCTTGCCTTCTTCCCTCTCCTATTCCTCCTCGTCCTCTATACAGGTTATAACCTCTGATTTACAACCTGCCTTGCTGAAAATTACGGGCTATTTTCCCAGGAAATCAGCCATTTTAAATCGATTACTTGATTACGACGAAATTATTGTTCAACAGAACTGCATTTATGCCTTATTGCCCTGACAAGGGCACAGAATACATCCTTTTAAGGCACTCTTCCTTGTTACATTCATGTATGCTTTTACATTTAGAAAGCAAGCAGCCTTACCCCAAAAAATAAGTGTCTCCATCTAGTTTAGTTAACTGTAAGCTTAACACCTCAAAAAGCGAACATATTTTGAGTTATGCATTTAAAGAAGCCGGTGAAAATTATCCTACACTTCCTCATTCCCTGCCTGCCAATTGTGCAAGTTCTCCTGTGCTCATGAACGGAGATAACATGGGTATATTTTCAGTAGCTGCTCTACGTTTATTCCTTTAGTCGTTGGTTTGGTTGTACTAAAAAAAATAATTGAGGGTTTCAAATGCCATTTAGGTACCCTATTGAATCTGAACTAAAAAACCGATGTGCTCTTTGACCTTTACAAACAGGATCATGGTTATTGATTATGTTAATTTGCGTGGTTGACAGCATTGATTTGATTCGCCTTGCATTCATATCCAATCATCTTCAATCAGATATATGAGAACTGCAAATCCAAGGGTGGAAATTGGAATCAGGCATCTAGAACATTTCTGAACATTTCTAGAACATTTCTGATGTCACTTAGATTTTTTTTTTAAATCTACTCCAGTTTCAATAAAATCCAGGGGCGTTAAAAAATTGCAAGGATTAGTAAAAGATAAAGTGAAAAACCAGAATTGAGAAAGACATTAACACTTACTTGCTATGCACCGATTCTGGAGTAACTAATGCGTGCCTGTATGACCACAATATTGTTGAAATTGCACCACAGTACATACTCAAAAGCACTTTAGATGAGAGGGATATGGATTTGAGCTCTGTGAGCCGTGCGTTTCCTCCACCACAAAGCTCCATCTATTTGAATCTTTAGCTGCACTTTCCACCAGCGATTATTTTGTCATTTGAACATAGAAGGTTTTATTTGATGTTCAGTATTTAGCCCTGACAAATCATGCTCGATTACTTTCAATCTTATGCTTAGATTACATTTTTTTCAGAGAAAATGTATTTGATAAAAAATAGCTTTGTATACAAACCACATTTCTTGGACAATAATTGAATGTTCACAGCTATGAATAGCTTAAGAATAAAAACCGTGCAGTTCCATTTTGTACAGAAACAACACAATTAATTAAATAGCATAATTGCCATATATATAACAATTAGTGTGTCAAATTGACCAATATTTGTTTTATAATGTTCCACATCTTCATCATATGGTAGATGATCACAATGTCACGTCATTTGAAGAATTTTCCCCAAAGCCATTCAAGGTATCTATCAGCTGGTACAATTATACCACAAGCTAGTTTCATCCGACTCCAAACTAGAATTAATTTGTCATATTGTACCATAAAACGTATAGCACTTTCATGTGAATGGTTTCCAAACCGTCCACAGGATCTGTCTCTTTTTACTAGGCCCAATCTACCACCATGGGCCTCTTATGTGGGAACCAGATTGATTTAAAACGTAGATATTCATAGAGTAAAGAATAAGGGGGATATTGCAACAGGCAGAGTGTTTTCTTCACCTGGATTATAGTGTGAGCAACATATTCACCACTAAGACTTTTACTAGCCAAGTCTGTAATCAGTTGTTCCCATTAATATTACAGTATTTTATGTTTACGATAAGCCATTTATAATAGGAGATTTTCCTTACTTTGTCTGCCCCATAGATGTCTAAGCTACAGGGCAGTAAGGTAGCCAGTGCAAATGTCACCTAAGAAAATGTTTAGACTCACTTATGTTCTTATAAAACCCATGTTTATGGTTCCTTCTACCAATTACTCTTGACTTGGCAATATTGGCTTTATTATTAAGCAGAGTAAACTCAAAAAGTTGAGAGATTATAGTCATAATATACGAAATTCGTATTTGCAATTTCCATCCACTCTTGATCTCTCAAGGTTACCCATAACCAGTTCGCTGGGGGTGAGACTGTCAAAAAAACTCCAATGTGAGTTACCCAGGCAATTAAACAGTTGGCAGCTCAGATAATTGCGTAAAAAGAGCACCAACTCTGGTATTTCCTTTTTTTTGTTTGAATCATTCCAGCTCACGTTTTTTAGGCTTGTATTAATATTAAATTGACCAAAGCTGTCGTTATTGAGCTTTGGAAGACAATCGGCCATTAGAGCTAATAGGGGGTAATATTACCTCTCTTCAATCTGGGAATGTATCAGGTCAACATGAGATTTAAACAAAGTATGGCAATCGATAGTGGTAGAACTAGTAGGGGAAAGCCTTGCGTAACTACCTGGACTATCACCTTGACACCTGCCATTTAACGTTACAAGCCATAGGCTCCTTGTAGTTTTGCCCAAGCCAGTCCCTGGGAGTCATGTGTGAGCTGCTTTAATATAGATTGAGGAATGCCATTGTATAAAGGAGGATAAACGTGAATCTTGGAATTAAAATCACCCATGATTTGGACTTGATGGCTTGAATCATATCTTATCAGTAATAGTTTAACTGAGGGATGTATTGACTTAACGGCTCAGAGTATCAGATACATTAATAATTAAGACAGCATGGAGAATTGCATCAGGAGATACATGGGCCAGATGCGTGTCAGAAGCAACTTCAAGTTTAGTTAGATTGAGTGCGGATTTGTTGCTAATTTAGCCAGGGCAGCCCAGGGGCCCGTTTGTGGCGACATTAGGTATTGTGCACCTAGCTTCAAACGCTATTTCTTGAAGTAGCCAAGTCTCTTGTCATCGTAAACATTCTAAATTGTCGACTGTAGAGAACAGGCCATCTTGAGCAAATAGGTGGGAATGCCCCTGAGTGTTCTAGGTAATAACCGAGAGCTGGGTTGAGTTTGTAGATTTACCGGAAGAAAAGAAGATTAACCACCTTCAGATATCAAGATCTGCAATATCTGTGAGTTCTTCAGGATTTTCAACATAAACATATCTAGTTCCCTGATTATTAGTGGTGACTTTATCATTGGTGGCACAACCCATTTTGTACCTTTCTCCAGCACCAGTGACCTCCGAGTTTGACATTTATGGAGGGATGATATCCTTTGGTTGGATATTTGAAAATAAAGCCCGGATTGGCCGCCCATCCATCACCTATCCCTGCCACATAATCGAGAGTACAATAATATCCATAATATACAAATCTGCTTCATAAGTAAAATGTCATCAGACATGAAATTAATGTGGGACAAGGCATACTAACTGTCTTCCATAAGTTCAACAAGCTCAATGTCAGCCAAGGTTAGGGAGCATAAGGGTACACTTTTTTCGAATAAAAACAAAATGACTGAATGATTTAAAACACACTCTGTGCTGTGACAAATGAGACTCTTGAATTTTTAAGCACCTTCCTAGTTGCCCTGGTGCTCTGCTGTAATGGACCCAACCTCAATGGTAGGATAGGCTGCTCTTTGTCATACTTAGTTACATTATTGGTCCTGAAGCTGATGGTATTTGGCTAGTACCACAGTTTGGCCATCTCGGGCTGATGGTTGTCAGGTGGCAATTGCTCCCCTGGTCTCAGAGTGGCACATTCCTCTAATTGAAAAAGCCTTTCCAATCCTTATAGACCCAACAAGACATTGCCTGGTGCATCAGAGACACTTCCTGTGTATAGCGGTTTGCTGTTATTCTTGGAATTGGTAATGACTGCCATTGGTAAATAATGTCTACTATTGTTACTAGAAGGTGTTGTATGGTTTTGATGTTACTCAAGTCCTCATCCCCCTCACTGGCTGTTACAACCATGATTCCAAACGTCCAAACAGCATCTATCTCGAAATCCAAGACTGGATGGCGACCAACAATCTCTGCCTCAATGACGACAAGACCGAGTTAATGATCGTGGGTACTCGGGCTCGCCTGAATAAACTTGACACTAGATACTCATCCTTCATCATTGACTGTTATATAATGAAGATCTCCAAAGAGATAAAAACGCTGCGAGTCTATCTCGATTCAACTCTCTCTCTCAAAAAACAGATAAACAGTGTGGCGTCTTCCACTGCCTACTCTAATAAACGGATCTATATCTGTACATCTTACTTATCTACAAGCAGCTGCCTAACCCTTGTCTACTGCAACACACTATTCCTGGGTTCTTGTGAACACAATATATATAAACTACAGGTACTCCAGAATAACTCTCTGACAGCAGCACTTAGTCTTCCCAGATCTTCCCATATTTCCACTCACAGACATAATGCCAACTGGCTATCCACCCGTGACAGAATCACGCTACGCACCCTGGCCATCATGCACAAATGCCTCACAAACTCAGCCCCAAAATACCTAGTGGATAAAATTTGTAAACACCAACCCACACGTACTACCAGATCATCTTACTCCCACAACCTGGTGGTACCAAGATTCAATCTAAAAACAGCCAGAGGAGCCAGCTTCCCAGTCCAAGCTGCCAAACGATGGAACTCTTTTCCCATCCCTCTTAGACAGGAACCCTCCTTCCTCACCTTTAAAGCCAGTATAAAAAATTGGCTGAGCAACAAGCCTCCTCAATGAGATGCCTCCACTATGTTATCTGATCACTGTCTTTTTTGCTACTGCTTATCATTTTGTTTAGTTATACTACTGTATATTATCTCCTTATCTGACCCACCTGTAACCATGCTCCCTATTATTGTCTTCACACTGGATTGTAATCTGCCTGCCTTATCTGTATGTAACCACTAAGTTTTTCAAGCACCCAGTTACCTCAGGGTTTGGTGCGCGATACAAATAATAAACAAATACAAAAATCCAAAAATAAATAAGCCAACAGTAGACTTTTTTTAAAGATGTTCCAATAGTTTAATGCTTTTTGGCCTTCTTACTGACCCCTCTGTGATGGGTAATATCAAATAAGCCAAGGTTGTCAGTAATCAACTGGGTGGTATGTGGGCTCAAGCGAATTCCAGAGATTGCAGATTTAGCTTTAGGTTTAGCTCAGTTCATTTTTGCTTTGGGGTTCTTTACAATCTGATGTTTGCCAAAACAGAGTTTGTTATAACCATGAAGCTTGGTCTGTTTCCATATCATTAACATCTACATCTGTGTGGTGCATGTTCTGAGAAAGATACCTTAAGTGGATCCAACTTATTTCAACAAACTGACTTGATTGACTTAAAAATAGAATGTGAAAGACAATGCACGGGTCAGAGGACAGTAGTGAGCAAATAATGTAGACATCCTCAAAAGAACCTTGCTATTGACTGGGTTGTTCTGTTTCTGCAAGCACTGGCAAGTATTATACATGAAGGGAAGTCCCTTTTATGCACACTCCAGAATGACGACTACCCACTAAGGAAATATTATAGAAGATAGCGCGGCAAGGATAAAAAGGTTTGATTATACAGTATACAAATATCAGCAAAGGACTCTGCTGTTCGAGAGCTCTGACTTGAACAGGCTCAAACAGGGGCTTAAAACCCCCACACGCATCAGAATATATAGCGGGATGCCACTGATTGGAGGCTCGCTACACATGAGCCTGCTCCATAGGGGAAGTCAAGCAGAAATCGGTTAGTTCTTTCCCGTCGGTCTGGATCCACATGTGTCAGCTGGGCTCATCCTCGTGGTGAAGGTCGGATCACGCATTGATATATTGGGGGTCATTACGAGGTTGGAGGTAACAGTCCTTACCGGCATGGAGCAAATACTGTGTCAGTGTAGTAAAGAGCCCGCTAATAGAGGGCTATTGCGAGTTTGCGGGCACAAGCTTTGCGCAGTGTGGGTAATGACATTACAGTCATGCTGTTAAAGTCCAAAAAATGGACCTTAGCTGCATCATGGAAAGCACAGACAGCACTACCGCCATCAATTGATGCAGCATTAGTGGTGACCGCTATTAGCGGTCACCGCAAATAAGCAGAACCGGAAGTAGCGTCATCACACAAGGACGGTAAAGAGCAGGACGGCCATCTTTAAAAACACAATCCATTGCCATCCTCAGCACTCAGGACCTGGAGCATATTGCTGAGTACATACATCCACCCCCAGCAACTATATAATGCCCAAGGCAGTTAAAAAAGGTGCCTCCCATCAGCGCAAGGAGCGCTTTAATGAGGATGAGCTCACCATGCTGGCTGAGACCCTGGCTGACAATGCTGAGGTCGTATTCGCAAACAACCTCCAGAGGGAGGCAGTGATCAAGAAAAAGGAAATCTGGGAACTTGTTGCCCAAAGAGTCAGCACGTTAGACAACACCCCCCACACCACAAAGGATGCCTGGAAGAGATGGGATGACCTGCGTCTGCAAGTCAGGAATATCCTGTCCACAAACAGGAGCCAGGCCATGGTTACTGGTGGAGGAGCAAGCCCACCAATAAATCTGAGCCAGTGGGAGGAGATCTGTGCCAGCACGATTGGCATAGAGACCATCGAAGGCATGGAATATATGGATTGCGGCGCCACCTCATCGGCGGAAGGAGGTGAGTGTCCTAAGAAAACACTGTAATGCAACATCTGATGATAGTCCACCAATTTGGCTGTCTAAAGAAGCAAGGCCTGGCCCAATACATACACATTCCCAGCCTAGTTGTCGTCCGCTGCACAGACACATGCACATGCCTGCAGCATGGCAATGCCATACTTGACACACACCACACAAATATGAAAATGGCATATGCCACACTGCACGCAGGCCACAACAGAAATGCATGTCACATAGCATATGCCCGCTCCAACATGAGTGACCCCGTCGGATGCCTGCATGATACACCCATATAGCAAGCAACGTGATCATCAAAACTCCACTGCCTATTCCCCTCTAATGTATAGATGAGCAATAATACAAATGTATGCATGATGCTTGTCAAACCATCACTCATGCCGTCCCTCTCTTTGTCCCCCACAGGCTCAGATCCTGACAGCGAGGACTGGGACTCACCGCCACAGGCGAATACACACCAGAAGAAGGCCAGGATGAAGGCCAAAGATAAAACTAGCCCAGGATGCCACGGCACTGTGCCGTCAAGGCCCATCACCACAGTACCCACAACACCTGTGACACCTGCACAGGAGACAGTCGAAGGGCCACAATCTGCAGAGAACAGCTCTGTTGGTGAGATGGCAGCTACAGCACCACTCACAGATGACGATGAGCAGGGACAGGTGTGTGTACCTGTCGAGGATGAGTCCTTCGACCTACCTGCTACACCAAGTCCAGCCCCATCCCCCCAAATCACACTTCTCAAATCATACCACGACACCACCCCAGAGCAATCTGGGGGGGAGTCCATCCAAGGGAGCATGACTCCCATAGAAGACCCAAATGCATTTTTCCATGTCACACATGCACCCTCCACCTCCTCTGGTGTACCGGTGGGGGTGCAGCAGGCAGAACAAGCTGCGCAGCAGCAGGAGGAACTCACTGCCCTGGTGAGACAGTTTGTCACAGACAGTGCCCAAGCAAGGCAGGAGGGGCGCAACACCACCACCTACATGGGGCAGAACATAGTGGAAAGCACCAATAGATTGTGTGAGAAGGTGTCTTCCCTGAGACAGGTCCTCACCCGCATTGCAGATTCATTGGAGGCTGAGCGTCCAGCCCCCAGAATGGAGCTGGTGGCCACCCCATCTTCCTCAAGCTCCATGCAAACCAGCCCCCTATGCAGGGCGGCGCGCACCCTGCATCGTTCGGACATGCCGCCACCAGGTGCAGGGAGTGGCAGGATGTAGACGGGGCAGCCTGATGAAGGCAATAGACAATTGCTTGGACACCATGTGTGGGGGAGTTGTGGGGGGAGGCAGAGGGGGGTGAGACTGTGTGGGGGAGTTGTGGGGGGAGGGGAAGGGGAGTGAGGGTGTGTGGGGTGGAGGGTTTCAGCACTTTAATATTTTTTGGACAGTTAAATACACCCGTTGTGTGAAAAGAAAAATCTTGAGTGGACATTCCTTATTGCATATGTGTCATTTATTGATATACAGTGCATATTGTACATGTACTCCCACACCCCATGCCCTCTGTCCGACTTTCATGTCAGCCTCTGCAACCATGTGTGTCAGAAATATTGTACAATCACTGACTGATGCACAGCACGTCCCTCCTGTGCATCGCCACCGCGATGATGTGCACCCACATCTTCTTCATCCCCTTCATCATCACCAGGTGGTTGCAGTTCAATGTCAGGGGGCAGGGCACGTTCCGTCAGATACACCTGTTGTGCAGCATGACACATGCCATGATGATCTTGTCCACCTTCTCATGCCTGTAGTGGAATGCCCCACCTGACTGGCTAAGGCAGATAAACCGTGCCTTCAACAGGCCAAAGGTCCAAAGGTCTGCTCGATGACCACACGGGTATGGGAACGATTGTAGTCCTCCTCATGCCTGTTCTGCGGGTTTCAGGCATGCGTGAGGAGCCACAGCTTCAAGGGATACCCACTATCACCTGCATGAGAGGCAATAAAAGGTATATGTCAGTCGAGTCATGATGGACAGCTGTACTAGTCACACATGCCTGCAGATTATCGTTGGTCACATGCACATGTCCCTGGTTGTATGCACACAATTTTAATGTCCTCAATGTTTACTATGCCATGGACTTATGGTGTGGGTTGCATCTCCAAGATGATACACAGTGTACACTGCCTTGATGTTGCTCATGCATTGTGGATGCATACTGCTGTGTTTGTGTGAAATTAGTGATGTGTTGTGTTCTGTATGATTTACTAACTGGCAGCATTGGCAGTAGGCTCTGTAATATTAGGCATTCAGTGCAGATGATTACGATGGTGACATGCTGCACTTCTGTGGTGGTGGTGACCCGGTTACAAACTGGATTCCCTTGGTTATTTTGTTCAATGCACTCCCATTGATGCATGTCCTGTGTAGTGATTTGCTGAAGACATATTTACATAGTGATTATTCGCAGCATGTTGCTGGATTGTGTTATGGAGGGTGAGGTATGATGATGGGTTGTGGACGTGATGTGGGATGTGCGGTGTTTTTAAGTTTGCCATGTTGTGATAGGTGTCCAGCTGACTTTATTGCTATGGGATTTGGTTGTCATGTTCAGTTAGGGATGCTTTGGGGCACATTGTTTTGTGATGTGCACATCGTGCTGTCACATCAACAAAGAAACCATTGTGGTGTGTGCATCTATCCCCCATTTCACACCCATGTGCCTGTCATGCAACTTACCAAGCAGCCAGGCACGTCGTCCTGCGTGCCGCTCCATGTAGCGTGGTAGTGTGGAGTTCCGCAGGACCATTGAGTTATGAGGTGATCCAGGATATCGGGCACAACAATGTGTGATGATCTTGCTGGCGTCACATACCATATGCACATTGATGGAGTGGTATTGCGGTTGCAGTACACCTCCTCCATGGCATGCAGGACCACCAACTCCACGTGGGTGCAGTGGAGGGCACCTATTCAATTCGGCATGCCTGCCAGTTCATGGAAGCCAACTTTTGTATCAAAAATCTCCTGGGGAGTCCGTGATAGGGATATGTAGTCCCTTGTGTGCTTCAGGAGGGCATCCATTACTTGGTTCAGCATGCGAGAAAATAAGGGTTGTGATATGCCATGCATCTGCCCATCTTTGTGCTTGTAGGTGCCTGTGGCAAGGAAGTGGAGCACCGACACTACCTTGAGTAGAGGGGGGATGGCGGTGCATATTTCAATGAGGCTGACAATGTTGTTGTGTATCATGTCCACAATAGTGGTGATAGTGTACCGGTCCAGACGGTACAGGGTGTAGATCTGCTCAGGGGTTAAGTTGAATGGACTGGCTCTGATGCGAGGAATTGGGGTCTGCCTGCGTGGTACTCATGGCTGCACTGGTGGGGCATGCTGGGCCTGTCTCCCCCTCCTTCTCCTCCTGCGTCTCCCCTGTGGTGCCTGCTGTTGTTGTTGTTGCTGGTGTAGCAATGCAAGCATGTCCTCCAGCCCCGATATTGCTAATACTAGTGGAATCATTTTGGTGTGGGAAGGGGTGTGGTGTGTGGGTGTGCTCCTTTTGTGCTGGCCCAGACTCCAATGCCTCTACCTGTGCTGATTGTGTGCACCTGTGGCAGTTGGGAACACTGCACATAGCATTTTATGTGTGGTTCACGATGCCGGTATTACCGACATGCCGGTATCCCCTATTAGCTCCTTCATTATGCCATTATTTGCACGTCCGCCTGACTTGTGATGTCTTCCCATCAGCGGCATACTGGTATTGCCGGCCTGAAAGGCTGCGTGACCGCGCCCTTGCCGCTATTAGAGTCACTGTTATTAGCAGTGCCTCTAATACAGGGGTCTTAGGTTGGAATAGCCGGAGTGGTATGCGATGCCGGTAATCCTTTACCGGCATCGTTTTTCCATTACCTCCAACCTCGTAATGAGCCCCATTGTTCCTTTCTAAACTAAACATGCTAAACCTGAACATTAACTCATTGTGGCAGGCACCTGGGTGGCACGGAGATATTACTAGGGGAAGGGAGGATAAAATACAAGTCGTATGTGATGGTGTGGGGGTCCGGTCAGTGGTGTGGGGCTGGCTCCGGCCTGGCTGGTTGGGGGTTAGAGGCCTCACGGCAGTTTGGTGGAGATGAATGGGTGCAACACGGAGCCTGGTGTTGTCTCACACTCTTGCAGGGAATTTTCCTTTGGAAGATACTAAATATTCGCAACTCTGAAGGAACGAGGGGGAAATGGACTTCCATTGGAATGGGGCTCTGCGGAGTAAGTCTGTCTTGCAGGAATTAGGACTAGTGGGCAGAGAATGTGAATCGTCTTATCGCTTGTTGGGCCTAATACAAAATTGAGTCATGGGCTATGGATTCCTAGTGCTGCACATCTACTTCTAAGCTCTACAGTCTCTCTACATGTCACCTGATAGTGCACATTACTCCCCCCTTGTATGTTATATCACCTCATATCGTGTTCGCCTTACCTGGAATCGCCTAGTGGCATGGGATAGGCTCATTTATTTTCATCCCAACATGCTTAAGACATGTTTATATTTTTCTCGCATATTTTGATTGTGTTAATCAATCAAAATTGTGGACCAAATTGAAAACCTGGGATATTTCTGAGGAATTGCTGAAGCTGCTGATGAAAATACTTAAATATGGGTATGACTACACACAGAGATTTCAGGGGACATTCTACAGCAGTGGATTTACAGCAGGGATGTGTTTTAGCTCCTTGGTTATTTACCTTGGGCAAACTCCTGGAAAAGCTGGCCATCTCCCAGCCTAATCTTCACACTGAGTCTGTTGGTTGTCTACATGACCATTAAACTGGCATCAGAGCAGCCAGAAGCAAGGAAACCGCTCTCCTGAACATCCGTGAAGGCCTGCTCTCTAACCTTGATCCTAATCTCCCCACTGTCCTCATCTTACTCAATCTCTCTTCTGCCTTTGACATGGTCAACCATGCCATCCTGCTAAATTGTCTCTGTGATAACCTGGGTATCACTGATCAGGCCCTGGCCTGGCTGACCTTGTTCCTCTCTGATCGACCCTCCCTGCTCCAACTTGGGTCCTTCCTTACATCTATCTCACTATCTACCTGTGATGTACTCCAGGGGTCTAACCTCTCTCCCTGGCTGTTCAACAAATACCTGGCACCTTTTGGCCACCGTATTACCGCTCTCTGCTCCAACTTCAGTGCTATGCGGATGACACTTAGCTCGTTTTTAGGCTCCCCTCCGCCACCTCTTCTCCTTCTCTCTTCTCTGACTGTCTGCCATCCAGGAGTGATGTGCTGCCAATTATCTCTGCCGTAATGTATGTAAGACAGAGATTCTCCTCATCAGCACACCTGCACCCACCTTTCCTGTCTCTGACCGACATTCCTTGTCCCTCTTCCTGCTCTCACCTTATCTCCTCACATCTCTGACATCTCTAAAAAGTGAACTATCAACTGCACCTCCTCAGAGGTATTCTTCCTTTCCACTCCTTCCCCCAGAAGATCACTGTCTCTAGATTTCTGGTTCTCTATAGGCTGAACTACTGCAACAGCCTCTTTCTAAATCTGCCTGCTTTTATTCTCCACCCTCTGCAACTCATCCAGAACAGGACTGCGAGAATTGTCCTTGGCCTCAAGCCTAGAGATTGTATCTCTCCAGCACTGAAATCTCTGCATTGGCTCCCAGTGACTGCAAGGATTAAGTTCAAGACCCTTTGCCTTGCCCACAAGTCCTTCTGGGGCATGGGTCCTCAATACCTCCAACTCCCTCTTCGTAACTACCTTCCTACTCGAGCTCTTCGTTCCTCCACCTGTAACTCATTCAGGGTCAGTCGCTTCTACAAGCAACAAGTAGGTGGTAGATCTCTTTCTTGGGCTGAGGCCTCCCTCTGAAACAGCCTCCCTGCCTCTCTGAAACTTGAGCAGAACCATCTCCGGTTCTGGAAGTACCTCAAGACTTTCCACTTTGCTTCTGCCTTCTCTCTTCCTCTCCTCTGCTGATTTCTTGTATGATACTGCACTGGTCACCTGGTTACCCTCTGATTTCAGGACCATGTCCCCGCTCACCCAGTTGCACACCTGCACTGCCTCCCAGCAACCCTTGCACTTGGGTCTGTAGCTGTAACCATACAGTTCCCCTACCTGCACTTTTGGACACCTGCTGTCTGTACTTACCCTTGCACTTGCCAGCTGCTGGCCATACTTCTTGTTATTGTTTTGATCTCATGTATAGCATTGCACCCTCCCCTTTTCCATGGCACTTTTCCGCTCCCCCTCCCCTGCACTTATGCATTATCAATGTCACTTGGCTGAGTAAGATTGTTGTGTCTGTGCTCCCTCTGTTCCCCCTTCCTTGCCTCGTCGCACCTTGAAACACTTGTCTATAGGCAAGTTACAAATGCCATATCATATCATCTAGTGTATCAGGTGTCACAGTGTTGGTGCTGTTGTCAGATATAAGGTGATTGGAAGGATTTGAGGAAGTTGTTTACAGTGATGTGCTGCTGGAAAGAGCTTTTGACAAACCATTGCTGTAAAGCAGTTTTCGTGGACTATGGGGTTGAGGGATGGTTTATTGATGGGGCTGGTTGGGTTTATCCTACTTTGTGTGCAGAATGAATGGTGTCCTCTAAGAGCAGGGGTTGAGGATGTTGATCCAGTGTGGAGCCAGGTTACTGATGCCGATAAATTTGGCCTGATCATGTTAAGGATTCTAAAGGGGCATCACACTCCAGACCAGGACTCTTAATACTGGCCAAGGATGCAGTGCACAATTAAAACACTTTTACTTTATGTATTACAAATTCAGTTGAGAAGGCACCCAACCCATCTCACACACCCCTTTACAAATACCATGGGTCAAAATGGACAATGAATCAGGCCAGTGTGTAATAACACAATATTTATTTATTTTAAATTCCAATGAAAATCACACAAATTTAATATAGGGCAGCATTCACCAGTGTGGTGATAATTCCACTGTAAAATTATAGAACACACTTAGTTTGACCTTTTAACATAAGAAACGCAACGCACAATTGAACAAAAGCAAGATTACTTTTCGGGTGTTTTTTCCCGATTGCACCACAGTTAATGTTCCCCCCTGCAACACTCCCTCAAACCCATGTTAACCAAATTGTGCGTGTGTAGAAAGGAGTAGCAACTCAACCTTCCACCACTGAATGGGGGGCAAAATCAGATTTGAAAACCTGTGAATCTGGGCAAAATACATGTGCTGTTGAATGCATAAGGTGAGAAATTAGTATAGTAGTATCAAAGATGTAAGAACACTAGCAAACTACAAGGCAATGTACTAACAAGGGGCATACAGTTGGGAAAATCGATTAGGGAAGGAAAAACACAGTGCAGCCAAATCCCATGTGGAGAAATTGCATTTGCTTATTTTCACGGGTTTAAAATGACAAAACAGCTTGAAAAATGGGTTAAACAGACAAAATCGGAATGTGGTTTTGATTCTAAGGGACAAAGGCACATCAAAGGGATAGTATGGAAATAAAAGGGTAACTCTGGAGGGATGACAGTATGAGATTCTTCACGGGAAAGGAAACTCCGTTTTTAAAATGAAAGCAGTTGCACAGGGAAGATCAGTTTAACAGGAAAATTACAAGTTTTACTGATACTATATTTTAGTGGCTAGCAAAGAGGAACACTGCCCACGACACAGGTTACTTTGCAAGTGTAACCCCTTCACGCTGTGTGTTTCTTTAGACGGGAATTTAATTAATATATTTAAAATAGTTCTAAGGATTTATACAACAGGCTGAAAGGATTGGGAAGAATGGCGCTAACACATGGAGATTACTACAGATTTTCCGAAGAACAGGGTACACAGAGGATTCTGACAATTTTAAGGATTTTGCTAAGGCAGTTAGGATTTCTATGGGATTGGACATAATCCAATGGAACAAAGCAAGGGACACAATTTTTGGTTACTGGCAAAGGGACATACTTACAACTAATACTTGAGTGGGATAGCTTGGACAGCTAGCCGGGTCTCTGGACAGGGGACAGGAGTCTGGTCACTGCGCAGTGGCTAGGCTCTCCTCTAGGGACTCAGCGAGGCAACCAGGGTCTGGTCTCAGTAGATAGCAAGGTACATCAGCTGGGCAAAGCAGGTCTGGTCACAGGATGATCCCAAAAAGGATACCACAGCCTTTCCCCCTTTTCCCCTAAATGTTTGGGATCTTTATGAGGTTTCATTCTGGATGATGACACTGCCTGGATAAATCAGTTAGCTATGGCCTGGCTTCTGGAATCTGGAATTTGCCATGTAAATATGGAATGTCTGGATCGCTGGATGCTCTGTAGCTGGGAAGTCAAAAGAGAGTGTGTGTGTGTCCAGAGCTCCTTTATATAAGGAGCATGACATCAGAATATTTTTGCTAGGCCTACCTCTAAATCGGATTGGTCAAGCTATGCTGTCTCCTCCTCCCTGGAAGCAGATTGGACTGAAGGAGGTGACTCAGTTTTATGGTGTGTAATTTTATGATGTACAGGGCCATCCAACAGTTACTTTTGCCAGAATCGGTTATGACAGAAAAATTCACCTTATTACAGTTGTTGTGCTTTTGAAAATCACATAGGCAGATTCCATATTTAACACAGATCGAGTCATTCCAACTCCCAAGTTTGTACGATGTTGTTTAGTCATTCTAATAATCTTTTTCAATTTCTAATGGGAACTGTCTCCCCTAAAAATCTACAAATCGGTACACTGAAGCCTATCAATGTGGGGCATATTTGCATCTAACTTTCATAACCGTGTCATGTACATTTTTTTCATAAATGTAATTTTTCTGCCATTTACGTCCCCCCCATGCTGGAGAGGTTCACATCGTCTTGTTTTAAAGGTGCGAAAATTACATTCCAACTGTTAAAATTTCACATTATTATGTTTTCAGGTTGCAGGTTGCAGAAATAAAAGTTTTAAGAAGAAAAGTATTTTGACCCAGGTGGGCTGGCTTTGTCTCCATAGGTTGTCATGATGACTTCTTTGATCCTGGCAGTTGCAGCTGAGGAGAGGTGTCACCATGAATCCACACCTATGTGTCCTGGCAGTCCATTGTCTCATGCTGGAGCAATGCCAAGCAGTCTGATGAGATTGTGAAATTCCCCACCTTGGACGTTTTCATGTGCCCAATGGACTGGTCCACTTGGGGGAAGTAATTCTGTTCCCATGAAAGGCAGGGCAACTTTGAAGTGCGTGCCTTCAAAAAAACGGTTTGGAGTCTTCAAACAGCTTTTCATTTTTTTTTCTTCTTTCACAAAAGCCAAGTCTTTTTGGGACTAATATCATGTACATTTTAGAGCAACCCCCATCTACAATCACATTTCTGTGCAAGCACAGGGCATCATTTTAATATTTACTTTTTCTTGCTTGGCAAAAGCATCATTTCACATGTGGGTTAATTCTTCTTGGATGTCACTGTTACAGATGTTATTTTTCCTCACATCCATATTCTGAACATTACTTATAGCCCTAGTCAATTTCTCATACACAGAAATCTGTCCAACACAACAGTTCTCTGAAACTGACATCAAACAAAAGTAGAGAGAGAGCTTTTCTGAAGAGCTTTGCCGGTGCAAAAAATAACTTGCAGCAATTCTCGGGGTGTTCTATGTTTCATCTCGCCCCATATGTGCATGGTAAAGACAGTGCAGCCATTATTTTGGTGACTGCAAAACACAGTGTTGATGCAAGGCAATAGTGCTCAACAGAGCCAGTGCAGCTATTCTGCTGGTGACTGCTGAAGTGCAGTTTGGTGATGTTGGGGGGTTCTGCTGGGCTGGTAAATATACTCAACAATCAGGACATGCATCATCTAAGAAGTGTGCTGCTGTTATTATTGTGGCTGTGAGGGTAAATGAGTGTTTTGTCAATCAAGGGGAATGTTCTTTTGTTTTGGAGAAATTGGGATGGAGGTGTAAATAGGACTGTGGAGGTATCTTGGGGTTGAAATAGTCCGTACAGCAGTAGATGGTGGCATGACATTGGTGTACAGTGGTGTGCAGAGTGACTTGATGATATTAACATGTTTCTATGAGTAGTTGTGGGTGGATTGGAGCTCTTGGAGGTAGTGAGAATCGTTGGTGCTGCGTATTGGCCTCATGTGTTTGGACCAGTTAGTTTTCAGGGGTGTCTTAGAAGAGGAGTATTTGTACTATTGCCAGGCTTTTTCTATGCAACGTGGTTTCTTGTTTTATGTTGAGGTTGGAATTGTTGAATCACAGCTTGTTTTGAGAGGACAATTAGGCTGTATAACTGAGTGATTGTGATGTTGTAATTGTTGAGTCATTGTTGAGTCATAAATTGGTATGGGTGTAAGGGAAAAAGGGGATGGTGAGGTGTCTGAGTTGACTAGCCGGGTTTAGGGGAGATATGTGGCATGTGGGAGGGATATTGTGTGATAGATTGAGCATGAAGAGGATAGTAAAGTAGACATACCTTGATACCCAGATTACATTTTGCACATAAACTACATTTTGCAGGTTATGAGAAGGTCAAGAATGTTCATAGTTGTGTTTGGGGGTAAGTGATGTGTTGGTTAAGTTCGTACTGGGTAAGCATACAGTTCAGTAAGGGTTTGTTGTTGAGACTAATTGGATCCTGCTCTGCAGGAGTACAAGAATGAATACTGGTAAAAATGCTCACACAGCCCTCACACTGCTACAAACCAAGAGCCAACTCAATCATAAAGATAAACCAGACACGGTTAAGAGATATACAACTTGTGGTAACATCGGCCCAGGGTAGGCTATGCTCTTAAGAGGGGTGTGAATGTGATTCAGTAGGGACCCAAACAACACAGTAATACAGTCCAAAATAAAGAGATGTCCAAATAATGTTCTATACAAATTACAGGGCCTGCAGTAGGGGCCCTGTAGTTATGGTCAAGTTGCCGAACTCATAGGAAGAGCCCTTTTTGGCTAGCTAATAACTTTGCTCCCACTTGACAAATCCTAACCAAACTTTGCAAAAAGAAGCATGTGGCTGGTATGAATCCTTTGGGCATGTTTGGTGAGATTTCGGTAAGGGGGCAAAGTTATAGGGGGGTCCCATATTTTTTTCCATAGAAGCAATGGAAAAATATATTTGCTCATGCCTACAGCCCAAACCGCTGGATGGATTTTCACCAAATTTGCGGCAGGAGCAGCGGCTTGCTCCCAAAAGTATGCTTTTATAAATCTGGTGTAAATCTGTCCTGTAGTTTTCTTTAAAACAGGTAGATGTAGGTTAAAAAAAGATTATGTGGTGACTACAGGCAGGCTTTATTAGTGTAGGACAGTGGAATGTAGATGATATGAGGTTGTTTGCATGGGTTAAAACGTAGACCATGTACCCAGGACTCTAGGCAGAGGCACAACCACCACAGCATAATACGGCCATGCAACCAAGAATCTGGCCACAAACATTGCAATAGTAAGTGTTCAGTGTGCAGTTGGAGAAACATAGTGGTTGTGGCCGGTGGCCAGATTCTTGGGTGAATGGCCAACAATTTTGGAAAAACTTGAAACCAACACATAACCCGCAAACCAAACCATTTATTGTAAAATCACTCAAACTAAGGTCCTTGTTAATATTTAGTTTCTCACAAAAAGCCAGTAACCAAAACAACCAACTGTCTCTTCGATCAGCCACACAGTTTTCAAACCAGCCATGATATCTGCAGTCTTTCTCTGTTTCCAGAAAAAAATATCCCTATTTTGAATTTCTAGTAATTTCTATTAATAGGGTATTTTGGTGTTTGTAATTGGTTGTTGTTACTGTTGTAGTTCTGTGTTTGTCTCTGATAGGTTACACTCGAAATGTGTTGGCCATTTTTGTATTTTGGTTAGTAAAAATAGTCCTCTTTTAGTGATTGTGATTTTGGAAAATCTAAAAAGCTATCTCTTTATGCAGTTTTGTCCTTCTGTTTGTAGAACTCTCTATGCACTACACGCTCATTGTTTGTGTCCAACCCATCTTTTACTAGTTTTTTAACTTTATCCACCCTCAGTAAACCCAATCTTGTATATCCTAAATACTATGCATAATTTATCATCATCCATTTTAAATGAATTCATGAGCAGTAATTTATTGTATTGACACCTTTTAAGTACCATCCATTGCATCACTACTGTTTCTTGTGTCATTTATATTCCATGTTCAGATTTTTTTTAATTCTGATAGCTGTGGCTATACAAAAGAGAGTGATTGGTGTATTGAGGATCGCACCCATCAAAAACAACGACTGGGGTATTTACCTGAGGCTATACAGAACCCACTCAGTGCACGGCATTGCTACCCACAGGTAAATGTGGCTCCTGTGCAGCCAAGGCTATATTCTTGCAAATGGCACCTCAAGTGTTTGTGGACGTGTGGTAGCTGTGGAGTAGAATCATAGATGCATTGAGTGTTTCGGGGGATTGGGAGAGACCAGGGGAGTGGTGGAGGACAATGGGGAGTGGAAGGGGGACTGGTACGGATGTTAGGGACACTTATTTGGAGTTTGGATGAGTGGAAATACATTTATTTATTCATAGCTTTTTTCATATAGTCATGTATATAATAAAAAAGCCACAAAGGGCTTTTCTATATCTGTGTTCATTGTTGTGAGTTACTTATTCCCCTCCTGTGTATTCCTTTGTTGTGATCCCTGCCCCCTCCTTCTCCCCCTCTGCATTTTGAGTTGTGTTCCACAGATCTGTCGATCTCTCTCTCTTTTCTCACCCCCTTCTCCTGCACCTACCTTTCCTCTTCTCCTCTTCCTTCTCTCTCCCTCTACCCTGCTAACCCAGTTCTCCTGTTTCCCTCTCTTCCTACTCCTCCCTACAGCATGCTGACTGGTAGATGGGTGTACCTCAGAGTCTCACTGGTCTGCGGCACCCCTACCAGTCCTCTCTCGCACTTGCCTCAGGGCCCTACACCCCACCCACACTCAATGCACTTGAGAAATTAACCCTAGAGATTTGCTCTCTCTGCACTTACCCCAGTCTCAACTGACTGGGTGAACTTGATCCTCCTCCTCCATGTGAACCTCCTGCACTTGCTTGATCCTTGTGCAACACGCCTGAAGATCTTCCATCTGTTCTCCCAATTCTTCACCCCTTAAATTGCACTGTTAAAACTGCAGAATCACTGTCAAGCCTATTTTCTGTCTCCCAAACTGTTAAATGTATTTTTTTACACACTTGCTCTGCCTTGCAGACTATTATCGTCTCAGAATATTAAGGACTCTGAGTAACTGTTTGTTTTTTCCCCATGTTCTCAACCTCCTTGAGTGCTTTGAATTACTTGCCTGTGTATAGGAACTATGTAACTAAACAATACCATACCATAACTCCTATGGTGCACCCTGTCTCACCCATCTTCTCTAACTGCTACTCTATCTCTTACCCTATCTCTCTCACTAAGTCTGGAAGGAAGATGTCAGAGAGGGAAATCCTAGTTTCCAACCCAGCCATCCCTATCACTGATAGCTACATCAGTGCTTTCTCCAGACCAACTCTGACTGACATCCCATTGGTCTTCCCCTCTCCAAACCTATGGACCCATCATATGGTCTCTGTACTCTCTCCTTTCTCCTCCTCTCCCATTAACGGTGACACCAGGTGGGAGGTCCTTGTGGTCCCCTCCCACTCATCCAAGACTATCATTAACGGCACAGTCATGCAGATCTCCTCCTTTTTGATAGCCGTTTACGGCATCTTATCAACATCCTCCCTTCTCCTGCTACTCCTTCTGCCAACTCTCTGGCACCCTCAACTTCCTCCTCTGCCCACCCTTGTGCCCCTCTAACACCTCTCCAGGGTGTTCCTTAAGCCTGTATCCTTCCATGGAAGACTTTAAAATGTGGTAACCTGCTCCACAGCACTACTCTCAACTCCTGTTATGCTGTCACAAGTTTTCACACACTCCTCCATGTGGGCTACAAGTTCCTCTCCGAACCCAGAACCAACTGTCCTGAAGGTGGAGTAGCCCTGATCTTTACGGAGTTGGTACCTGCCTCAGTCATCCCTAAGCAGGTCTACTCCTCCTTTGAATTGCTTGTCTGCAGGCTCTCTATCACTACTGGCCTCTATCTTTTGCCACAATCTACAGGTCACCTGGTCAGGTCTCCCTCTCCCTCTCAGAATGGATCGGCCTCTCCTTGCCTCTATTCCTCAACTTCTCCTCCTCAACGATCTCAAAATCCACATGGATGCTTCTAATCCCTTCTACGGAATTTTCTGCAACTTCTGTGACACTCTATTTTTCCATTCTGCCCTTTGGCCAACGTACTCTGCCGGACATATTTTACACTTGCCTATAGACAAGTGTTTCAAGGTGTGACGAGGCAAGGAAGGGGGAACAGAGGGAGCACAGACACAACAATCTTACTCAGCCAAGGACATTGATAATGCGTAAGTCTCTAACCCTATCACCACTCCTCTCTCTTGGACTGACAACTTTCTCCTCTCCTCTCATTTGAAAGTCTCTATCCATCAGGTGAAGCCCCCCCCCCACAGCACCGCCACCTACCTTCTCGGTCATTAGGCCCCGTGAAACATGTGTCATTGGATGCATTTACCTCTACTTTCTCTGCCCCTCCTACTCCTGCAGCTGACCCATACCCTGACACAGCCCTTTCAATTCTGCATCTCTCTATTTTCAACACCGTGGACATCCTTTCCCCTGTCATGAGAATCTGTATGAAGCCTTGCTCCAATTGCAACTCTTGGTATGATTCCCACCTTGCCATCCTTAAGCAATCTCGTGTGCACCCCCTCCACAAGAAGCCGCCTGACAATCCTACACGCCCGGTATGCTATCACCCAATCTCCATCACCCCTTTCCTGGGCAAACTCTTGGAAAAGCAGGCCATCTCCCAGCACATTGAATCTGTTGGTTGTCTCCATGACCATCAGTCTGGCTTCTGAGATGCCACATTCATGGAAACTGCTCTCCTGAACACTCGTGAAGATCTGCTCTCTAACCTTGAGTCCAGCATGCCTTCTGTCCTCATCCTCTTTGATCTTCCTCTGCTTTCAATACGGGCAACCATGCCATCCTATTCAATCGACTCTGTGAGAAGCTGGGCATCAAGTATCAGGCCCTGGAGCGGCTGACCTCCTTCCTCTAGGACCGCCCCTCCAAGTCCAACTTGGTCCCTTTCTCTGTGTCATCTATCTCTCTACCTGTTGCATTCCCCAGTGTTCTATCTTTTCACCCTGGGTTTTCAATCTCTACTTGGCCCCTTTGTCCCACCTGAACTTTACCTTCTCCTCTAACTTTAAGTGTTATGCGGATGACACTGAGCTTTCGTTCAGGCTCCCCTCACCCTCCTCTCCTCTATTGCTCATTCCTAACTGTCTCTCCATGATTCCGGATTGGTTCGCCTCAACGATCTCTGCCGTAATCTGCTTTAATGCCATTAAGATGGAGATCCTTCTCATTGGGACACCAGCCCATGTTTTCCCACTCTCGCTCTGGCCGCCTGCCTTGGGCTCTCTTCCTTCACCTTCCTCCAAGGCAAAAAACATTTGTGTCATCTTCAACTCCACTCTCTCTGTCTCTTCTCAAATCTTGGACATCATCAAGAAGTCCCACTACCAGCTGTACCTCCTCCTTTCTCACTTTGCCCCAGAAGCTCACTGTCTCCAGAGCCCTGGTTCCCTCTAGGATGGATTACTGCAACAGACGCTTTCTCAGTTAGCCGTCCTCTACTCTGTACCCTCTGCAACTAATCCAGAACAGGACTATGAGACCTACCCTTGGCCTCAAGCCCAGGGACCATATCTATCATGCTTTGAAATCTCTCCACTGGATCCTGGTGGCTGCTAAGATCAGGTTCAAGACCCTTTTCATTATCCACAAGGCTTTTGGGGGCCAGGGCCCATACTACATCCAACACACTCTCCCAAAATATGTTCCTTCTCGAGGCCTTCGCTCAGGTACCTCCAACTCTCTAAGAGTTAGACGCTTCTCCAGGCAGAGAGTGGGGGGTAGATCTCTCTCCTCTGCAGGTGCCTTTCCCTTCCCCTCTCAAACTTGAGCCGGACTACCTGAAATTCCAGAAGCAGCTCAAAATGTTCATCTTCTCCTCTGCTTTCTCTCTCACCCTCACCTGCAGACCTACCTGTTATGGAAAATTCTCATAAACATGCTAATTCCCTCTACCTTAGAGCCCTCCAGCTCTTTTGCTAAACTTTGGGAATTTGAACTTTTAATTTTCGCTGTGTTTTCTGTGTTTTACTCTTGTGTTCCTTGATTATGGAGTTTTTAAACAACTCCATAGGCATTGTCTTGTTGATTTGTGTCACACAGCGCCTTGCGTGCAGTGACACAGGGATGTCTTTTAGACTTCCCAAAGGTTTAAATACCTTATCTGGGATAAACAACTCTTTCCCAGAGAATGTAAAGTGAAATTGACTTTGCTAGTCTTTCCAAATTCCTAGACCCAACACACACTATCTTCCCACAGAGTGCTGGAGGGGTTACATAGTATCCCCTGTGTCTAACTACTCATGTAACAGTCAAATGCTAGCCTTTCCTATTGAAAAGGCTGGTGGCAGTGGTTTTATAATGAACTACCATGATTTTTCCCGACCGCGAACAACGGTAGCTAAAAATCACAGGAGCCATGTTTTTCAAGATGGCGCCATAAGCTCCTTTGTTTAAACATGTCTTGGGCTTCTTTTTTCGCCATTTCTTTTCAGAAAGGTCCTTCTAGAGTTTGTCTCTGTGCGCCAAACCAGGTTTGGTCCCTTTGTTCATACGCCTTTGGCAGGCTCCAGGACTGAAGACCGCCTCTGGCACCTGAGTGTCTGGGGTAGTCAGTAAGTGGGGGAGGTGCCCGAAACTCCCTGTGCTTAGTCTCGTAGGAGAACCAAATGCACTCTTGCGTGATTGGCTGGCTGTCTGTCCGGCAAGGACAGCCACCCTGCTGGGTGAGTGACAGCTAGGCTGGAATGAAAGGGAGAAAACTGTTTAAAAGGAGCATCTTTTGGACTGGAAAGCAGAGTCGACCACTGGAACGAAAGAATCGAAGACGAGCTGGAAGAGGACGGCTGCTGCAACTCCTGGACCATTGGTTTGCCCGGTCAAGCCCTGCTGTAAGTCCGAATTGCCAAGTTCATCTTGACAGAGAAACCCCTTCAAGGACAACTTCTTCTTTTGAGTTGTTGGGACCAATCAACTCGTAAGCCACCTGGATATCATTCTCGGAGCTGGTTCGGTTCAACCAGGGGGAAGGACACCAGCTTGTGTGCTTGAAGACAGCTGATATTCCATTTGCCAGCTTGTTCGACCAGTCCCCGCGCAGTGCAGGAGTCCCCCGATGTCCTCCCTCTTGTCCCCATGACTGAGGCTCAGGAACAGCGAGATCTGCAGGAATTGCCAGGAACCAACGTCTTCAGCTGCATCTTTTTCTTCATTTTAAGGTACTGTGCCAACCCGCTTGAAAGAACTTACCTCTCGCAGTGAAAGTTTGTGGAACTTTCCCAACTTGCAGGCCTAATCAGCTTGTGACCCAACATATGATTATATTTCGTACAAGCTACTTCTGAGAACTTTGGCAAAGGCTTTACCATTTACTACAAGAACTGCTCTTTCCTATCCAAGACACTAGTGCAGTGACTTTGGCCTAGGTCTACTGAACTGAATCGAGTCCTCTAGTGAACGGAAACTATTTTCACTGCCTAAGAAAGTATTTGTAATCTATTCCATTAACTTGTGCCTTTTACTTCCATTCAAAGTAACTGAAATGCCATTTTGCTCCTATTTCAGGGGAGCCTAATTTACTCAGAAATGTATTGGTTTGGTATTGAAGTGTGTTTGTGTATAATATTAAGTTGCCTCCTTCTATTGAATGTTTTCTAAATGACTGTGTAATAAATTAGTAATTGTTTTACCAAGAAACCTTGAGTATAAGTGTCTACTTGAACCACTGTGATTGAAAGACCTCTGTGTAACATATTTTACTGCTTACATTCCCTCTTGAGATAAGCCTGGCTGCTCAGCTCACTACCAAAAACTGTGTAGTACAGACCTATACCAAAGGTTGGTTTTGCTTACACCTGTAGTCCTAATTGTATGTGGTGGTCCCAGAGGGCACTGCATACAATTCTGCCTAACACTACCTGATCTACCTGTCTGCTGTACTACCTGGTTGCTTGGCTACCCTCAGCATCTCCCTGGGTACCCAGCTCTTTCTTGATCAGTCACCCTTGCACTGCCTCTGGGCCTACAAAGCACTTATGGGCCGTAACGGTAAACCTACAGTCCCTTGTTTGCCTTCACTACCCATAGCCAAACTGTCCTTGCTGCAATTACTCAGAGCATTGCTGCCCTGTTTTCCCCTCCCCTCACCCTTGCCCTCCCCCCTACCTTTTCCCTTGCACTTCTTGTTCTCGCACTTGCCTGATCTGAATGACACAAGGCCTAGTAAGATTGTTTGTCTTGTCATTCCTCTGTCTTCCCTCCGTTGTCTTGTCGTGCCTAGAAACACTTGCGTGCAGGCGTCTGATAAATGACTTATCGTATCATATCATAAAAAAGCATGTGCGTATGCCCATCAATGCTTTTCCTCATTTTATTAGTTGTACCCATAGGCAGGGTTATATTTATAGCCCACATCTTGAACATGCATTTTGTGTGCAATAATCGTTTTGGTATTTGGATGATACAGCACATAATTGTATTTGTGTTTGTTATTTTATTTATTTGTTATTAGGTGTTCTCTTATGTCATTTCAAGTTTTGAAGTCTGGCATAGTTTGATTTTGGGCTTACAAAAATGTACATGTAGCCGCGGATAAAAAGCAAGATCCACGGGTATGAATGATGCTAGGTAGGGAGAGATAGATTGTGAGTTTCATTGTTTGTTATTGGTTTTTGTTACTTTTCCATTTGTGTAACTTTCTGTGTTTATTAGTTTTATTTGTACATAGTCCTCTTTTTATGGCATTCATTTTGGAAAATATAAAAGCCAACATTTTCTGCAGTTTCGTCCTTTTGATTGCAGAACTCTCACTCTGCACATGGCAGGAGCGTGGCTGATGTGAAAGTATGTGTTAATAAATATTTACACATTTGAAGGTTTATTTGCAGTGTTGTGTGCGTTAGTTATATCAACCACTACTATCAGATGTTATTCATTATCTTTTTTTCATCTGCTGTGATTGTGCGGCAAGTATTTTTTTTATTTTGTACTAACATGGACCTACAGCATTAGATTTGTCAATCAATGACATTTATATGCAGGGATTTCGTTTTTGTATTCATGTTTTTGAGGTTGAAGGTTTCTTTGATTGTATTTGTGTATTTGTATGTGATGTATGTTATTTTATTATATTGGTATATTTATATGTGATATGTAATCCTTAAAATGACTGTTTTGGAGTTCATTGTGTGTAGTATTTTAGCACATTTGGCTGCTCTGTTTATTATCATGTACTTTACATAACTTCTTTTAACTAACATTGTATCATTACTGTCTCTTTAGTCATTCATATTACATACTCAGTTTCTAAAAAAAAACCACAATCCTATAGACGTGGCTACACAAAATGGGGCGTCATTGGTGTATTGATGATCGTGCTAGGAGTAGCAATGACCAGTCATTGTCCATGTTTGTCCATGGCTATCCCAGACCCACCACGTGTGTTGGGTTGTTACCTTTAGGTATACTGTGCAGCCGCAGGAATGAAACAGCCACTGGTACATCATTCGCTGTGTAGCCATGGCTATACATATGTATTGAAAAAAAATAACGTGTGTGGGTAGTCTTTTGGAACATTATTTTAAGATTTATTGAATTTAGTATTTGTAAACAGTTATTGTAACACTTGCAATACTTGGTATTCATTAATAATACATAAAAGTGTACAAAATTGAACATGGTAAATAAATATGCAAGCAACAATGTGTGTTGAAAACAGGTTTATTTGGGGGATGTGGTTGTGGGTTTTCTTTTAGTTTGTACACATGGAACATATTCTTTAGCCCAATTATCTGGATTCTTACTGTCCATGATTTGTCTTAAGTTTTCACTGTCCTTTTTTATTGATTGTACTTCTTTTTGATCATTAATTAATAGTTGTTTTAATTCTGTTAATCAATCCATGATTAATTTCATGAGTAGTTCTTGTCGTGCTTCTTTTTTAATTCTCCGTGATACTTGAATTACTTCTTCATCTGTTTGAAAATATTTGAAATCTTTGAAGATATAATACACTTTAAAAAAAAAGTGTGTTGCTTGTATAGACATTTAATAGTAGTTAGATAAACTATATCAGTTTGGTGACTCACAAAATCATGAATGTGGCGTATTTCCATGTAGTTTAGCATTTTAGTGTGGTAAAAAGAAATACTGCTTGTCACTTCAGATATTATAATCAGTAATGGAGGAAATGTACATGGGGAGAGAAGGTGGAATTTCTTGTATTTACTTTTTGATTGGTTGTTCGTTGTGGGGTGGGCAGCTGCCAATAGGATGTCAAGTACCTCAGATGCTGTTGAAACTGTTGAACCTATCAGAGAATGTACTTCTTTTGAGTGATGTTTACATATGCCAATAAAACTGTAGATTATATTGTATTATTATATCAGGAATTATTCTACATTTGTATTGCTTGAGAGTGCGGTGTAAAAAGACACAAGTACAGTTCTTCACAATGTACCGTGATTTCTCAATTTCCGGACTAAATAAAAAATAACGCGCCTACATGGATGTCTGGATTTTGGGATACAAAATTATGCAGGAGATCGGAAAAACAGAAGTATTACCTGGCCTACTACCGCCCTCATCACAAATGGCACTGAAAATCGTGTTACATGGTGTACATTTGTCCCTCCACAATCAACAAAAATATTGTCGGGATCGAGCGTCACCAAAGTCTCGCACACACAAATGAAAAGCAATCACTTGAGTGTAGGTGCTCCATAAGCGTACAAACCCACATGATACACTCCACAAATAACTCCCAATGGACTCTGTTTTGCATTCACTATCAAGTAATGTACGTGCAATTCACCCGCAAAGCATACGCTGTGGCCCATACAACACACAGGCATAAGCTCACCCTCTTCATTTAGGTCGACAAATATACTATATGCCACAGTCTGTGCGTGCACTCCACTCCCAGAAAGCTTATTGCGCAATCATGTGTCCTCCGCAGAGCCAAATATAAGATGGCCATGTGCAAAAGGGGCGTATGTTGCACAGGCAACCCTCCAACTGTTGCGATGTCTGCAGACTTTTGCAGGTGTGCGCGTGCAGGATTAGGGGAATAAATGTCAACCAGGGTAGGGAATGTCCTTTATAGTTGTGGCTCTTAAAAAAGATGTTTTTTAAAAAAAATTAAAACAGCTTCCACAGTAACAACTCTTTTTTCGGAATTTTATAATTGTTTTTATTTGTTGCACAGTGCCTCACATTATTACAATAGCGTCTTCAGTGCAGCCTGTAGATTGGAAAACTAAATGTCATTGCCACTGGGCGACAATGAAATGCCATTTCCATTGAGAAGGTGCATATATCGATAACCAATATTGTCATTCTCACAGGAGTACATTCCAGCAGCATGCAAAAAGTTACAAATGCTTCTATTTATAAGACGCCTTCCCACCTCTGGCTACTGACAACATTTATTGGAATAGTTATATACTGGACTTGGTGGAATACATGAGAAAAGAACCTTTGCATTGGCAATAATGTGCTGCACATCTTTCATTATCTTTTTGAGTTGATGGTACACACTCGCACAAGCTATGGAACCCAAAAGCAATGCTCCATAGTGTACTACCAAAATGTGTACATTACCTAAAGTGGCCACTCGTCGACATTGTGCAAGCAAATGGTCGAAAGTACGGATAGGGACACTGCACCACAAAGTCTCCACTTCGTCCAAATTCAAATTGCCATTAAGGCCTCTTTCCACGGCATACTGGAGCAGATCTAGCACAAAGCAATAACCAACTATGAAAACTGTGCGTCTCACCATTTCTGCCAGCCTCACTACACACAGTAACAAAACCAAATATGGCTGCCCTTTCCTGTGACGCATACTCTAACCACCTGATAGGATAATTGCAACAATTGCATTTCCATTGGCCAGCATGTTCAAAAGCACAGAATGTAGCATGTGCGCCTCAAAAAGTATCATAAGAGCTGCGCCCCAGTAAATCATGAACAGTCCTTCTTCCCTTTCTACTATCCTCTTCCCACCACACCCTTATTAGATATTGCTAAGTACTCACACACGCATCCCCCAATGTCCTTCAACATATCAGCATCTTACAATGTCAGCTCTCCACAAGACTTCATATGTACCGTTACAAAATCAGCCTCCATGTGTGCTGTTATTGGGAAGCATGTCCAGTGGAAAGTTCATTGAAACATTCCAGGAGTTAAACATGCACATTCATCCACATAAGCACCCCTCACCACAAAACAAAGGTATGAAAATGTTTTGGCAGTATGTTCACAACTCCGTTATAAGTGCCTCTGTGTACGATATATGCCTCTAATCGTCCACTACGTGTTTAAAACGCATACTGAGTTTCCTCCCATCTCCTACAATGAAGTGACAATTTGTTGGTTTGTGCTTGCGACGTTTTCATTTACTCATATCATAAACTATATTAGTGAAACAGGAACTCTGTTCTTTCCTTCCCAAAATGGTACACAAATTGTTCCCCACAAAACCGACAGTCACTTTCCAAAAGGTCAGTGTCTGCACAGGTGTGGTGCTTTGTATGCTGCACTGTTGCCACAGCTTCTTTTTAAATCTGCCAGATACCGCTCTGCGCCCTCAGCAACTCATCCATAAAAGGAGTGTGCAACTTGTCCATGGCCTGAACGGCAGGGATCGTCTCTCTGCTGGACTAAAATGTCTGCAATAGCTCCCAATGGCTGCAAACAATTAAAAAAAAGACCTGTGCATTATGCAGAAAGCATTCTAGTCCCTGGTGCCTCAATACCTTGCACTCTCACTTCCTAGATATCTGCTTGCTCCAGCTCTTCCCTCATCCACCTCCTACTCCCTCCAGGTCAGTTGCTTCTACACGCAACCAGATGGTGGTAGATGTGTTTCTTCTGCTGGGGCCTCGCTGTGCAACATGCTCTCTGTCTCCCTGGACTTTGAGGAGAAGCAATGTAGGCTCTAAAAACAACTGAAAACCTTTCCATGTAGTTCTTATTTTTCCCCTCCTCTCCCCTGCTCACTTCCTGGCTAAAAGGTATTCTGCACTGGTTTCCTACCCACCCTATAATCTGTGCCCCAGGCCACCTACCACCTTACAGTTCCACCCCTGCACTAGCTTTCTGCCAACACCACACTTGGGGCCTGTTTTCTAGAACCTTAACAGTCCAGCCACCACTTGATGTCTACACTTATCCTTGCACTTGCCAGCACCGGCCGTAGTTGAATGTATTTCTATTTTTTTATTGTTCCCATGTACTGCACTTTGCCCTCCCCCTTCCCAATGACTTGTCACTCTCAATGTCATGTGGCCTAGAGGAATCAATGTCTCTGTGTGGCCTCTGTTCCACCTTCCTTTCCTCGGCACGCCTTCGCACACTTGTATTTTGGTGAGATACAAATGGCACAACATGCCATAACACATCATATCATATGATGCACACACTGCATTCATAATGACATGATGCCTGCCACGTACCTTGAACAATTCACAAAATGGTCTTCCCATTGTAATGCATGTACTACAAGTGTCGGAAAAGGGATCCCACAAAAGCAGCAGGGAATGTATATTAACAACGTTAAGCAAGTGCTTGCAGTGCATGCATACAAACAGGATACATTTCCCTTAACTTGCACACTTTCACCATAGCCTCCTACATTAATCTGTAGAAACAGACCTTCTTTCACAGTGTTTGTGTACACACCACAACCAGCAACCACATTGCCCAATGGTTTAGCCTCCACAGTGCCAATGCTATAGGTGCCATCCTAAAAACAGCCGGATCTGCCGCGTCTAATCCTCAAACTCCAGCGTAATCTGTGACATTACTGTGCTAGAAACTGAAGGGGAAGAGGGTTCAGGGGATGGTGTGGGGGGGGGAATATAAGACAGGGTTGGGGATTGTGTCTTTAGGATTGTCTCTAAAAACACATATATATTTTCGTTCTTTTTGTCATGTTTTTGTTATGTACGTGCATTCATACATTTTTTGTTTTTCTCTCTTTTCTCACTGTCTGACATTTTTCTGGATTGAAGATGAACGGTTGGTTATTTTACTTTGCTACAGGATTCTCTGCAAAGCTTCGTGCAGATTGGCAAACACAACATCATTGCCAATAGAAGTAAAAAAAAATGCCATTTCCTTGGAACCACTGGAAATCTTGCTGGTTATTAATAATTTCATAGTCGGTGCAGAACATCCCAGCACTGCACATAAAGTTGCACATGCTTCTGTTTATCCAACGTCTCCCAACCTCTGGCTGTGGATAAATCACACCAGCATGCTCCCATCGTTCTCTTGGTGTCATCGATGAGAAAATCACCTTTGCAGTAGGAAATATCTGCTTCACAGCTTTCATCAACTGCTTTAAGTAAGCTAGCAAATGTGAGAACGACATGTGCCCTAAAGGTAGTCCTCCAAAAAGCACGACCACCACATCTACAGTACCAACAGAGGCCACACATTTGCAAAGGACATCCATGCACCCAAAACCCCACTCATAAACTGTGCCCCAAAAAGCCTGCACTCCTTCCAACTGAAACTCAGTATTGAAGCCTCTTTCCACGGCATACCTGTGCAGATCATGCACAAAGTTATCACCGACTATAAGCACTCGCGGTCTGCCCATCTCTGCCAACCTCACTGCATCAAACTTTGGGTAAATATGTCACCGCCCCTTCCGGTGAACCACACCCTTGAATCCTTAATGGAGAATCCCCACCGTTCCATTTGTGAAGGCTCCATGCTCAGAAGGCCATGATGTGGCACGTGCGCTTTCCCAGCTACAGCTATGTCCATGCCCCAGTAAAGTGGACACAATACTTCTTCCCTTTGCACTCAAATTGTACAACACTCCCTTACTGGCACCTATTGGCGACTAAGACATTTTCAAAAACGCCTGCACCAATAACCTATGGAACCTCGGCATTGCACACTAGCATTTCTCTACACAACTCCATATTTCCTGTTAGACACTCTTAGAACACATTCCCTTTGCTTCCAAAGCCCCTCCACCAGAAACTTTTCCTACAGGATTCCCTATTTCAGCATCCACAATGATCCTGCAGTGCATCCAGCACATCTGTTGCCTTGAACACAACCGCCCACCCTTGCCCACACCCAGAAGACAGGCACCACAACGTAATGGCACCATGAATATGACCATATCACCAACTATGCCAATCCGCATACACACCCCTGCCACCAGCACTCCTACCCAACCTGCACATGCATCCACCAATCACATACTGAACCTCTGCATTGCACCCATTCAGAAAACAGAATCCACAAACATACCAGAGCCTCCACCACCCCTACCCACACCCATTCGCAAAGTATTGTGTCACTACCAACCTTCCCTCAACCTTTTCACAACATTGGACCTACTTCAACAAATCTGCACACAGCATAGTAACAAAGCACATTTAAGGTGCACGTGTACCATATCCTCTTCCATACTGACAGTATGCAAACCCAGCACCCAGTGCCCACACAGCATGACTTTTCACACCACCATCGCCAAGTACACATCAAAAATGTTACCATGTTGTAACAGTGTCCTCAACTCTTGCAAAACCAAACATGCACGCATGACACCTCACTTCTCCTGCTCTATTGCATTTGAAATGTGCTCCACACCCATTCTTTACAGGTCACCACCCTCTAACTGCTGCAGAATCCAAAATGCATTACTGCCGTGTGTCTCCTAAAGTCCTACAGGCCGATTCATGGAATAATTAGCGCGGCGCAAGTGGGCAAAAACGTGCGAATCGCAGTGGAATAGCGAAAATCGCAGTGCAAGTGCGAAAATCGCACGAAAAGCAGCACACGTCGATTCATGGAAGGCCGTGTGCGAGAAAACCAGCGGATGTGCGATAAAAAAGTGCGCGGCGCACGTTGGCGCACAGGCCATCTAACAGCGTGCGCCAGGTCACAGCGAAAATCGCACAGGCCACAGCAAAATTCGCACATAGCGCGGCGCACGCAACAAAAGTAGGCGGAACACGGGCGTAACACTCGGAATGGGGAACAACTTGCCAAAACGTGGGCGTCACGGGGGAAGTACAGGGCACAAGTGCGCGGAACGCCCACACGCTCGCCTACAACACGTATTCATGGAATAGAATAGGGGAAAAAAGCGCACGCTCAAACCAGCGCACAGGCACAAACACGACCGCCACAAGAAAGCAGGCGGTAGCGTCTCTGCGGCTGTAAGAAATGTGCGCCAAAAGGTGCGCCAACAAATAGCACCTATATACTGCCATGATGAATATCCCATACTGTGGCCCTCCAGGAAAAATGACGTGCAAAGGGGTACCCACAAACACGGACACCCGCTGACAAAAAATACGTGTGCGTGTATACCTTGGTGCACGGGAAGTCTCACACGCGATTTGCAGGGTACGTGCATCACAGGGGTTCGCGTGAAGTTATTCACGCGATCGGGCCTGGGGGAGCGGGCTACGTGTATTTCAGGGGTTCGCGTGAAGTTTCACACGCGATCGGGCCTGGGGGAGCGGGCTACGTGTATTACAGGGGTTCGCGTGAAGTTCCTCACGCGCTTGGGCCTGGGGGAGCGGGCTACGTGTATTACAGGGGTTCGCGTGAAGATCCTCACGCGATCGGGCCTGGGGGAGCGGGCTACGTGTATTCCAGGGGTGCGCGGGAAGTTCCACACGCGAATCGCCTGGGCGCGTGTATCTGAGGGGTGCGCGGGAAGTTCCACACGCGAATAGCCTGGGCGCGTGTATTCAAGGGGTGCGCGGGAAGTTCTACACGCGAATAGCCTGGGCGCGTGTATTTCAGGGGTGCGCGGGGAGTTCCACACGCGAATAGCCTGGGTGCGTGTATTTCAGGGGTGCGCGGGAAGTTCCACACGCGAATAGCCTGGGCGCGTGTATTTCAGGGGTGCGCGGGAAGTTCCACACACGAATAGCCTGTGCGCGTGTATTTCAGGGGTGAGCGGGAAGATCCACACGCGAATAGCCTGGGGGCGCGTGTATTTCAGGGGTGCGCGGGGAGTTCCACACGCGAATAGCCTGGGTGCGTGTATTTCAGGGGTGCGCGGGAAGTTCCACACGCGAATAGCCTGGACGCGTGTATTTCAGGGGTGCGCGGGGAGTTCCACACGCGAATAGCCTGGGCGCGTGTATTTCAGGGGTGCGCGGGAAGTTCCACACGCGAATAGCCTGGGCGCGTGTATTTCAGGGGTGCGCGGGGAAGTTCCACACGCGAATAGCCTGGGCGCGTGTATTTCAGGGGTGCGCGGGAAGTTCCACACGTGAATAGCCTGGGCGCGTGTATTTCAGGGGTGCACGGGAAGTTCCACACGCGAATAGCCTGGGCGCGTGTATTACAGGGGTGCGCGGGAAGTTTTACACGCGAATAGCCTGGGTGCGTGTATTTCAGGGGTGCGCGGGAAGTTCCACACGCGAATAGCCTGGGCGCGTGCATTTCAGGGGTGCGCGGGAAGTTTACACGCGATTTCTGCACGGTACGTGTATTTCAGGGGTGCCGGGGAGTCCCACATGTGATTTGACAGTGTGGGTCCTCCCAGGTGTACCCTGTACACCCTCCACAGCCCCTGCAGGCAGCCCACACCACAGGGGACTACCCTGCATCCCTGGTCATGTCCCCCAGGCAGCCCACACAACATGGGCATGCCCCCCAGCAAAGGCACATGTCTCCTTGAACTAATGAACACCAACTCATGCCCCCTTGCACCCCCACCCCCCAGCACTGTGGGGCACCTGCCAGCAGGCCCCCACCCATGTCCAACTCATGTCCCCCACCACCCCCACCCCCCAGCACTGTGAGGCACCTGCCAGCAGGCCCCCACCCATGTCCAACTCATGTCTCCCACCACCCCCACCCCCTAGCCACCAGGGTCACCCTCCACCAGGCCCCCACTCATGTCACCCACCACCCCCACCCCCCAGCCACCAGGGTCACCCTCCACCAGGCCCCCACCCATTTCTCCCACCACCCCCACCCCCCAGCCACCAGGGTCACCCTCCACCAGGCCCCCACTCATGTCTCTCACCACCCCCACACCCCAGCAGTGCAGGGGCACCCTCCACCAGGCCCCCACTCATGTCTCCCACCACCCCCACACCCCAGCAGTGCAGGGGCACCCTCCACCAGGCCCCCACTCATGTCTACCACCACCCCCACCCCCCCAGCCACCAGGGGTACCCTCCACCAGGCCCCCACCCATGTCTCCCACCACCCCCACACCCCAGCCACCAGGGTCACCCTCCACCAGGCCCCCACCCATGTCTCCCACCACCCCCACCCCCCAGCCACCAGGGTCACCCTCCACCAGGCCCCCACTCATGTCTCTCACCACCCCCACACCCCAGCAGTGCAGGGGCACCCTCCACCAGGCCCCCACTCATGTCTCCCACCACCCCCACACCCCAGCAGTGCAGTGGCACCCTCCACCAAGCCCCCACTCATGTCTACCACCACCCCCACCCCCCCAGCCACCAGGGGCACCCTCCACCAGGCCCCCACCCATGTCTCCCACCACCCCCACACCCCAGCCACCAGGGGCACCCTCCACCAGGCCCCCACTCATGTCTACCACCACCCCCACCCCCCCAGCCACCAGGGGCAGCCTCCACCAGGCCCCCACCCATGTCTCCCACCACCCCCACACCCCAGCCACCAGGGGCACCCTCCACCAGGCCCCCACTCATGTCTCACACCACCCCCACATCCCAGCAGGGGCACCCTCCACCAGGCCCCCACTCATGTCTCCCACCACCCCCACACCCCAGCAGTGCAGGGGCACCCTCCACCAGGCCCCCACTCATGTCTACCACCACCCCACCCCCCCAGCCACCAGGGGCAGCCTCCACCAGGCCCCCACTCATGTCTCCCACCACCCCCACACCCCAGCCACCAGGGGCACCCTCCACCAGGCCCCCACTCATGTCTCACACCACCCCACACCCCAGCAGTGCAGGGGCACCCTCCACCAGGCCCCCACTCATGTCTCCCACCACCCCCACACCCCAGCAGTGCAGGGGCACCCTCCACCAGGCCCCCACTCATGTCTCCCACCACCCCCACACTCCAGCAGTGCAGGGGCACCCTCCACCAGGCCCCCACCCATGTCTACAACCACCCCCACCCCCCCAGCCACCAGGAGCAGCCTCCACCAGGCCCCCACCCATGTCTCCCACCACCCCCACACCCCAGCCACCAGGGGCACCCTCCACCAGGCCCCCACTCAGGTTTCCCACCACCCCCACACCCCAGCAGTGCAGGGGCAACCTCCACCAGGCCCCCACTCATGTCTCCCACCACCCCCACACCCCAGCAGTGCAGGGGCACCCTCCACCAGGCCCCCACTCATGTCTCCCACCACCCCCACACCCCAGCAGTGCAGGGGCACCCTCCACCAGGCCCCCACTCATGTCTACCACCACCCCCACCCCCCCAGCCACCAGGGGCAGCCTCCACCAGGCCCCCACCCATGTCTCCCACCACCCCCACACCCCAGCCACCAGGGGCACCCTCCACCAGGCCCCCACTCATGTCTCACACCACCCCCACACCCCAGCAGTGCAGGGGCACACTCCACCAGGCCCCCACTCATGTCTCCCACCACCCCCACACCCCAGCAGTGCAGGGGCACCCTCCACCAGGCCCCCACTCATGTCTCCCACCACCCCCACACCCCAGCAGTGCAGGGGCACCCTCCACCAGGCCCCCACTCATTTCTACCACCACCCCCACCTCCCCAGCCACCAGGGGCAGCCTCCACCAGGCCCCCACTCATGTCTCCCACCACCCCCACACCCCAGTCACCAGGGGCAGCCTCCACCAGGCCCCCACTCATGTCTCCCACCACCCCCACCCCCCAGCCACCAGGGTCACCCTCCACCAGGCCCCCACTCATGTCCCCCACCACCCCCACCCCCCAGCACTGTGAGGCACCTGCCAGCAGGCCCCCACCCATGTCCAACTCATGTCTCCCACCACCCCCACCCCCTAGCCACCAGGGTCACCCTCCACCAGGCCCCCACTCATGTCACCCACCACCCCCACCCCCCAGCCACCAGGGTCACCCTCCACCAGGCCCCCACCCATGTCTCCCACCACCCCCACCCCCCAGCCACCAGGGTCACCCTCCACCAGGCCCCCACTCATGTCTCTCACCACCCCCACACCCCAGCAGTGCAGGGGCACCCTCCACCAGGCCCCCACTCATGTCTCCCACCACCCCCACACCCCAGCAGTGCAGGGGCACCCTCCACCAGGCCCCCACTCATGTCTACCACCACCCCCACCCCCCCAGCCACCAGGGGTACCCTCCACCAGGCCCCCACCCATGTCTCCCACCACCCCCACACCCCAGCCACCAGGGTCACCCTCCACCAGGCCCCCACCCATGTCTCCCACCACCCCCACCCCCCAGCCACCAGGGTCACCCTCCACCAGGCCCCCACTCATGTCTCTCACCACCCCCACACCCCAGCAGTGCAGGGGCACCCTCCACCAGGCCCCCACTCATGTCTCCCACCACCCCCACACCCCAGCAGTGCAGTGGCACCCTCCACCAAGCCCCACCCATGTCTACCACCACCCCCACCCCCCCAGCCACCAGGGGCACCCTCCACCAGGCCCCCACCCATGTCTCCCACCACCCCCACACCCCAGCCACCAGGGGCACCCTCCACCAGGCCCCCACTCATGTCTACCACCACCCCCACCCCCCCAGCCACCAGGGGCAGCCTCCACCAGCCCCCCACCCATGTCTCCCACCACCCCCACACCCCAGCCACCAGGGGCACCCTCCACCAGGCCCCCACTCATGTCTCACACCACCCCCACACCCCAGCAGTGCAGGGGCACCCTCCACCAGGCCTCCACTCATGTCTCCCACCACCCCCACACCCCAGCAGTGCAGGGGCACCCTCCACCAGGCCCCCACTCATGTCTACCACCACCCCCACCCCCCAGCCACCAGGGGCAGCCTCCACCAGGCCCCCACATATGTCTCCCACCACCCCCACACCCCAGCCACCAGGGGCACCCTCCACCAGGCCCCCACTCATGTCTCACACCACCCCCACACCCCAGCAGTGCAGGGGTGTTAGGCAGAAACCTGTGCAGTTCCCTTGGGGAACACTGCAAAAGATTTAAGACTACAGGTAGAGCAGTAAACCCCTTTGGTAGCAGTCTGTACCACCCAGATTTACCTGGTAGCTGTGGCTGAGCAGTCAGACTTCTCTCAAGAAGAGTTAGGCAGTATGTAAAGTATACACAATATGTACCAAAACACAATAGCACAAGCAAACACTGACCAGAGCTTGGTTTCAAAAGTATATAGTTATTTATTTAAAATACACATAAGTTAAAAACACTCTAGCAAAAATATAGTAAAAGTACTTCAACACAGTTATAATGAAAGTAGATTCAATCCTTTCTCCTATCTAGACAACTCTAGGTAAAACACCACTTAATTAAAACAGAGGTGAGTGCTTAACGTTAGATGACACTCTAGTAGTTTCCAAGAAAGGGAGAGAAAAAGCAGAAATGGGTTAGACACACCACTCTAAGGTCCAGAGCACTTGCAATAGGCTTACAGAAGAATAAAGTCACAGGTGAGCAAAAGTCACTAGGCAGGGCCCACTCTTAGAGTAGCCGGAGCGAAAATGTGCCCAAGATCACACTGTTAGTTAGAGATTCAAAGTCTTGCAAAGAGTCAAAAAGAGGTTAGAGTGGCTCAGAAAGTTTAGCCAAAGTGTCCCAGGCACTCCCAGGTTCGAAAGCCGGGGACTAAATCTACCCCGTACAGTCGGTAGCAAGGGAAGCCAGGCAGAACACAGTACCTTAAGCGGAAAGGATCCTCCAGCGGTGGCAGTTGTTCCAGGCAGTGGCAGCAGGGCTCGACGTCGGTCAGGGGAGAAGAAGTTCTCGCTGAAGAGCAGAAGAAGAGGGTCGTTGCACTGCCCGGGAAGAAACCAGCCGCGGAGTCCTCCGGTTAAAGGGTTGGTGCCGACTTTCGCGGTATGGGGGTAAAGTGTGGTATTCCGGTTGCCGGGGTGCTTGGCACAGGCAAGGCGGCCACGAGATACCTCAAAGAACGGAAAGAAGGCGAAAACTGGTTGTCCCCACCAGTCAAGGGAAGGAGCCACTCCGTTAAGAGTTCTCCTCGGTCGTCGGGAAAAAGTGGTGAGACGGTTCAGCAGGGCTCCACCGGGTGGTGTCGTCGAAGCAGGTCGGCTCAGCTCTTCCCTCGTCGGATTCTTGGTCCTGTGGCGACTTCTGAAGTCCCAGTCCCCAAAGCCCTGCTTTTATGCAGCAAACCCCCATTCACCCAGCCTAGCTGTCACTCAACCATGCTAAGTGGTGAGCCGGGCGGCTCACCACTTGGGCCAATCAGGACGGAGTGCGACTTGAGTTACCAAGGTAACTCAGTCCAGGGTGCCTAAATCCCCCTCCACCCCTCCTAAGTACCCCAGACAGAGTGGCACCACTTTGGAGGGCTTCTGTGGAGAAGCCCGCCAAAAGTGGAACAAAGGGCTCCACTTTGGGTCAGAGTTACAGAGGCGAACACCAACGCCATTTTAGAATCAAGTTTTGGCAAAAAGTCCCAACCGGAGTTATAAAAATAAATATATAAACCGGTGGTATGTTTAAGGCTACCGTAAATAAATAATTAAATGTGTTAGCCTAAAACAATGGGAAATCCCATAGGGAAATATTCGCGGTCGAATATAAAAAGTAGTTTCCACTGCCACCAGCCAAAACTCGATCAGGGGGGACGGAGACGTGCCCCCTCGACTAACAGACCCTGGGGCAATCGAATTGCCCCAGCCAGTACGTCCACAATATGATGGTTTGTACTGGTTCTGTTCAGGATTCAAGACTAGCAAAGTCTTTGGTGACTTTACATGCCCTGGGAGACAGTAGTCAGTCCCAGGGTATGGAGTCTATGTTGGGGAGTCCCTAGGACACCCCTGGGTCACGGCACAGAGGGTGCTGTGTGACCCACATCACAAAAATACATGAGGCCCTATGGAGTAAGAGACCCCATAGCCCATTCAACACAAGGTTTAACCAAGAAAACACACTTCAACATGTCCAAGAGTGAGGGTAAAAGAGTCTCACTCTTGGCAGGAGAAAAAAATTAAACCCCAGAAATCCAGCAAAGCTGCTGGGGGACTCACTAGGTAGGGAAATTCAGCCTAAACAGAGAATTCTCCCTAACACTCGCCCCCCCCAGACTAAGGGACAGGAGGATTTAATCCACTCCTGGATGAACCTCATACCTCTAGTCGATGATATACATCCTAGAGAGTCCATCAGCATTTTGATGGTGACACCCTGACCTGTGCTCAATGGTGAAATCAAACCCTTGCAGGCAGATTGACCATCTCAATAGTTTTGGATTTTCCCCTTTCATTTGCATTAACCATCTCAAGGGTTGGTGGTCAGTCTGAATAACAAAAGTAGAACCATACAAGTATGGCCTAAACTTCTTCAGTGCCCACACAATAGCAAAGCATTCTCTTTCGATAGTTGCCCACCTTGTCTCAGGATCCTTCAGTTTCCTACTGATGAAGCAAATGGGGTGCTCCCTACCCTTCTCATCCAGTTGGCTTAGAACTGCACCTATACCTACATTGGAAGCATCAGTTTGTACAATGAAAGGTTGGTGGTAGTCAGGAGCTCTCAATACTGGAGCCTGGCAAAGAGCTCTCTTCAGTTTTTCAAAGGCCTGATTGCACTCCTCATTCCATTTCACCTTTTTAGGGAATTTGGGAGAGGAGATTACATTCAGTGGAGAAGCTATGGTCCCATAGTTCTCAATGAAATTCCTGTAATACCCAGTGAGGCCTAGAAAAGCTCTCACTTGGGTTTGAGTAGTTGGTGTTGTCCAATTTTGCACAGCTTCAATCTTGCTGGGCAAAGGCCTTATTTCTCCACCTCCTACCTCATGTCCAAGGTAGACCACTTTACTTTGACCAATCTGGCACTTACTGGCTTTGATTGTCAAATGGGCCTGTTTCAGAGCCTGCAACACATGGCCTAGGTGGTTCACATGTTCTTCCCAGGAGTGGCTGAAGACTGCAATGTCATCCAAGTATGCCATGCAGAAATCTTCCATCCCAGCGCTGCCACCAGTGTTAGGCAGAAACCTGTGCAGTTCCCTTGGGGAACACTGCAAAAGATTTAAGACTACAGGTAGAGCAGTAAACCCCTTTGGTAGCAGTCTGTACCACCCAGATTTACCTGGTAGCTGTGGCTGAGCAGTCAGACTTCTCTCAAGAAGAGTTAGGCAGTATGTAAAGTATACACAATATGTACCAAAACACAATAGCACAAGCAAACACTGACCAGAGCTTGGTTTCAAAAGTATATAGTTATTTATTTAAAATACACATAAGTTAAAAACACTCTAGCAAAAATATAGTAAAAGTACTTCAACACAGTTATAATGAAAGTAGATTCAATCCTTTCTCCTATCTAGACAACTCTAGGTAAAACACCACTTAATTAAAACAGAGGTGAGTGCTTAACGTTAGATGACACTCTAGTAGTTTCCAAGAAAGGGAGAGAAAAAGCAGAAATGGGTTAGACACACCACTCTAAGGTCCAGAGCACTTGCAATAGGCTTACAGAAGAATAAAGTCACAGGTGAGCAAAAGTCACTAGGCAGGGCCCACTCTTAGAGTAGCCGGAGCGAAAATGTGCCCAAGATCACACTGTTAGTTAGAGATTCAAAGTCTTGCAAAGAGTCAAAAAGAGGTTAGAGTGGCTCAGAAAGTTTAGCCAAAGTGTCCCAGGCACTCCCAGGTTCGAAAGCCGGGGACTAAATCTACCCCGTACAGTCGGTAGCAAGGGAAGCCAGGCAGAACACAGTACCTTAAGCGGAAAGGATCCTCCAGCGGTGGCAGTTGTTCCAGGCAGTGGCAGCAGGGCTCGACGTCGGTCAGGGGAGAAGAAGTTCTCGCTGAAGAGCAGAAGAAGAGGGTCGTTGCACTGCCCGGGAAGAAACCAGCCGCGGAGTCCTCCGGTTAAAGGGTTGGTGCCGACTTTCGCGGTATGGGGGTAAAGTGTGGTATTCCGGTTGCCGGGGTGCTTGGCACAGGCAAGGCGGCCACGAGATACCTCAAAGAACGGAAAGAAGGCGAAAACTGGTTGTCCCCACCAGTCAAGGGAAGGAGCCACTCCGTTAAGAGTTCTCCTCGGTCGTCGGGAAAAAGTGGTGAGACGGTTCAGCAGGGCTCCACCGGGTGGTGTCGTCGAAGCAGGTCGGCTCAGCTCTTCCCTCGTCGGATTCTTGGTCCTGTGGCGACTTCTGAAGTCCCAGTCCCCAAAGCCCTGCTTTTATGCAGCAAACCCCCATTCACCCAGCCTAGCTGTCACTCAACCATGCTAAGTGGTGAGCCGGGCGGCTCACCACTTGGGCCAATCAGGACGGAGTGCGACTTGAGTTACCAAGGTAACTCAGTCCAGGGTGCCTAAATCCCCCTCCACCCCTCCTAAGTACCCCAGACAGAGTGGCACCACTTTGGAGGGCTTCTGTGGAGAAGCCCGCCAAAAGTGGAACAAAGGGCTCCACTTTGGGTCAGAGTTACAGAGGCGAACACCAACGCCATTTTAGAATCAAGTTTTGGCAAAAAGTCCCAACCGGAGTTATAAAAATAAATATATAAACCGGTGGTATGTTTAAGGCTACCGTAAATAAATAATTAAATGTGTTAGCCTAAAACAATGGGAAATCCCATAGGGAAATATTCGCGGTCGAATATAAAAAGTAGTTTCCACTGCCACCAGCCAAAACTCGATCAGGGGGGACGGAGACGTGCCCCCTCGACTAACAGACCCTGGGGCAATCGAATTGCCCCAGCCAGTACGTCCACAATATGATGGTTTGTACTGGTTCTGTTCAGGATTCAAGACTAGCAAAGTCTTTGGTGACTTTACATGCCCTGGGAGACAGTAGTCAGTCCCAGGGTATGGAGTCTATGTTGGGGAGTCCCTAGGACACCCCTGGGTCACGGCACAGAGGGTGCTGTGTGACCCACATCACAAAAATACATGAGGCCCTATGGAGTAAGAGACCCCATAGCCCATTCAACACAAGGTTTAACCAAGAAAACACACTTCAACATGTCCAAGAGTGAGGGTAAAAGAGTCTCACTCTTGGCAGGAGAAAAAAATTAAACCCCAGAAATCCAGCAAAGCTGCTGGGGGACTCACTAGGTAGGGAAATTCAGCCTAAACAGAGAATTCTCCCTAACAAGGGGCACCCTCCACCAGGCCCCCACTCATGTCTCCCACCACCCCCACACCCCAGCAGTGCAGGGGCACCCTCCACCAGGCCCCCACTCATGTCTCCCACCACCCCCACACCCCAGCAGTGCAGGGGCACCCTCCACCAGGCCCCCACTCATGTCTACCACCACCCCCACCCCCCCAGCCACCAGGAGCAGCCTCCACCAGGCCCCCACCCATGTCTCCCACCACCCCCACACCCCAGCCACCAGGGGCACCCTCCACCAGGCCCCCACTCAGGTTTCCCACCACCCCCACACCCCAGCAGTGCAGGGGCACCCTCCACCAGGCCCCCACTCATGTCTCCCACCACCCCCACACCCCAGCAGTGCAGGGGCACCCTCCACCAGGCCCCCACTCATGTCTCCCACCACCCCCACACCCCAGCAGTGCAGGGGCACCCTCCACCAGGCCCCCACTCATGTCTACCACCACCCCCACCCCCCCAGCCACCAGGGGCAGCCTCCACCAGGACCCCACCCATGTCTCCCACCACCCCCACACCCCAGCCACCAGGGGCACCCTCCACCAGGCCCCCACTCATGTCTCACACCACCCCCACACCCCAGCAGTGCAGGGGCACACTCCACCAGGCCCCCACTCATGTCTCCCACCACCCCCACACCCCAGCAGTGCAGGGGCACCCTCCACCAGGCCCCCACTCATGTCTCCCACCACCCCCACACCCCAGCAGTGCAGGGGCACCCTCCACCAGGCCCCCACTCATGTCTACCACCACCCCCACCCCCCCAGCCACCAGGGGCAGCCTCCCCAGGCCCCCACTCATGTCTCCCACCACCCCCACACCCCAGTCACCAGGGGCAGCCTCCACCAGGCCCCCACCCATGTCCCCCTGCCCCCAGGTCCTGACGATACACAATCATGGCAGTAATGGGCAGCATACCCAGCACAAACACCCAGGCAAGGATTGCATCCACCCACATAGTGAATGCAATTACATGACACAACCCCAATGGCAAGTATGTAAATGAACACATGTCCGTCACACACACATACATAATGGCTGCAAGTGAATGTCAAAACCCATATCATGACATGTATGAAACCAAAGACAAAATAACACAAGTGGAAGTAAAAATTAAAAATGTATTAAAGATTAAAAATAAGTAAACAAATCAAACATACAACTATGTGGATAACAAAATAAATGGTCCATGTCGGAGAACAAAAGTAAAAATCAAAAAACGAAAAAGGAATAGAAAAACAAATGTTGACCAAAGCAATATCAAGTAGAAGCAAAAGAATGAAAAACCATTTCCACATGGTGAACACAATAATGAAAAAAAGAAAATGTTCCTTCAAAAAACAAACTAAATACAGGAATGTACCAGGGTCCATGAGCCCAACACCATAAAGGAAACCTACTACTACCTAATGAAAAAAATATATACAAAAAAGTGGCCATTGTCCGAGCGGTCCAAAATAATAAAAACAAATAAAGGAAACCTAACACTAACTAACTATATAACTATATACAAAGGCAGCGGGCAAGTCCTGCGGCTCACTTGTTGATGTTGCTGGCCAGGGCATCATCGAACTCCATGTTGATGTCCTGGAGGCGGGACTCTGTCCTGGCCCCGAGGTCTCGCAGGGATAACCCCATGTTCAGCTCAAACTCCCTGCGAGCTTCCTCGAGGCACTCAGCCCGCCTCAACGCCCGACGCATGGAGAACTCCGCCCTGACCATGGCGAGCCGCTCCTCTTCCGCCCGCTGCCGCTCCGCACCTATCCGCTGGACCAACTGCTCCCACACGGAAGACACCACCATCCCAGGGTTGCCCTGCCCTCCGGCCGATGCCTGCCCCTCTGATCTTGATGGCCCCGAGCCATGATGCCTCCCACGTCGAGCCCGCTGCTGCCTCCGACGCCACTGCCTGTGCCAGCACGACGGCATCCAGGCTGATGGAAACCACCGACGCCGTCGTGCACGTGCCCTGCCTGATGATGCTGTCACATCTTCCACCTGCTGGGGTCCAGTTGCTGTGTTGTCCACCCCTGCTGGACCTCCGACTCCCAACTGTGGCAGGGATGGGATCCCCACCGAGCTGGCTGCATTGGTCGGGGCAGGTCCACAGGGGGCCCTGGTGGCATCTGGGCTGGAAGACGGCAAGGAGAACGACTGGTGGATAGACTGCACAGAGGAGGAGAGGGCCGCCACATTGGCCAACAAGGAATGCAGGAAACCCCCGAACATGGCCGATCCCAATTGGGCCACGTCGGCACGGTGCACTTCGTGATGACGTGCGTGCTCCTCCCGGGAAGCACGCACGGCATCACGAATCACAGCCGTGCGCATCGCGACCCCAATCAGGACCTTCTCCGCACGGCCAGGGGTTCCCACGTCCGCAGGTGGAGGGGAGTCAGGTGACATGGACATCCCCTCTACCTGCGGACGGGCCTGGGACGGGGCATCCCTGCTGGTGCATGGTGGTGCACTCACATGGTCAGGGACAGCGACATGCACATGCCCCTCCACGGTGACCTGTGCTGCCTCCTGCCCCTGGCCCTGGACTGCACCACTTTCACCAGCAGGGATGCCCCCACCAGGCCCCATGTGTGCCCCAGTGGCGGCCTCCTCCTCCTCTGTGCAAACCACCAACCTGGATGGCTCCTCACCGTCTCCCACCGTAGCAGGCCCCTGTGGGGGCTCACCCACCCCTTCCGCTGCAGCCATGGGGGCATCCCCGCCGCCTTGCTCCACAGCGCCGTCTCCGCCCTCTTCTTCACTAGCCGCTGCGTAGAGGGAGACAAAGAACACAAGCATCAGGGCACTGTACAATGGTCCCCTAGACAGGAAGCAATAGCAGATGAGCACCACTGTCAAAGTACACTTCCATCATGTCCCTCCACAACACATGGGTCAGTCCAGGCAAAACACACACAGTAACAGGCATGGTGCATGCCATGGACATTTCCATGCATGTCCAATGGACTCTTGAAACATTCAATGATATGTAACTCACATGCATCATGGCTCATGCCTATCACATGCACACACTTCACCTCAGTCACATCCATCTGGCCCCAAACACACCAAACACAGCGGATACAAGGGTAATTTGGCTGCTTCACTGAATCTGTGCATTGTCACACACATGTGTCATGCATACATGGCATGCACAAGTCACAGACACGCAGGTCAGGCACACAGACATGGCTACCATATATGTACCTGGCATCAGCACCCATCCCTCACCCCCACCCATGTCCAGGTACAGAGACTGGCATGCTCTCATGTTCAAAATCTGCATCGGGCTCCCCATGCGGCATTTGAACACATGCAACAACCATGTGGGTCACACATCACTGGTCGCACATGCATTACCATGATGTCCCTGCACACATACATGCATACATGGCCTATGGCACACATACAGGCAAGTATCATAGAACCAGCACACAGCAACATGCCCTGTCTCACACAGTAATGCTTGGACACTTACCGCTCAACTCCAGACGGGCCTCCCTCTCAAGGATCTGGGCGTGGAGCGCTGGGCGTACGCGTTCCAGGACCCTCATCTGGATGGAACTCATGCAGCCCCGGCCCCCCTCCACGAGGCGCCGGGCCTTCACAAGGGTCCTGGACCTCAAGTCCTCCCAGCGCTTCTTGATCTTCAGGACGTCACGGGTTGCCACCCCCTCCGCGTTGATGGCAACCACACAGTCGGCCCAGATCCTCTGCCGTCCTTCCTTGCTGGCGTGGGACGATCCAAAGAGGGCATCATACTGCCCCAGGACATGCTCCACCAGGACACCAACTTCAGTGGCAGTGAAGCTGGTGCCCCTCTGCCCCTCTGGCCTGGGGTTGCCACTGGTGCCAGATGTGGAAGTGCCCGACATGGCAACCCCAGAGGCAGGTGTGGGTGGGCAACTGGGTCGTGGGGCTGTGCTGTGGAGCGATGTAATCCCAGTCGGGAGTCTTCAGTTCCAGCAGGGATGGACACAGCAACTGGACCCCTGCAGATGGCTGATGGGCAGGCACCAAATGGCAGGGCACGGTGGCAGCAGGCAGGCAGGCAGCCAGGCAGCAGCAGATGGCACGTGGGAGGCTGCTCGGGGCACTGGGGGGCAGTAACTCGGCCTTCTGGGCAGGAGCGTGGTCTTCCGTGTGTTTTCGCGTGGCCAGCTTGATAGGGAGTGATTTGGCACGTGAAAATCCTGCACGTCAGCGTGAAATCCGAGGAAAGGCCCTTAGCGCGTAAGCGCGTCAGCAGGCATACGCGATTCTATTGGACCAGAGTCCCTCAGCGCGTAAGCGCGTCTGTGACGTGACCCGCACGGGTGTTCCCCACTCAGCACGTGATGACGGGGCACACATGGAAATACTGCACGTCAGAGTGTCATCGCGTGTAATTGGACAAAAGTGCGCGTACACGCGATTGGCCTATGTACGTGTATTTAATGGGTGCGCGGGCACTTACACACGCAAGTACGTCAGCGAACCTGTATCCCGTGGTGCGTGTGAATTTCCACACGCTATTGGACTGGGAACTGGATTCCAGGGGTGCGCGGGTCACACGCTGTATCCCGTGGTGCGTGTGAATTTCCACACGCTATTGGACTGGGAACTGGATTCCAGGGGTGCGCGGGTCACATGCTGTATCCCGTGGTGCGTGTGAATTTCCACACGCTATTGGACTGGGAACTGGATTCCAGGGGTGCGCGGGTCACACGCTCGCCTAGAACACGCGCAAAGCAAAAATTTGCGCACTTTAACAATAACAAGCCAGACGCCAGGATGAACATACCGTTCCTAGCAGCAGTGGCAGTGGGCTACCAAAGGAGGAGGAGGAGGATAGTCAGGGCCAGAATATTCACACCCAGAACCAGCCTTTTCGGGATGCCTGATGACCAGGTGTATGGAAGGTACAGGTTTCCACCACACATAATACTGGACCTGGTGAGTGAGTGGGAGGATGACCTCACATCACCCACCCTGTGCTCCCAAGCACTCAGCCCCCTGGAGAAGGTCCTCAATGTACTGCACTTCTTAGCCACTGGATCATTTCAGCGGACAAGTGCCATAGTGGGTGGGGTGTCACAGGCCACCCAGTCACGCTGCCTACACCAGGTCTTGAACATCATCACTGCACGCCCATCAGTCCGCAGGCACATATACCTGCCCAGAACACCTGCAGAAAGGCATGCTGCAGCCCTGGATTTTTACGTTGTGGCACAATTCCCCAAAGTGCTAGGTGCCATTGACTGCACCCATGTGGCTCTACGTCCCCCCAGGGCATCTGAGCACATCTATAGGAACCGCAAGCACTGGCATTCCATCAACATGCAGGTAGTATGTAATGCCAAGGGAATCATCACCTCAGTATATGCAAACTATCCCGGCTCCACCCACGACAGCTTCATTTACCGAATGTCCACCCTATGCCGGGACCTAGATGCTGGGCGGCATGGCGATACATGGCTGCTTGGTGAGTATGTATGCCACTGCACATGCATGCATGTTGGATACTGAGCAAGGTCACAACCCCACCAATGATACCAATCACCACCTCCACAGGGGACAGTGCCTACCCTCTCAGCCCCCACATGATGACGCCAATTCGGAACCCCACCACGCCACCCGAGGTAAGATATAACACAGCCCACATTACAACCCGGGGCATAGTGGAGCGCACATTCGGAGTGCTAAAGTCACACTTTCGCTCCCTTGACCGTTCTGGCGGGCAGCTGTTATACGCTCCCCCAGTAGTGTGCAGGATCATAGTGGCAGCATGTGTCCTGCACAACGTTGCAACACGCCGGGGCCTGGCCGTGGACATGGTGGTGGCCCCACATCCCCAACCACATGCACAGCCGCTGCGCATGGGAGGGGAAAGGGCACGGGGGGAGGCAGCCCGTACACAGCTAGTGGCTAATTACTTCACATAGTAATCACACCCCTGTGGACTGCACACTGGCCTGGCACATTCCATCTGACAGTCAATGATGACTCAACCTGACACTGATCCTGAATGTCTGGAGATTCAACCGTGAAAAGCATATCAGCCTGAGATTGTTCACCTGGAATTGTTACAATGTGTGCATCCCTACCCACACACACCACCAATGCAGTGTTGTGAAGAAACACATTCAAGCAGCTAAAATGAATACCCACTTGCTAAATGCAACAAGAGGACAGTGCCATGTCACCCAACCCATCCCCAGCACCGCCACACAACACACCGTGCCATGTCATGCTATGTGCAGGTAAACAAAGTAATCCCCACAACATGACAAGTGTTGCGATGTACAGTGTCCCCAATTGAAACTTGCTACACCTGAAATACTCAGTGTAATGCAGGACCAACAACAAACTTGAGCAGGTACTACCATTGACATGACTTCACTAATGTGATAAATCAGTAGTCTCACCACCTGGAAATGCCTGCACTCCCACCACTTCCAACTGAACAGTGTTGGCGCCATGTAGAGTTGTAGGTGCACTGCTGCCAACAAGGACCCCATCTCCAGACTAGAGGGCCTTGTGTAGACATGAGGTAGGGACCTGCAAATTGGGAGGCAGACACAGATGATGAGTTACACATCAATGCAACATGCAGTGTACAACACAACAGCAATATGCACTAGGAATGTATACACAGTATTGACTAGACTACCCACACATGTAGTGGGAGTCCAATGTCACCATGTACTTCAATGTCACTTGGGCACACCCTTTGCAAGCCCATGGAAACGGGAAGCAGGAGGGGTGTGTGTGACTCAAACCCAGGCATCTGAACCTAATACATGACAAGCCTGCATGTGCCCAGCCACAATGCAGCGTATGGCCACAGGAACCACGGAGCCGACAAATTGTCCCAAAAAAATTGGGAAAAATATTTAAAAAAAAATAAAAAAAAAAATAAAAATAAAAATAAAAATAAAAATAAAAAAAATCAAAAATGGCCATTAAAGGGCCCGGGGGGGTTGGGGAGGCCACCCAGGAGGTCCGAGGCCAGGGTGCACACCAAAACCCACCTGTGTGGATCCTGGGAAAAAAAAACACCTCCATGGGCTCATGGCCCACACGGCTACCCTATTGTGGGAGTATCACTGCTGTTGCTATTATCACCCTGTGCAGCTGCATCCGGAGGTGGTTGCACTATGGGAGGCAGCCCACGCAAGGCCCTACTCTGTTCCTCCATGGCTGCAAGCATGCGGGTGTGGTAGGTCTCGTTCTGGAGGATGAGGGTGCGGAGGTCCCCATGCAACAACTCACGGGATGCCCGGACCTCCGCCCTCGTTGCTTGCATCTCAGCTGAGAGCGTACGGGTGAGACGCTCCAGCTGCTGTTCTGTCCTTTGGTGTGTTGAAGCCTCAAGCTCAACAAGAGTCATCCTGATTTGATGTAGCTCCTTCCTCAGGGCTTCCCTGTGGCCCTGGGACTCTATGGAGATGGACTCCTGCAGAGTCGCCAGTGCCGCCCGCCTGTCCCTGTTGGACGCCAACATGTCCTCCTTTGTGACTGGCAGATGGAGTTGGTTGCCTGCTCTAGTCGCTCCATCAGCCTTTCAGGGGGGACAATGGAAGTGGCCACCCTATCCATGGCCTGAGCCATCATCTCGGATGATGCTGCCTGTTGGGTAGCCATACCGTAAATGGATTGCTCCCATGCGGTATTGCCAGGTGGCGTACGGCCACCACGTCGGCGGGCACCACACCTGTCTGGGGCAAGGCGGACTGCGCCTTGCTGTGCCGGCACTGCCTGAGGCTGCAGGACTGCATTCCCCCTCTGATCTGTTGGCCCAGGAACAGGATCAGATGTCGCGGAGTGTGACCCTGCATCCGTAACCACCAAAGGCCTAGCTGCCAACACTGACATCCCCATTGAGGGTTCTGACCCTGGTGCAGGTGGGTGGGACAGAACAGAATCCCTCCCTGGAACACTCACCTGCGACGGCACGTAGGTCTCATCATCCGAGTCAACAGCTGAGTACAGCTCGGGGGAGGTGCAGCCAGAGACACCCCTTGAGAGCACGACCTGCAGCACTTGTGGGTTCTCACCCACCAGCACACCACGTCCCTCACTGGTGGTTGGTCGGCCCTCGGACCCCTCCTGGCTCTGCACCATCTCCACAACCCCAGCAGTATCAGGTGCGTCTTCCCCTGCAATGACATAATGACAAAGAAATGTAAACACGCATTAGCACCATGGCACACAATGAGGGCTGAGAAGCAAGAGAACCAGTACTTGATTGACACATGTCCCACATGACTAAGACCCTCCCATGCATGCACCCTCACTGCGTATGAAGGGCAGGCAAATGGCACACACTCATGACACAAAGATGGAAGATGAACACATTTTCTGCATGCTGCCTGGCAGTGGCATCACACATTGGCCTGTGATTGCCAGGTGACACACACATGCCATCACACAGCTGCCATGTACCATTGCTATTGAGTGTAGATGGAGAGGAGGGCAGCACTTATTCATTCAGTCCATTTCCCGCATTCAATAGCTTTTCTAATTCAAACAGGTCTGATTTTTCACCTGGAGCTGCCAGTCCAATATGGTCCAATTGCACAGGGACATTTGTGAACATATGATATCCAGGTAACAAAGTCACTCCACTTTACCATAGCCATGCCAGACATGTGACCAGAGGACTGAGGAATGCCTAGTATAAGTGGTGGAATGCAAACAATCTGTCTGATTGAACATAGAAAAATAAGCAACAATGTTGTGGCAAGGTGACACTACAAGGGCAACTGGGATGCTGTTGGGCTAGATGTCTACTGTTGGCAGAAGGGATACTGCAATGGGCAAATGCAGCTGCGCAGGATGTATTGCATGAAGCACATGGCTGACCCATACGACTCAGGCGCACACACTCTCACCTGGCACACAAACAGATGCCCTCACACACACACCATGCACATGGATGACACACACATGCATGTGCACTCACCGGACCATGCCTCGTAATCAGCCAGATCTCCCACGCCTTGGATCTGTTCCTCCGTGACGTAGGTCCCAGCGACTGACTCATGTGGAGTGAGTTCCATGTCTAATACTGGAGACCCACCTCCAGTCACTAGATTTGCGGCATGACTTGAGGCCAGCTTCTTCTTTGCCCTGCGCTTTAGGTCATTCCAGCGCTTATAGCAATCATTGGCTGTGCGCCTCACGATTCCAAGGGCACTTACGATGTCCGCAAAGGTCTGCCAGTGTGCCTGGCGTTGTGCAGGTGTGGTCTTGGATCCTGCAACAATGACCATCTCGTTATCATGTCCAGACACATACTGGACAAGTGCATTCAGTTCGTCATCCGTGTAGCTGGGCTTCCTGGACGGGCCGGACTGTGTAGCCGTGTCTGGGGCATCAGCCTCTGCCGGACGAGCACTCTTCCTCTTCCGCTTGGAAGGTGGTGGTGATCCTGAGTGTCCTGCGCCGCTCTGGACACTAGGGGCAGGATCCCTGGTGGGCTCTGTATTAGGTGTGTGGGATTGCACACTCAGCATGGGAGTTGGTGCAGGCATTGGCTCTAGTGTAATGGTGTCAGGGGGAATGTCAGCAGGATGGACTAGGACCGACACTGTCCTGGCTGGGTGTGTGAGAGCTGGGGTGGATGGAGCCGCAGCTGCCCCTGCAGCCTCTCCGCCCTGCCTACTTGGGGCAGCAGATGACCTTGCTGCCCCAGATCCAAGTGGCATGATGGCATCAACGTGCACCAGCGCACGTGTCGTAGCCCTGCTGACCTGGAAGTCAGCCATGGAGTCAGCCAGGTCTGGTGCCACAATGGGCTGGTCCAACAAGGGCTGAGCATGGATGGTGTCAGCCACATCAGCCTCAACGAGAGGGGGGGAGGGGGGGAAGGGGGGGATTATGGGTGCCCTTGACTGGTCCTCCACACATGGGGGGACAGGCTCACCCTGCAAGTTACGACCACGTCCCCTACCGGATCCACCACGGCCACCACTTGTGGCTCTTCCACCTTTGCCACCCTTACGGAATCCTCGCCTCCCAGCCATGGCACTGATATTAATGTGCGTATGGGAGTGGATGTAGACTATTGTCCTGGGCAATTGGGGGTCAAAGGGGTTGGGTACCAGATGGTAATTGTACCCTAGTGCTGTAGCAAGGCTGAATGTAACCCCTGGGGAAAGATGACGGGTCACGCAAAGCACAGGAGGCCCAAAAAAGGGAGATGATGTGCACGCAACCCCTCCTAGACCACGTGTGCAGAAAGAAAAACCTGCACTACGCTGTGGCACCCAGTAACACAAGAATGAACGTATGCGTGTCACACGCAGCCTAGAATGACCTCTGAAGGGGTAGGCTACACACGGGGCAAGCACAGAAGTTAGATACGTGCGTGACTCACCGTCTGCCAGGTAAAAGAGCGTGAAAAATGAGCTCGTTTGGTTGGCAACACCCCCGCCAAAAGAAGATTTGTACGTTGTCTGAGGAGACAGGACAACAGTAGAAGGGGACACTGTTTGAGGGAACAGGCCCAGGTAAACCAGTACAAGAGAAAAAAGAGAAAAAGCTGTCAGAGGTAACAGGGAGTACGAACTGGAAACGCCGTGAAGTAAATCGCGTGTGAAACGACAAGAAGTACAGAATTCACCCACTCGCTCTCCACGAAAAGCACGTACAAGGAAATGGTGTTCTACACGTACCTTATATACAGGCCCACAAGTACAGCGTCACTTACGCGGCGTGTACGTGCTAGGGCCATTGCCACCAATCACACGCTTTGTCACTTCTGCGTGTAGGTCCTTTTTCACCAATCACACGCTTTGTCACTTCTGCGTGTAGGTCCTTTTTCACCAATCACACGCTTTGTCACTTCTGCGTGTAGGTCCATTTTCAACTATTACACTGGGACGTGTCACGCAACATTTTCCTACGCGTGCACGTCGATTTACATGCAGACGTGTTTGATTTTGGCGTGCAAAATCACTCGTATCAAGCTGGCCACGCGTTCACACACGGAAGACCACGTTCCTGCCCAGGGGGCCAACTTACTGCCCCCCAGAGCCCTGAGCACGCTCCCACCTGCCATCTGCTGCTGCCTGACTGCCTGCTGGCCACGTGCCCTGCAATTTGCTGCCTGCACATCAGCCAGGGGTGCTGTTGCTGTGACCACCCCTGCTGGAACCAAAGGCTCCCGACTGCTTTTCCGTCGCCCCACAGCCCTGCCCCAGGACCCACTTGCCCACCCACTCCTGCCTCTGGGGTTGCCATGTCGGCCACTAGAACAGGTGGCACCAGTGCCAACCCCCGGCCAAGGAGGCAGAGGGGCACCAGCTTCAGTGCCAGGGAAGTTGGTGTCGTGGTGGAGGCTGCCCCTGCACTGCTGGGGGGTGGGGGTGGTGGGAGACATGGGTGGGGGCCTGGTGGAGGCTGCCCCTGCACTGCTGGGGGGTGGGGGTGGTGGGAGACATGGGTGGGTGCCTGGTGGAGGCTGCCCCTGCACTGCTGGGGGGTGGGGGTGGTGGGAGACATGGGTGGGTGCCTGGTGGAGGCTGCCCCTGCACTGCTGGGGGGTGGGGGTGGTGGGTGACATGAGTGGGGGCCTGGTGGAGGGTGCCCCTGCACTGCTGGGTGGTGGGGGTGGTGGGAGATATGAGTGGGGGCCTGGTGGGGGCTTCCCATGGTGGCAGGGGGGTGGGGGTGGTGGGAGACATGAGTGGGGGCCTGGTAGAGGGTGCCCCTGCACTGCTGGGGGGTGGGGGTGGTGGGAGACATGGGTGGGTGCCTGGTGGAGGCTGCCCCTGCACTGCTGGGTGGTGGGGGTGGTGGGAGACATGAGTGGGGGCCTGGTGGAGGCTGCCCCTGGTGACTGGGGGGGTGGGGGTGGTGGGAGACATGAGTGGGGGCCTGGTGGAGGGTGCCCCTGCATTGCTGGGGGGTGGGGGTGGTGGGAGACATGAGTGGGGGCCTGGTGGAGGGTGACCCTGGTGGCTGGGGGGTGGGGGTGGTGGGAGACATGAGTGGGGGCCTGGTGGAGGCTGCCCCTGCACTGCTGGGGGGTGGGGGTGGTGGGAGACATGGATGGGGGCCTGGTGGAGGGTGCCCCTGGTGGCGGGGGGGTGGGGGTGATAGGGGACATGAGTGGGGGCCTGGTGGAGGGTGCCCCTGCACTGCTGGGGGGTGGGGGTGGTGCGAGACATGAGTGGGGGCCTGGTGGGGGCTGCCCATGGTGGCAGGGGGGTAGGGGTGGTGGGAGACATGAGTGGGGGCCTGGTGGAGGCTGCCCCTGCACTGCTGGGGGGTGGGGGTGGTGGGAGACATGAGTGGGGGCCTGGTGGGGGCTGCCCATGGTGGCAGGGGGGTGGGGGTGGTGGGAGACATGGGTGGGTGCCTGGTGGAGGCTGCCCCTGCACTGCTGGGGGGTGGGGGTGGTGGGAGACATGGGTGGGGGCCTGGTGGAGGGTGCCCCTGCACTGCTGGCGGGTGGGGGTGGTGGGAGACATGGGTGGGTGCCTGGTGGAGGCTGCCCCTGCACTGCTGGGGGGTGGGGGTGGTGGGAGACATGGGTGGGTGCCTGGTGGAGGCTGCCCCTGCACTGCTGGGGGGTGGGGGTGGTGGGTGACATGAGTGGGGGCCTGGTGGAGGGTGCCCCTGCACTGCTGGGGGGTGGGGGTGGTGCGAGATATGAGTGGGGGCCTGGTGGGGGCTGCCCATGGTGGCAGGGGGGTGGGGGTGGTGGGAGACATGAGTGGGGGCCTGGTGGAGGCTGCCCCTGCACTGCTGGGGTGTGGGGGTGGTGGGAGACATGAGTGGGGGCCTGGTGGAGGCTGCCCCTGCACTGCTGGGGTGTTGGAGTGGTGGGAGACATGAGTGGGTGCCTGGTGGAGGGTGCCCCTGCACTGCTGGGGTGTGGGGGTGGTGGGAGACATGAGTGGGGGCCTGGTGGGGGCTGCCCATGGTGGCAGGGGGGTGGGGGTGGTGGGAGACATGGGTGGGTGCCTGGTGGAGGCTGCCCCTGCACTGCTGGGGGGTGGGGGTGATGGGAGACATGGGTGGGGGTCTGGTGGAGGGTGCCCCTGCACTGCTGGGGGGTGGGGGTGGTGGGAGACATGGGTGGGTGCCTGGTGGAGGCTGCCCCTGCACTGCTGGGGGGTGGGGGTGGTGGGTGACATGAGTGGGGGCCTGGTGGAGGGTGCCCCTGCACTGCTGGGGGGTGGGGGTGGTGGGAGATATGAGTGGGGGCCTGGTGGGGGCTGCCCATGGTGGCAGGGGGGTCGGGGTGGTGGGAGACATGAGTGGGGGCCTGGTGGAGGCTGCCCCTGCACTGCTGGGGTGTGGGGGTGGTGGGAGACATGAGTGGGGGCCTGGTGGAGGCTGCCCCTGCACTGCTGGGGTGTGGGGGTGGTGGGAGACATGAGTGGGTGCCTGGTGGAGGGTGCCCCTGCACTGCTGGGGTGTGGGGGTGGTGGGAGACATGAGTGGGGGCCTGGTGGAGGCTGCCACTGCACTGCTGGGGGGTGGGGGTGGTGGGAGACATGAGTGGGGGCCTGGTGGAGGGTGCCCCTGCACTGCTGGGGGGTGGGGGTGGTGGGAGACATGGGTGGGGGCCTGGTGGAGGGTGCCCCTGCACTGCTGGGGGGTGGGGGTGGTGGGAGACATGGGTGGGTGCCTGGTGGAGGCTGCCCCTGCACTGCTGGGGGGTGGGGGTGGTGGGAGACATGAGTGGGGGCCTGGTGGAGGGTGCCCCTGCACTGCTGGGGGGTGGGGGTGGTGGGAGACATGAGTGGGGGCCTGGTGGGGGCTGCCCATGGTGGCAGAACGGGTTGGGGGTGGTGGGAGACATGGGTGGGTGCCTGGTGGAGGCTGCCCCTGCACTGCTGGGGTGTGGGGGTGGTGGGAGACATGAGTGGGGGCCTGGTGGAGGGTGCCCCTGCACTGCTGGGGGGTGGGGGTGGTGGGAGACATGAGTGGGGGCCTGGTGGAGGGTGACCCTGGTGGCTGGGGGGTGGGGGTGGTGGGAGACATGAGTGGGGCCTGGTGGAGGCTGCCCCTGCACTGCTGGGGGGTGGGGGTGGTGGGAGACATGGATGGGGGCCTGGTGGAGGGTGCCCCTGGTGGCGGGGGGTGGGGGTGATAGGGGACATGAGTGGGGGCCTGGTGGAGGGTGCCCCTGCACTGCTGGGGGGTGGGGGTGGTGGGAGACATGAGTGGGGGCCTGGTGGGGGCAGCCCATGGTGGCAGGGGGGTGGGGGTGGTGGGAGACATGAGTGGGGGCCTGGTGGAGGCTGCCCCTGCACTGCTGGGGGGTGGGGGTGGTGGGAGACATGAGTGGGGGCCTGGTGGGGGCTGCCCATGGTGACAGGGGGGTGGGGGTGGTGGGAGACATGGGTGGGTTCCTGGTGGAGGCTGCCCCTGCACTGCTGGGGGTGGGGGTGGTGGGAGACATGGGTGGGGGCCTGGTGGAGGGTGCCCCTGCACTGCTGGGGGGTATGGGTTGTGGGAGACATGGGTGGGTGCCTGGTGGAGGCTGCCCCTGCACTGCTGGGGGGTGGGGGTGGTGGGAGACATGGGTGGGTGCCTGGTGGAGGCTGCCCCTGCACTGCTGGGGGGTGGGGTGGTGGGAGACATGAGTGGGGGCCTGGTGGAGGCTGCCACTGGTGACTGGGGGGGTGGGGGTGGTGGGGGATATGAGTGGGGGCCTGGTGGAGGGTGCCCCTGGATGGTGGGGGGTGGGGGTGGTGGGTGACATGAGCAGGTGTGCAGGGTATTCCCCTGTTTTGTGGGCTGCCTGCAGGGGCCGTGGAGGGTGTACAGGGAACACCTGTGAGGACCCACCCAGCCTAATCGCGTGTGTAACTTCCCACGCACCCCTGTAATACACATACCAAGCCAAATATCGTGTGAGAATTCCCGCGCACCCCTGAAATACACGTACCCTGCTGAAGTCGCATGTAAAACTTCCCGCGCACCCCTGAAATGCATGCGCCCAGGCTATTCGCGTGTGGAACTTCCCGCGCACCCCTGAAATACACGCGCCCAGGCTATTCGCGAGTGGAACTTCCCGCGCACCCCTGAAATACACGTAGCACGCTGGGAGACATGAGTGGGGGCCTGGTGGAGGGTGCCCCTGGTGGCGGGGGGGTGGGGGTGATAGGGGACATGAGTGTGGGCCTGGTGGAGGATGCCCCTGCTCTGCTGGGGGGTGGGGGTGGTGGGTGACATGGGTTGGGGCCTGCTGGCATGTGCCCCACAGTGCTGGGGGGTGGGGGTGGTGGGAGACATGAGTCTGGCATGAGTGGGGGCCTGGTGGAGGCTGCCCCTGCACTGCTGGGGGGTGGGGGTGGTAGGAGACATGGATGGGGGCCTGGTGGTGGGTGCCCTTGGTGGCTGGGGGGTGGGGGTGCAGGGGGACATGAGCAAGTGTGCAGGGTAGTCCCCTGTTTTGTGGGCTGCCTGCAGGGGCCGTGGAGGGTGTACAGGGAACACCTGTGAGGACCCACCCAGCCTAATCGCGTGTGATAATTCCCACGCACCCCTGTAATACACGTACCCAGCAAAATGGCGTGTGATAATTCCCACGCACCCCTGTAATTCACATACCCTGCCAAATCGCGTGTGATAATTCCCGCGTACCCCTGTATTACACGTGCCCTGGCTAATCGCATGTAAGACTTCCCGCGTACCCCTGTAATACACGTTCCCTGGACATTCGCGTGTACCCCTGTAATACACGTTCCCTGGACAATCGCGTGTTGAACTTCCCGCGTACCCCTGTAATTCACGTTCCCTGGACTATCGCGTGTTGAACTTCCCGCGTACCCCTGTAATACACGTTCCCTGGACTATCGCGTGTTGAACTTCCCGCGCACCCCTGAAATACACGTACCCTGGCACCCTGGCTAATCGCGTGTATAACTTCACGCGTACCCCTGATATGCACGTTACCCGCTTTGCGTTCCTTGTTTGGCAGCCCTGTAAACTGGTCCAGGGTTAGCGCAGCCCTTTCCGATGATTTAGCGATTTTGATGGCTTTTCCTTGCGCGAGGGCGTTCTTGGGGGCGTTACTGGCGCTGCTGCAGGGTCGCTGCGATACTCTGCGCCACGGCTGGTTTGGGAGCCTAAAATCCATGAATACGCTGTGCGCGGAAATCGGTTTTAGCGCACGTGCCTGGCGCAGACAATCGCACGCGGACACTCTGCGCCAGCCGCTTGCGACACTTTTCTGCGAAATTCTATGAATTACCCTGCTAGTCTCTTGAGTGCATGGCCTACGGCCTACGGCTTTTGGCCATGCACCCAACAATCTAGGCCTTCAACACTTTCACTGCTACATAATGGCACCATCCATTTCACCATGTCACCAACTGCGACAATCCACATACACAGCACTGCCACCAGCACTCCTACCCAACCTGCACACCACCATACAGCCATACAGGAATATTTGCTACACTTAACACAATGTAAAAACACAACACTGTCTCCTGCACTCCTGTGCACTTTCATTCACATAATACGTACATACCTAATTCCATTTACAAAGTAATGTGTCAATACCTAATTCCATTTACAAAGTAATGTGTCACTGTAAACCTACCCACATACTGTTTGCAACATTGCCCCTTCTCCAACCAATCTGCACACACCACACTATGCAAGCACACCCACTACCAGATACAGAGTCACACATACATTGCTGCGGTGGGTAAACTGAAGCCCTAGGCTCTTGAGAGCATGATCAAAGGCCTATGGCCAAAGGCCATGCACCCAATAGTGTAATCATTGACCAGACCCACCCCAAACTGCATGCACCCATCCATGTCACCATGTCCCCAACCACTGCTTTCCATCCACATAGCACGGGCACCCGTGCTCCCATCCACCCTATGCCATATGCAGTTCACTCCCCTTTTGAAATTCACCTGCCATCACTCACCACAAAAAGAGGTTGCTGCAGAGAGGTTGCCAATATAGAACCAAAACACTGTTTCTTTCACCCCTGTGCACTTTCATTCACATACTACAGACGTGCCACTTCCATTCACAAATTATGGTATCACTGCCAACCTACCACATACTGTTCACTACATTAGCCCTACTCCAACCAATCTGCACACACCTCACTATGCAAACAGCCCCCTCTACCGGATACAGAGTAACACATGAATAGTTGCGGTGGGTGAGCTGAAGCCCTAGGCTCTTCACAGCATGGGCTCTGGCCTTTGGCCTTCGGCCATGCACCCAATAGTTTAATCCTTCAATAGCCCCAGCACAACTACGTGCACCCATGCATGCCACCATGTCCCCAACTACTGCAATCCATCGCATAGTACAGGCACCAGCGCTACCACCCACCCTATGCCATGTGCAATTCACTCCCCTTCTGAAAATCCCCTGCCACCACTCACCACGTAAAGAGGTCACCGCAAACAGGTTGCGGCAGAAGCTATGGGTTCGTTACGTCAGCTGCCTCCAATCACCACACTTGCCTACATATGTCACATGAACAACTTCTCACTTCCTCATGGCTGCCAACACATTCCGTCTGGTACATTTTCCAGACCCTTCCACCGCTGCACTGTCCTCCGATACACCATTACGGCTTTCCACAAAAATGTTTACGCACACCACGCTTCCCTCCAGCCAACCACCGTCTGCGTCCAAACCTCTCTGACAGCACACCGTACCGCAAGCCAATGACACTTCTGTCCATGGAGCGAACAGAGTCAGCGGAAAGGACCCATATATCACACATTTTTGGGACATGCATTTCATTTCTTTGCAACAAAAGTATTGGTTGGATTTTGACCAAAGCGCCACTCCTGTCGCAAATCTGGTGAAGCTGTTGTTCAGAGGTTGCCAGTGACTCAAGACTTTGTGAATGGCGGTGGGTAGGGGTGGTGCAGGCTGTGGTTTTTTTGTGGATTCTGCGAATTGTGACACATTTTCATGAATGGATGTTCTATGGTGTAGGGGAGTTGGGTCGAAGTGCCAGTACGTATGTTATGTTTGTGCATATTGATAGCTGCTCACATGGTTGCATGCATGTATCCATAGTGTTGTGGTGGGTGTGGGCAAGGGCTGCACTGTTGTGTGCATGGCCAAGTTGGGCTGGGTGTGACACAGGACATTTGGTGATGCTACATTTGTTAGCAAAAGTTTCTGGTGGAGGGGTTTTGGAATGAAATGGAACATGCGCTGTCAGTGTGTAGCGGTAAATATGGAGTGGTGTACAGAAATGATAGTGTGCAATGCATAGGTTTTGTATGTGAAAGCTGCATGTGTGTTTGATCATTTGACATCATTCAATAGGGAACACTGCAAAAATGCTGCTGCAAAGGGAAGAAGTATTGTGTCTGCTTTACTGGGCAGTGACTGTCATTGTAGATGGGAAAGCACAAGTGGCATATTCTGCCATTATGAGCATGCTGGCCATGGAAATGGAATTGTGGGAAATAGGCAATTAGGTGTTTGGGTTGTGGTTCACAGGAAGGGGCGGTACCATATCTTCCCATACTGTGCCGTGAGGTTGGTGGAGATGGAGAGACGCACAGTGCTTATCGTTGGTGATACCTTTGTCCGCCATCTGCACAGGTGTTGTGAGCAAAGATGCATTGTTGGTAATTTTGGATTGGAAGGAGTGGACGATTTCTGGGGCTGTCAGGGTGACTGCAGTTTCGGCGGGATGGTTCGGCTTTGCACATATGTGGCCTCTGTCACAAACGTAGACTTTGTCGTAGTGCACTATGGAAGTCTACATTTGGGTTACATGTCATGTGGATGTTTAATTGGTCAACTGAAGAGGTTGCTGAATGCAGTGATGCAGATTTTTCCTACTGCTAAGGTGATTTTCTCATGCATAACACCAAGGAGCATGGGCCCATGCCGGTGCAATTTGTCCCCAGCCAGAGGTCGGAAAGTGTGTTATAAACAGAAGCATGTGTGAATTTATACAGACTGCTGGCATGTTCTCCACCCACTATGAAATCATGAGGTGGCAAAATATGCAGTGGTTTCCGAAGAAATTGCATTTATTTGAGCGCCATTGGCAATGTCGTTTTCTTTTACGCTGTGCAAGAAGCATTGACCATAATGTGGTAAAAATGTTCTATGACGGAAGACTCATTCCCCAATCCAGCTTTATATTGCTTCCCCTGCCACCCCCATCCACCCCCCTCACTATCATGAAAAGGTAGCAGATTCTGCAATACTTTCAGGATTACATGTGCCACACCCTGGGTGGACATGTGGATGTATGCGGATGGTGAAATTGTACATACTTATACTGAAGTTTGCAGAGGACCTGCTTTGGAATGGGATGACACTTGTACTGTAAATGTGTAATGGTACATTTGAAGTTTTGTACAAGAGTGACAGTGTTGGATTATGGTGGCTTCGATGTGATTGGTGATGTGTGTGTCCATATTTACGCGTAACCTGATGAGGTAGTGCTGTAGAGAAGATAGTGGCAAGGGTAGAAGGACTGCTCCAGTTTTACAGTGGTGTGGCCCTCGCAGTATTTTGGGAGGCTCACATGCTAGAATGTGCCCTTCCCACCATGTTGCCCAATTGACATGGGACTGTGGGGATTGTCCAATCAGGTGATTATGGTGTGCGGCAATAGGAAGAAGGACTCCTGCTTCACTCGTGCCCAGCCCTCTACGTACTTGAGGAGGCACACGTGCCACATTCTGCGCTTCTCGCAATGCTGGCCTATGGAAATGGGGCTGTAGGGATTGTCCTATCAGGTGCTCAGGGTGTGGGTCACAGGAAACTGTACCAATAGGAATAAGGACTCCTCCTGCTTCACTGGGGTGTGGACCTTGCGCTTGTTCAGAAAGCGCACGTGCCACATTCTGCCCTTCTAAGCATGCTGGCCAATGGGAATGTGAACATGGGGATTATCCAATTAGGTGCTCACAGGAAGGGGTGGTAACAAATTCTTACTTTACTTCGTGTACTCAGACTAGTAGAAATGGAGAGACGCAGAGTGCTTTCACTAGGTGATGCCTTTGTGGTGCATATGCACAGGTATGCCCAGGAAAGAGACTTGTGGTGCACTAATGATGTCTGCAATTTTGGCGATGTCATTGACCTTTGCAAAGAAGTGGTCCCTTTCGCGCCTTTTCATGTTGTCGTGGTACAGTACGGAGTTCAGCATTTGGGTTACGTGCCTTGTTCATATGTGTTGCATCAACTCAAGAGATTGGTGAAAGCAGTGAAGCGTTTTTTTTCCCACTGGGAACATTATATTCTCATCTATACCGCCAAGAAGAAGCTTGTTCACACCCAGAGGGCGAAAGGTGTATCATCAATGGAAAAATTGATACTTTTTTGTACAATTCTGGAATGTTCTTCTGCAACAATGATATCATTGGTTATAAAAATGCAGTTTTTTTCCATGACCATGGCATTTCTTTGTCCAACATTGGCAATGGTATTTTGTTGCTCCATCTACAAGATGTGTTGAAGAGCTTACTGTAAGAATGCGCAGAGTACAGAAAAATAAAAATCTGTATAAGTAGCGAAAATCCTTTTCTCATCCTTACCACTAAGAAGAGTATGAACCTGTTCTAATGCAGTTTGTTCACAGTGAGAGAGCGGAAGGTCTATTATCAATGGAAACATGTCTACTTGTTAGTATGATGCTGCAATGTTCTTCGGCAACAATTACATAATTGATTCCAAAAATGCAGTCTTATTCCATGACATTGGCATTTCTTTGTTCAATATTGCCAATGGTGTTTTGTTGTTCCATCTAGAGAATGCAGTGAAGAGCTTGCTGTAAGAATCAGCGGAGTGCAGAAAAATTAAAATCTCTGTAAAAACAACAGAGTGTTTCCATCTAAAAAACGAAAACCACAAAAGCCTCTTTATAGAGCCACTAATAGATATGAAACCCGCTGTCCTGGTTGAAATGTATTCCGCCACACCCGCACACAGCACAAAAAGTACGCAGACACCCTGTTACTTCCGGGATTCCACGTGCCTCATCTGTTGGAAGCATAACGTTTGCAAAAGAGTCACACACTAAATATTATAGCACTGTATATAATCTTGCTAGCAGGTAATTGGAATAGCTACTGCAAAGGTTGGGCAGGGACATGGACATGCATTGCGAATGAAAGCCATTGACTGCAACTCTGTCCCAATACCCACTGTGTTCCTCTCTTCTTGCCTGTGAACAAAGGGCCACTCTACAGGTTGCTATGAACAGTACAATACAACAGTGAATGTATATATCCAACGTCTGATGCACTAGTCCTAAACGGTTTATGCAGTGGCTCTGCCATATGTGTGAATGTCTCACCGCAGGTAATGTGTTCTTGCATATATTGCTCTGCAGCATATTGTATGACATGTATTAAGCTACAAAACTGCTATTTGTACGTCTTCAAATATAGCAATCTGTGAATCGAAGCAAAAGTACCGTCACTTGATGGCACAGCATTAGCCATATCTGTATCATTCAAGGAGATGAGTACATTTTGCCACATAGGAATGCTTTTCATCTGGAGACACGCAGTGTCATTAGGGAGAACAACATGACAGTTGTTGAGGAATCTGCACGCAGCCACAGTACCTTTGCAACCGGCACTGATAATCTTTAAGATCCGAAGATTTTGTTGTTTACTTAGCTGTGCTTACAATTATTTGTCTGCGAGTTAGCAAGCAGCAACAGCATTCATATTTACAAACTCCCTATGGACTGTCATATGTGCAGTGCAATCTTTTATGCACCTGTACAAACCGCAGTGAGCAACTTGCTACGTAACCTTACGGTGCCAAGTGCAGAGACAGTGCGTCAATTTCACGGGTCATGGAAGGGCAAGCAACTCATTAATCAAAGCAATTGGCCATTTAACATGCCCACTGTACACTGGAGCATAATGCTCATTGCTCCCAATGGGTCTTAGGCAGCCAGGTGTGACGCAATCTTAAATTGGTAGCTTTGCAACACAAAATCTGTAGGCGGCAGCACTGTTTCAAATGATGTAGCCTGTCACAGGAATCGGCAGGGTTGGTGACAGTGACGGCATTACCATGAGAGGCCATTCCTGTAATCGTATGGACACTTCCATTGTGATTTTACATATACTGGGCAGGTGCAGTCTCAGAAGGAAACCACCATTTTGCTTATCTGCAGGCATCTCGGGCAGCACTGTGCACTACAGAGTCACAATGCAATTGCAGCACCAAAGCAACAATACGCACACACTCACAGACAGTTTACAGACAGTTTACAAGTACACCTGTAAGAAACATCGCCAGTATTAGGACAGGATAGGGGTACTAGTAATTGTTTAGCAATTGTTCAATTTTTACGTACAGGCTGTGTACGTTGCTTTTTACAGCGTCTCATTGATTTTGTGAGGCTATATGCTGTTGAGGAAGAGGTGCAGCTTCTGATGCATTCCTTCAATATAAAGTATGTCCTGTTACACACAAACAAATGTGTGAAGTGTACATAAGGCAATACATAATTAAATACATTACTTTTTACACTGTGCTGCTTGCCAATGCAGTTACTATTGTTACTCATTTAGTGAAGAGGGGTGTTCTCTTCCAGCCATTCTAGGGTGCTTAGAATTGTTGCGTAAAAAAAAAACAAATACCATGGTTTGCTATTGTGGTACACAGCAGAAATTCTGCATACATAGGAGAAACGTCAGTGCAGTTACCACGTTGCACTTAGGTTCTGCTCTCAATACTTTGCATTCCTTACTCTGCTATTTGCTTCTTCCTTTCCATGTACAGCTGCATTGTGGTAATATTGTTGGATGCACACGTCACATTGGCCCTCATTACGACCCTGGCAGAAATCGGAAAACGATGGCGGAAATGCAATACCGCCATCGAATAGCGCTCGGTGCGACTATGACCCGTCACCGCAAAGTACGAAGCCATTAGCGACACCGTAGTGAACGCCAACGCTAACTGCACCAAGCACGCGCGCGCGCGCCATGCCAAACCGCAAACACCACCATGGCGCAACGGTACGCCAATTCCGACCCTAGCGGACATGTACCTAACGCCATCAGGCATGGCGTAATGTACCATTCCGCCATGGTGAGAAGTACGGCATCGCGAATCAACCGTAAACGGCCCCACTGAGTGCCTGTACACCGCTCCCTGCCCACAAAGTACAACTCCCCGTAGGTGCAATGAAGCCACAATGCAACCATTGAAATGTACAAGTCACCCATGCATGGCAACGAACAAAAGAAACACAAGAGGGGCCAATGGGAGCTGCAGGGCACAGATGGCACGAACACAGAAGCCATCCCAATGGACATGACCACAGTCCCCCACCAAGAAACGCACGCAAACACAGGCACCTGTGACCAGTCATATTCCGAGAATCACATCATTCCACCAGTCCACCTGGCTGACCGGCATCTGTTACACAAAACCCAATCCCCCGCCACTGAGCATGACAACATTCAAACTGTCATATTGGCAGCCCCCATCCCTGACCTCACGGGCTTAGTAGGCAAACGCGCCCAGTACAGTACCACGCAACTAAACTCCGAAGCTGGAACCCAATGCAGATCTCCTCACAATACATCGCCCCCCAAATAGGCATATGCCACATCACTTGCAAAGAAAAACGCTACACGGGCCAAATCAGAATAGAAATTTAATGCACATCAAAGTCACCAAGCCCATACAGCCATCAGGCCATGAACTCCTAAACACCAATCACCATTGTGGGCTGCATCCGCAAGAAATGACCAGCCACTACTTGTGTGTCGTCCTGTTCCCTCATGGTACACAGAGCCACATTCACGTACGAAAAGGCAACATGGAAGCGCACAGAACCGCAGGGCCGTCCCAATGGGGAGGCACTAGTCCAGCCGAAAGGCCGAAATGTTGCTCCGAGCCACCAGTACAGCGTAAGGGCATGTGGGCCATTGGCGATCGTCCCATAAGATCGTAATGCTGCTCCACTGATTAACACGAAGCAGCAGGTGTCGGGAGTAAAACCCATCTGCAGGAGTGGCATACAGATGGCAGTGGCAAAAGGGGAGGAGATACCTGTCAACCAAAAGAAAAGAAAAAGAACAGAATGGCCATCAGAACTACATTCCAACAACTCACTTCAATGATCACACGAAATCCACAGCCATATGCATGCTAGCCCACTCCAAAGGATCATCACCACCCCAAAACCACTTGCGACTCCTAACCATCTATATCGAGGTGCAAACACCATCACAAACGAGTGTACCTGTGCATGCGTCTGTCAAAACAGAATCCATCAGATGGGAATGTTAATGTGCATGGACACAAGTGTCTGAGGGCGTGTCGAGACAGGGAGGGCTCAACAAGGCCAGATAGACGATGGTCCCACCATGGCAGCCCTGCATCACATAGCGTAGGGGAGGCGGATAGATCCCAAGAAGCCCTGTACATGGCAAACTCTGTATCAAATCACCTGCCCATGCATCCATTCATCATTCCCTCATCCCGGAATCAAAACGCCTGAATAATTACTCACATAACATTAGAAACATCCATTGAGTCTGTGCGTTATGCAGCCTGCAAAATCCACAGTGCCCCAGCCCGTAATTCCGGTGTTGTGAAGTAACATGTATCTGGGAACGGCCGGCCTCATCGCCCACGTAGCAATTGCGCATCCCAAACTATTCATATCAATCATTGCTCCCTCGCCATGGGCCCTGTCTCAAGGACATTGAACAACAGAACGTTATATTTGCAGTCAGACCTGTGGGCATCTCCTCGCCGCTAGCTGGAAACCGAAAGCGCCGCCCTTGGAATTCCACATTTGCAACATCACGCCGAAAAGGCATCTGTGGCCGTTTGAAATCACTAATTATTCCATCGAGTGCGGCTGTGTGTGAAAATGTCAACTGCCTTCACCCACAAATGGGACGCCCCGCCCGTCATTGCAACTCGGTAAAGTGATGCATGAGGGCCCACCGTTACTCGAGTACTACGTTCCACTGACCCTTCACAAGTCTGTTCGCGACTGCACAGATAGTATGTGCAACAATGGGACCACAGCAGAATGAACATGTCAACCAATGTTACACGGCCATCGGGTACAAATACATGATTGCAATAGCAAGATGCCATTCCCAGATTTGCAGCGTTGTGCGCGGGACGTGCTCGGCCAAAGGGGAGAGCAGCTTGCACAGGTGGAATTAATCACCACAGGTGGAGGCCATACAGCCTGAAAACACATAAATTGCACAGCCAGTCTCCTCCCACAACCACACCGAAATGCTACCGGCAGGACTCGCGATGTTGGCCCTGGGGGACATGATAGCACTGCAACTACTCCAACTCCAAGAAGAAGACGAACACCAACTGCAACCGGCCGCACGAAGGAGACGCAGGAGGAGGAGGAGGGCAAGGCAGGGCCAGCAAGGGCCGCCAGCACAGCCACTACCACCACGCAGGCAGCCCGCAATCCCACGCCTCCGAGCACATCCGTTCGACCTCACTGATGAGCAGATCCACACCCTCTACCGTCTGGACCGGGACACCATAGCCGCCATTGTGGACATGACACAGGCTGACCTTGTCAGCATGATAGATAGCCCAACCGCCCTCCCACCCCTACTGAAGGTGGTGTCTGTACTCCACTTCCTGGCCACAGGCACCTACCAGCACACAGTCGGACAGTTGCATGGCATTTCTCAGCCACTGTTCTCACGGACACTATTGCAAGTGCTCGATGCCCTCCTGCAGCACGCAGACGACTACATCTCTCTACCACGCTCGGAGCAGGAAATTACCAACACAAAAGTGGGATTCCATGCACTTGCCGGCATACCGGGTTGCATTGGTGCCATCGACTGCACCCATGTGGAATTGGTCGTCCCACATGCAATGGAGGCCCAGTACCGCAACAGAAAACAATTTCATTCCCTGAATGTACAAATGGTGTGTGACTCCAACAGGATCATTACACATTGTTGTGCCCGATTCCCTGGATCTACCCATGATTCTATGGTCTTGAGGAACTCTACAATACCACGCTACATGGAGCGACACGCAGGGAACAGATCCTGGCTACTCGGTGAGTCTCATTACATGCATGATTATGTGGGGAATGTGATTTGGCAATGACCTGGCAGGAAGGGGGGGGGGTGTGCGTACGTATCAATGGCATTCCACATCATAGGTTTCTCGTCCACATACAGGTGATGCTGGATATCCACTGAAGAGATGGCTCCTCACACCAGTCCGGAACCCACGGGACCAGCATGAGGAGGACTACAACCATGCCCACTCACGTACCCGTGTAGTCATTGAACAGGCATTCGGCCTACTGAAGACTCGTTTCCGCTGCCTCAGCAGGTCTGGCGGGGCACTCCTGTACCGCCATGAGAAGGTTGCAAAGATGGTGATGGCATGTGTCATGCTCCACAACATGTGCGTACGTAGAAATGTGCCCATGCCCCCTGACGCAGAACTGCAAGCACCTGATGATGGTCATGATGAGGGTGGGGATGTGGCAGCACCTCATGGAGTCTGCGAGGCACCGGAGGCCCGTGACATTCGTCAGCATCTCATTGATGTATGCTTCTAGCACTCACGCCTGGTGGCTGATACATGGGCACGGGACTCGTGGCACTGTGCGTGTCTGGGACATGCACAATATGGACTGTACGCCTATGATGGCCTAGTACACAAAAATCAATGTCCACACATCTCATTGGTTGATCGTGCACTTTATATGGCATATGTGATGTCATGTTGAACACCCTATCGACCCGCCACCCAAGTGAGCCCAACACACCCCCTCCACCCTCCTACCTCCCCCCCGAACCCCAGTGTCCAAAGATGCTCATTGTCAGTGGGCTGTCGCTATTGCAAGCCCCCTCTGCGGGTATCAGGGGCACCCCTGCCTGTGGAGCGCAGGTTCCTTCCAGATCTACGTTGGGGGCTGCCCTGGACGGAACTTGCAACGGATGATGTGTCTGCCTGCTCACGTCCATGCATGTCCCTAAGGGTTTGCGAGAGCTCAGTGAGCACACGGCGCACTGCGGCAAGTTCGGCACATACGTCTTTGGACGTCGCATGCAGTTCCCCCCTCAGGCTCTCGGTGCTTCTCTCCATTTGGACTCTCAGGCTCTCGGTGCTACTCTCCATTTGTGCCCTTAGCGTCTCTGTGCCTCTCTCCATTTCTGCCCTAAGTGTCTCAGTTGATGTTTCTATGTCTGCCTTAGTGCCCCCACATTCATCGGCATGGTCCTTGAGGAGCGTGGCCATTTGCTGCTGTTGCACGATTAACTTGTCGAGGGACTGTTGCCTCTGCTGGGCCATGCCCATTTGTGGGGGTGTCACAGAGGGGCTGTTGTCCTCATGTTGCCTTGCCACAGGGCTTGTGGGGGATGGCCAGTCGTTGTCTTGTGGGTGCCCCTGCGTGGTATCCTCATGTTGTACGGGATGGGACAGACAGGGGGATTGGGACAGGTCATGGATGGATCTGACTTCGACATCCCCGTTTTCTGTGTCGGAGCATGCTGCCATCAATGGGGTGTCACCTATGGTGCTGCTGCCACCAGAGGCAGTGCCTTCTGTGGCATCCATTGGGGGGACCTGTGGTGGTGGTGTTGTGGGCATGCTGGCTGCTGGGGTGCCTGTTGATGTTCCCTCCTCTGTGCTGCCACCTGATTTGTGCTGCTGCCGTGTCTTGATGCGTGCAGCTGAGGTGGAGGGTCTCTGGCCGTTGGTCTTGGCCCTCTTTGCAGGTGTGCTGGTAGGGGTGTCCTGTAGCTCGTCGTTTGGATCGGACCCTGTGGTGGAGTAAAGGAGGGCGAGGGTTAATGATGGGTCTGTGGGAATTGGAATGGCATTGTATCACATGCTCTGGGGTGGTACCTGAGGGTGATTTGGGTCGGGTCCTTGGAGGTGCTTTGATTTGTGTGTGGAGTGAGGGTGCAGTTGTTTGGCAGCCTGCAGTTAGGGTGTGCCTGCTGCACGTGTAGTGCGTGTATTAGGGGTTTTTAATTATTTATGTATTTATTGTGGGTTTTAACGTGCGCTATCAGGCCGATGTGTGTGGCCGTTCTCCTGGACATGTGTTTCTGTTGCACTATGTGGACGCATGGTACTTCACATGGATGGACTGTGTGGATTTGGCATTGTTTTATCTGGTACACCTACCTGAATCTTCGGATGTCTGCACTCCTTTCTCCATCCCTCCGACTCCCTCTATGCTCTCCATTCCGATGGTGGAGGCACAGATTTCTTCCCAGGGGGTCAACTTGATGGGTGATTCAGGACCTCCCCCGGTGGCTGTGGCAATGTTGCGGTTGGCAGAGAGTATGCTGCGGACGCGTATCCGCAGGTCGTCCCATCGCTTGCGGCATTGCTGTGGGGTGCGGGGTGCGGTCCCCACCGCACTTACCCGCTGTGCCACCAGAGCCCATATGGTCTTCTTGTTTGCAAGTGCCGTTCTGGTCATTTGCGTGGAGAACACGACGGCAGCATTCTCCTGGAGGGTCTCTGTTAGCACGGTGAGTTCCTCGCGGGAGAAGTGGACCTGCCGCTTGCGGTCGCACGCTTTCTTCGCTACTTTTCCCATTTGTCTTGGTTTCGCTAGGGTGGGTGACGGGTTGGGGTGTGTTTCAGGGTAGTGATTTTGGTGGTTGTGTGGTTTTAGTGGTTTTATAGGTGTACGCCGGGATGTTTCCCGTTCCGGGCCCATGTTTTAACTTCCGTTTCCGTATATTTCCGGTCACCGTACTTTCCGGTAGGCGCACACTGCGGTGACCGCTAAGAGGGGTGGCGGTATTGCACCTAGGGCGCCGTACGGCGGCGGTGTGGGCCGTTTTGGGGTCATTTCCGCCATCGCGGACTTTGCACTTCCGCCGTGGCGTGGTGCTCGTGCCCGATGGGTCGGAATGGGCCGCACTTTGCTCCTTCGTGCAATGGCGGAAACGCTATTTACGCTGTGGCGCTCCGGTCAGTCGCTTTCCGCAAGGGTCGTAATGAGGGCCATTGTGTTTGTTTCACAAGTACAGAGTTTGCACACTTAACTTACTTAATTCTCCTCGCAATGTACATACATGGTGCTATTTGGACATGTTTATTCACTTTGGTGAATGGTAGCAGTATGTAAGAGAACTCATGATATTTCCAGCAGTTTGAATTCTAGCCGCTAAATGTTCACAGACGTAAAGTTTGTGGTTATGGTGCTCATCGGTATGGAGACATCAATTTCGTATGCTGTATGGTACATCTACACAAACTAATGGCTTCCTGGTAAAAACCTATTAGATTCAGTGGAAAAACTTTGTTAAAGATATGTTATGGTTAACCCTATCACTGTCACTGAAAAATCTATACTGAAGAAACATTATGGATACACTGCCCTACTAAAAAACTACCAAATAAACCAATCAAAGACGTTGTTAAAGGGATGTTATGGTTAAGTTGCACTACTAAAAAACCTATGAAATTCAATGGAAAAACGTTGCTACAGGGACGTTATGGTTACAGGTAAAACGGGAAAACCCCAGTTTTTGCCAGTTATGGTAAGGAATGCAAACAGCAACTCATCGCTTTATTGCCATGCTACACTTCATTTGTAAGAAAACATTGCCTCCCCTCAGAGAAGTGCAACACTACTTTTGGAGAAAAGAATACCAACCCAGAGGAGCACCATACATCCGCATGCTTTTGTCGGTTAAAGATGTGCCTAAATTTGGTCAGGACAATGATGCCACTGTTTTACAGTTCATTCAGAAATATGTCGCTTGTGAAATCCCTTCACAAATTACATATAGTGACCTACATGCACACATTTTACAATTTCAAAGACACACGTGTGGGAAGTATTGTCAGTGAAAATATAAAAACAAAGGGAAACACTACTCCAAATGCCACTTTGGTTTCAAAAGACCACTTTCAACAACAGGTCAATTGAACAACTTCAACTCAAAACCTGTCCTATTCCTCAAAAAGCAAAAGTTTGTAAAAAGAAAACTAGTGCAGACTCAAATTATACAGGATCTCACAACAATGCCTCCAAAGGAATTAAAATAACCTAATACTTCATCAGTCAGACATACTGTCAAAGGTAAATCAGCTAAGAACACATACTGCATACAAAGACCAGAAGGATCAAAGTACATCAATGATTACAATGCAATCATTGCTCTCCTATGGAATGCAAATCTAGATGTGCAATACATTGCAGACAATTACACTGCAGTTGCACGATATGTCACAGTCTACTTAACCAAAGCAGAAAAAACAGACCTCTGGGACGCCATATCATCTAACAAAACACTGTCACAGACATTGTACAGCTTAGGCATAAAAATGCTCTACCATAAAGAATGTGGCTACTACGAAGCCGCAGACCGTTTAACCGGTACTGCCTTGTATGGAAAATCTGAAAACATAGTATGTCTAGGCCTTGGTCCTGCTCAGTCCAGAAAAAGAGTTCTCAAATCATTTGAAGACATAGAAACAATAGCCAAAAATGATCTGAACAGCAAAGACATTTTGAAAAACAACTTACTAGACACATACTACCCAAACATGAGTACTGCTTTTGAAACCATGTGTCTATACCATGTAGCCCAAAACTTCACAAGCAAAAAATAATATTAAACCAGATGAGAAGACAATTGTGAAGGCAGCCTAGTGAAACTTACCAAACACAGTCATGTGAAATTGTCATTAAAAAGTCCTCAACATAAAGAAGTATATTACATGTCCCTACTACAACTTTTTAAACCATGGAGAAAAGAAGAATATGTATTAGATACCCATGACTCCTATGAACATGCCTTCAAAGTAAATGAAGGACTAAAACAGACATAAACAGTAACGCTATACAAAACAATGTTAGACAATGAACAGCAACAAGAAAGAGAACTCCAGGCACAACTAAATATAGACATTCCTGATAGCAGTCAACCTTTTCTAACGGGACGCCATAAACCACTTGGACAGCACTCATAGCAAATGAGGCTGAATTAGCCATGACAGAAGTAGAAAACACCATGTACCAGTATGAAGGTTCTACAGAAGACATTGCTATATTCAAATCTCAATTAAATAATGAACAGTGTAGCATTTTCCTAGAAATAACAAAACAAATTGAACATGGTATGCAGCACGAAACTAAAACTTGTACCTGTCAAGACTACAAACCTATACTACTATATGGAAGTGGTCAAGCTGGTTCAGGGAAAACATTCTTGATAAAAATCATCAGCAAGTTCCACCAACAACTGACAAACAACAAACTGTCAGCTGTTGTAACTGCCCCCACAGGTTTAGCTGCCTACAACATAGGAAGAGTCACTCTACAACGATTACTAATCCTTCCAGTAGAACACCAAAACAAATTAAGACTACTACAAACTTTCTCCAGAAGCTGCAATGGAACTACGCAGAGTTTTGAAACAAATGAAAATGCTGCTAATAGATGAGGTGAGCATGTTCTCCAACCTAATGTTGGCTTTGATTCAACTCTGATTACAAGAGGTCCTGAAAACAGACTAGGAAGAACTCTTTGGAGGAAAACAAATTTTTGTTTTCGGAGATCTTCTTCAATTAACACCAGTTAAAGGTGAACCTATATTTAAAACCTTAGGGCACAAACTATGTCATAAAACTCTTGCCAGGATAGGAAATGTCAATCTTTGGCAACATTTCCAATACAAAGAGTTAATTGAAAACATGTGTCAGAATTTTAAAAAAGTATTAGAGTTGGTGTACTATCTAAGGAAGCACAATCTATATTAAATACCAGGCACATCCATGCACTCTACAGCCATAACTCATGTGCTACTGATGTCATGGAACAATTTTAGCACACAAAAATGTAAACTGTATGTCCTTGATGCCAACTCTTGCAAGCTGTGCACAATTCAATCAAACAATGTTGAAAAAAGAAATGCAACCAATAGTTCACACTCCACAGACAAAATGGACAAACTGGACATGCACCATATGACACTACCCATGTGTGAACAAGCCACAGCACTACTTAATATCTTAGAAAACGCTATCTCTAACACAGCTGGTTTAGAGAAAATATAAAAATTATCTTTAAACTGTAGAGTAAAGCTCAAACGTAACCTTGACGTGAAGTAAGGACTAGTTAATGCAGCTCTTGGTATAGTTGTTGGCTTTCAAACATACCCACGTGATAACAACATTCAGTTTGTCAATATTTACTTTGATAAACTGTCAGAAGTTAAAAGGATAGGACATCCAACAGCCTGATTCCTTCTTTTCAAAGACATATATGTACGCAGAGAACAATTTTCTCTATCTCTAGCATACGCAGTCACCATTCATAAATCACAAAGTCTTTCCCTAAATCAAGCATTGATAGATATTGGTAGCATAGTGTTTAAAGAAGGCATGAGTTATGTAGCACTGTCTCGCATATGTACACTTGAAGGACTATTTCTAGTCAACTTTGATACAAGTAAAGTAAACACTAATATTCCTTGCATTGTAGAATACAATAGACTATGTGCACTCTATGCACCTCATCTCAAAACCTGTCCTATTAATCAAAAAGCAAAAGTTTGTAAAAAGAAAACTAGTTCAGACTCAAATTATACAGGATCTCACAACAATGCCTCCAAAGAAATTAAAGGAACCTAATACTTCATCAATGACCACAACCAAAGAAGGATCTACTGCACAAACAAAACCAACTACCTCTTCAAAGAAACAATGCACACTTCCAACAATGACTTTCAAATACAACTGGTGTAAATTGCTATGCAAATGTAGCAATCAATATTCAATACCAATTAACACCAATTGTTTAAAATATTTACTTAAATGGGACAGACCAATTATGTTTGCAAATGTTAGTCCTTCACAGACATGCAACCAACAATCTTACAGTGTTTCTGGAATAAGGCAGGAATTGGACTACTGTGCTGGAATGGTCAGATTCACTATAGACATACAAGACTATCCACAAGATTTTCTAATGCACTTACTACAAGTACTGGAAAACAAAAACACACCTATAAACAAAATCTTCCAGATTTCATACACGTGGACACATACATGCACTCTCTGCAGCCATGTGGCACAGGAACAAGTCCATAATGAACACTTCCTGTATGCATCCATACCTAAGTGTGAATCCATTCCATTTCAGAAACTTGTACAAAATGCAAACCATGGCAGGTTATGTACTACTTGCAATTCTGATAATCGTTCCACCTTACAAATACACTCACATAGTGAAAATATAATAGTAATGCTTTACAATGCAGATGGTACCAAAAACAACTGCAAGCTGACTGAACTCACACATGGACAAGTATCACTTGGTAAGAAAACCTTCAAAACAGTAGGCATAATCTACCATGCAGGAGCCACAACCAATGCAGGTCACTACACTGCATACATAAACAAGAAATATGGATGGTTCGAATGTAATGATACTTCCATTACTCTAAAACAGAGATTACCAGCAAATCTTGCAAAAGCTTACTTAATATTCTTAAGACCAAAATGTATTCACTAACCTGAGTATAAACATCTACAAAATGTCCTCAATAACCTTTAAATCCATAAACTAATAGAATAAGACAACAGCTATCTAATAGTGAAAAACTATAAACAGTTAGAATATGCCAACTGATATCTTACTACAACCAGAAAACTGCAATATACATTTTTCTAAGGAAACCTTGCAACACTGATTACGTATAAAAATACCCTCAACAACTTTAGAACTATCAACAATTAGAATACGCCAACAGGTATCTAACTGCCCCAAAATTCCGCAACAACCAACCAGATACATGAATACTGCTAAAATGCAACAAGAACTAAACATTTATAATATGCCAACAGGTATCTGATCCAAAATTCTGCAACAACCAAACAGATAAATGAATACTGCTAAAATGCAACAAGTAATATACAATTACAATATGGCAACTGGTATCTAATTGCAACAATAGTACCCCACTTCCAAACCAAAAACCATACACCTATTAAATTCCTCCTACTGAAATCAACCACCGACAAACATTGTACCATAACGTAGAAAGTTTTTTTTTTAATCCTGCATGGATTTTTTTTCCCACAGACCCAATGATTTTACGAACAAACACAGGAACTGAGCAAATTGCAGAGTGTGTGTGTTTGAAGCATAGGGCTTGTAAAGTACTAACCATGAGGGTCCACAAAGTACTGAAATGTCTATTAGGTGATGCAATAACTCATTACAAACTACCTACACTAACATGGGATCTTTTCTTGTATCACAGAGAATGAAAAAACAATGCCTGCTCCAATTTCCCATACCATGAAAAAACTGCACACAGCCTCAACAAAGCAAACAATAAGTATGCAAGTCACAAACACTACAACATAACACACCCATACAAGCAAACACCTGAACGCTGACCACAACCCAAAATATTTGCTTGCATGGGTGTCTTATGTTGCGGTAGCTGTGGCCAGGGCCTACAGTCTTAGGTGCATGGCCTGGCCAAAACACTGCATGCAGCCTCAACAAAGCAAACAATAAGTATACAATGATTGGAGTCACAACCACCGCATCATAACACCCATGCAAGCAAACACCTGACCACTAACTAAAACCCAAAATGTGTTAGGTACTAACATTCTGAACACAATCCAGCTACCACACACCATGTCCACTGTCCTATAAATACTATTACACTACTGGCAACCAGTACACAAACCTTTAAAAACATACCCCCTATGCAGCCCACATACCACAGTCAAACTGTTTTTGACAATGACCATACACCCAAGCTTCTAGGCCCTGGCCACAACCACCACAGCATAACACATCTATGCAAGCAAACACCTACCAAGTGACCACAAACCAAAAACATAACACAACCACCTAAAGCCCTATCCACTTCACTTGACATTCTAAGACAGTACTTGCAGCCAATGCACAAACTCTTCAATGCATGCTCTCTCCACCCAATACTCAACTAACTACCAAAAACCAATACATCAGAGCATAATATAATACCCAAAAGTGCAGGCAGTGGCTGTCATGTCTACGGACAACCACGGTGACCACGGACAAAGCAATCACATCAAAGCCTTCTTCCACCTAAACAAATGCAGTGTTTTACCCAATTCTTACTCACCCACCCTCTCCAGCCACTCTTCCACACCAACACATTCCCCAAATTAGATTTCCCCTCTATTCCATGCCACGCTGTCCATGGATATCCGCGGATCCAACATGGCGGGCACATCGGGAAAATGTGATGCACCTCACGCTTCACTACAACCAATCAGCGGACATGTTGCTTGTCCGCGGAGATGATGTAAGCCGATTGACCAATCGGTGTCCTGTCCACGGAGCGAACAGGGAAGTGTGTCCTTGGAGCGGACCCAGATATGACACATTTTTTTGGACCTATTTTTTATTGTTTTAAAAAATAACTACTGGACGGATTTCCACCAAATTTACAAAAGCACGCTTTCGAGACCAAGCCACCGCTCCTGCCACAATTTTGATGAAGATCCGTCCAGTGGTTTCGGCTGTAGGCGTGAGCAACATTTTTCTCAAATCAGACTATAGGAAACAAAAAAATATTCAGAGTGGGCCATATTCTCTTTTTTGAAAAGTGTGGGGAGGATTCGTCCAGGGGGAGAATAGTTATAAGCCGCCCAAAAAGTGCTCTTCCTATGGTTTTAGCAATTTATCCATAACTACACACCCGCTACCGTGGGCCGTGTAATATAAATATATATATATATATATATATATATAGCAAAATGTACCACTCTCGAGTCTTTACAAATCTTTGGAGGAGTGTGAAACCAAAATCTAGATATGTTTTCCATTTTGCATTTTTTGCAAAAGAAGAAATTTGAGGTAATATTTAAAAAAGCTTTTCATATGAAAAGAAAATTGTTCATTTTTGTATTGAATTCACTTAAGGTGACTACACCATTCCATAGAAACAGTTCATATGCTTACACATGACAACTTTTGTGATGTGTTTGGCAGAGAGTGGAAACACACTTCTCATACAGATATATTTTTTATGAGGATTGTTACATTCAAGGAAAGAATGTGCTTCTTGCTATTTGATGAGAGTGGGCATAGCTATGAATGATTGGAATGGAAGTCGAACTTTTTAGTCTGTCTAGAATAAAATCTAAAAAAAGTGAGGTGTGAACATGCAATCTTTTGTACAATATTGATACCTTTTCTTGTAAAGTCTTAAAGAGATTTTTTCAAATTTAACAATGTTCAAAGACAGATAAAGATGCTACAGAGAATAGATGACTCTGACGTTTGTTGAAAAACAGAACTTCTGGGTCACTAACTAGCTTGTTTTGATAAACCTATATGTAACAGTGAGTTTCATTATATACAGATGTTGGCTTCACATCATACTAAAATTAGATACCTTCTGGTTAAACTATATCAGTGCAAAACACCAAGTATGTCTCTTCAAACACCTTTGACTGGAACTGTGGAAAGTTTAGTTTCTGCACTGAAAATTATAAATATTAGGCATAGATGAAACACATACAGGAAGTGGAAATGATGATCCTATGCTTCTGATTTCAACAGTATAAAAAAATGATTGCAATGTTTGAGTTGTCTTCTACTGAAAGACATGGTTGCGCCTGATATCCCTATTGCGTTTCAGAAATTGAAAATGTTTGAAGTGATTGCATTTCAAATTGTTCATATTTTTCAAGTTATTGTTAGATTGCAAACAAAGATGTCAAACTTGCCTATAAAATAATGCAATTATATGGTATGATAGGCAACCTGTTTCATGTTCCTCTCAATTTGGAAGAAAATCTTAACACTCTAGGTGTGAAGCATGAGATTGCAGATTCATTTTTTCTTTTAGTAAAAGGTGTTAAAAAAGATAAGAACATTTGGAAACAGCTTATAGATATTGGAAAACTTGTCTATGCTTGATGTTGAGTCAACAAACAAAAGCAGTGAAGGTCAGTTCGAACGTTTATCTCTTGCAGATTGGAATAGTTTATATGAGCATTACACTGTTCATCCTCTACACTCACGTGAAGCCATGGGCAATAGTTTAGAATTGTGTCAAATGAAAGCAACGAAAGGTGCATCAATTAGGTTCTGGGAAAACTTGATTTTCTGCCTACTGATAGAGTAGGTAGATTGGATGATCAGAAGGTTCCAATTTGTTCGACAGAATATCATTGTACAAGCATGTATTCAGAAGATTCTCGATTCCACACCAATGTTGAATATATTTTTCACTTATTGTATAAAAGTGAATTTTTAACATTATGTCATGCTTTTGCTCATTCATTTCAGACCAGAACTAGATTTAAACATTTGTCTGCATGTGAGATGCTGCAACAGGTGAAAAAAAATATTCAGAGGATAAACCTACTAATATTCTTGCTTCAATGGGAGGAAACAAGGAATATTGGTGTAGGAGACACTCCACGTTTAGATGCATTATGAGAAACCTGGGCCCTCCAACTTGGTTTGTGACTTTAAGGGCCACTGAGTATGGTTGGGATGATCTACAGAGTGGATTTGTGAAAGTAATCCACAGAAAGAATACATAGAATGCATGACACCCAGAGAATTGTGTTCCATGGACCCAGTAAATGTATCACAGTTCTTTCATCACCGATTTTTAGCCAAGTCACACTTAATATGTAATAATTTAAATTGTCCACTAGGCACTGTGAAACATTTCGTTTGGTGTTCGGGGTTCAACATATACATATGCTGTTGTGGATTAAAGATGCTCCTCAGTTTTGGAAAGACATTTTTGGCTGTGTAATGGAGTTCACAGAAAAATATGTTGTTCCATTTCTGCTCAGCATGTGAATACTGATCTACAAAACAATGTGGAACGATTTCAAAGGCACTCATGTGGAAAGCACTGTCGGAGAAAATAAAAAAGTAAAAACAAGTACTATACTGCAAAATTGGGATTCCAAGACCTGTGACACCAGTTGGTGTAGTGACTAGTTTGATGTCATCTTTTTGACACTAGGTTACATGTAAGTCACCAAGAAATAAACATTATTTAAAAAGAGATAAGAAATGCCAATTCATGAATGATTACAATCCTGTCATTGCTCAGCTTTGGAATGCAAATTGCAAATACTGATGTACAATATATTGCTGATGCTACAACATCTGTTGCTTGTTATGTTACAGCATACATGACAAAAGCTGAAAAGATCAATGCAGCTGAGGTATGGGCAGACTTATCAGCAGATAAAAGTCTTAGAAACGTCTATGTTTTGGTCTGAAGATACTCTCACATAGAGAGTGTGGTTGCTATGAAGCTGCAGATAGGCTAACTAGTTTGCCTCTGAATGGACGTAGCATTAATGTACTTTGGTTAAGTCTTGGCCCAGCTAGTTCTAGAAATCCGGTACTCAAGCATTTGAGTGAAATTCAGCAGTTAGCTGAAACAGTATCTGACAGTAAAGAGATCCTGAAAACTAACTTAATTAATACATATTATCCAAATTGATCTGTAGAGTTGGAGGATATTTGCGTATATGAAGTAGCAGAACACTACTCATATCAATATATTGAAACAAACAGTGACAAAGGATGGTTTAGAGTACATGGTTGTACTTGTTATCTAGTGAGACATAAGAAGGCAAGTCTCATCAACCAATGAAAATGTCTTGCCAAACTGCAGAGAAAAAGGAATTATTTCATTTTTGTCTTTTGCAGTTGTTCTTCCCCTGGCGTGCAGAGAGTGATTGATTTGCTTGGAAGTTTTGAAACCTTTGACTAATAATTTTTTGCAACATAAAAAAGCTTAAATACATATCCAAAATGTGATCCTTTACTAAGAACTACGTCAAGAAGAACTTTTGGCAGCTGAATTGGCAAAAGAGATTCCTGAGGGATCTTTAATAATGTTCTATTCATCAACAGTACATATAAATCTAAACACATTAAAAAGTTAAGTAAATATGCAAAGGTTTATTTGAGAGGAATGTGGTTGCACAATTTCTTTTTATTTTACTTTCTACACATGATACATTGTTTTAATTTGCTCAGTTGTCTGTATTATTAATGTCACTTATGTATGAAATAACAAAACCCTTGAAATTCAAGGAAAAATCTTTAGTTGCAGGGACGTTAACGTGAGCAATACATTGTAAAAAGAAAACTGGAAATTCATGGAAACAGGGTTTGTTGCAGGGATATTAAGGTGAAAACGTAACACAACAAAACATTTAAAATTCTGCTAAAGCCTCCGTAAATGCACCCCCCCTGTTGCGCAGCCTATAATCACAATGATGGCATCACAAATCACATCACTGATTACATCGCTAATTACATGTTGTATGGGAACACTGATGACATTATAAATCAAATCACTGATGCAATCACTTGTGACAAAACTAATTACATTGTATATAACTGATTACATCAATAATGGAATTAGACATAACACAATTTACAAGTTAACTCATGAAAACTTTGATTACCTAAATATCAATTTTGGCTGTGGACTTGGCCATGACAAATGCTGGGGTCACTGGACAGCACCAAAAGCTATAGCTAGTGGTTGGTTCGTGTTACAAAAATACCATGGTGCTTGGTTAAATGCCATGCCTAGTAGGCCATCACTGTTTTAAAATATAAAGTGGACAACAATGAAATCTGTAGTCAGTGGAAATGGTTAAAACCATAGCTAGTGCCCATTAATATATTCGAATATATAGTCGGCTCAGCCAAATGCTGTGGCCACTGGCTAGTATTGTGTTGAAGCACATTGCTAGAGGCTGGTTAGTGTATATAATAAACAGTGGACATGGCCGAATGCAATAGCTAGTTGCTGGCTAGTGCTGTATAATACACAATGGGAATGGCAGAAGGCCATTGCTTATTGCATTCTGTTAATATAAATATACAGTGGACATGGCCAAAAGATAAACAAACTGTTTAAGGTCAAAGGACATGGCTAGTGGGCCATTTATATGTTAGAATATACAGTGGGCACAGCCAAAGATTGTGGACACTGGCCAGTATTGTGCTAAATTCCATGGTTAGTGCCTGATCAGTGTATTTAATATAAAGTGGACATGGTTGAAAGCTGTATCTACTGGTAAAGGCCAAATCTATGGTTGGTAGCCTGTTAGTGGTTTTCAATATTCAGTGCACATTGGTGAAGGTTGGGACCACTGTCCATAACTGAAGGCCATGACTAGTACCCATTAATGTGTTACAATATATTTTGCCAGTAGATTGACCATCACTGAAGGCCATTCTTAATGCCAGTTACTGTTGTAATGTAATTAGTGATGCCATCAGTGATGTGATCTGTGATGCCATCATTGTGGTCATAGGCTGCGCAAAGTTTAGGTGGTTTTTAGCTGAATTTCAGGGATTTTGTTTTGTTACTTCCTCATTACAAGGTGTTCCTCGCCTTAACGTCCCTTCAACTAAAGTGTTTTCCTTGAATTTAAAGGGTTTTGTTTTTCCATGCATAATTGACATTAATAATACAGACAATTGGGCTAATGAAAATGATGTATATTAATTCAACTTTTAATAGTGTTTGCAAATATATGTACTGTTTACGAATATTAACATATTAAAGTATTACAGTAACTGTGCAGAAAAAGTACACTCAATACATCTTAAAACCAATTTTTACAACACAACTGCCCACATACATATGTACATATATTTTTCTTTTAAATAGTTTTAAAGCTGCCTCGACAGAAGTGGTTTATCCGTGACATGGCAGCAGTTGCATCAATAGAAGGCCCAAATGGTTCAAAAGTTCACTTGACGCAGCTTTGCGGCTTCGCGTCTCTTTCTACCGATCTGCCAATCGCATTAAAAGCTCCTATTTTGCATAGTCGCATCAACAAATGAGTCAATGGCACACCGAGAAGCATTGACATGACTATGACAATACCATTGCGCGACATTCCTACGTGCAAAATCCAATGGTGGGTACATGTGTCAAAAAACAATCCAATGGCACACCAAGAAGCATTTATGCAACTAAGTCTACGGTATTGTGCAACATTCGCATGTGCAAAATCAACCAATAGTATGTCTAATTATTGACGCAGCTACGCATAGATGCCAGTCACCCTACAGCCAATCATATTAAGCGCTTTGTTAGCCGTGCCAAAGACCATCCAAATGCATGCTCAGAAATATTGATGTGGCTACACCCACACTGTATCACGACATCTGCGCGTACAATACGTCCAATCAGCACACATGGCAGTCTGTAACCGCAAATAATCACACCCACAAAAAAGAAGTTTACATTTATCATTGCTTTCTGTACTTGCTAGTGAAAGGGTTTCTGAGTAACCGCAAGCACTTTTGGCACTTTACCCCTTAAATTGTTCATCCTTTTTACCCAGGATTCCCCTAATCCTATTTTCCTTTGTCTTGTGATTAGCTCAGTTTTTCTATTTTTTGTTTTATTTTAAGATTTGTATTTTTAAAACTTTTTCATTTTTAGAGGCATTGGGCCTCATTACGAGGCTCACAGTAGCCGTGCCTATAATACAGGCACAGCTGTCGCCGGTATTTTATTTTTTCCAGCACCCAGAAATGGGCAATTACCGAATCATTATGGCCTTGCTGGACCCGGTATTTGCCCATTCCTGGGTGCTGGGAAAAATGCTTCCCCATTCCCATTGAGCCCCATAGGGCTCAATGGGAATGGGGAAGCCAGATGCACCGGCACCGTTATGAACGGTGCCGGTGCATCCAGCATGCTGTGCTCACGGGTGCTGCTCTGCCTGCCAGGTCTGACATGGCGGGCAGAAAGGCACCCACAAGTACAACTCATAGTTTGCTGGTCTGGGAACTACAGTACCGGCAAGATTACCGGTACTGTAGTTCCCGGACCGGCAAACTTATAATGAGGCCCAATTGTCTTTTTTGTGCTGTCATTTTTATTATTTTATATATTTCTCCCCAGTCGGACATTTCAAAATGTCCAACCACAAGAGTTATAGAAATTATGATGATGTTTTCATTTGGGTTCCAAATCCATCGCCACTGCGGAAGAAGGCAAAAGGAGAAAAAAAAGCACAGTGCAGGCACTTGGCGTTTCTTTCAAATAAAACAACACTGTTCCTGAAAGGAGGCAGAGGAGGTACTTTGCACAATCTGCAACAAAACTATAAGCAGAGGGCCTTCCAATGTTCCTTCTCAAAGCCTGGTAAAATCTATTAAGATAAAGCATCTAGTGCAAGTCCACTGTGATGATGTTAATGATGACTATCAAATAGCACACAAACAACAGAAAAGAAAAATGAATGGTTCCCATTCCTTGCATCAACAGACATCAGCACCACCTGCAGCAACTTCACCCCCCAGTGCAACACCATCAACAACTGGAAATGAAGCCTCAACTTCACCAGCGGTACCAGACTCTTGTTTTACCAACTCCCATTCTTCCATGATCACATGAGTAGTCAAGGGAGATGCCACAATTGAGCAATGGCAGAAGAAAATCGCTGAACATCAGATTATCTGTCATGATTAGGCTATTGTTTTCCCCCCTTTTTTCAATTTATTTTTTAATACAAAATAAAATGTTACTTTTAATGTTACTTCCCTTTATTTATTTATTTGAAATTTGTAGAGTATGCCTAACCTGTAGGTATCTGGGCGCTGGAAAACAAGGTAATACAATGTACATGAATTGCCACAGGCAACAGTGTGAAACATAGGATTTACAAATATTTAGGATATACGTATTTACAGTCAGTAGTCAGATATAATAATCAGTCGGTCTTTACAGATATAGTAACATGGGATTTGCATGTCATCCGACTATGTGTATTAACAATCAATAGTTATTATATAGACATAGTAATCAATAGGTATTTACAGTTAAAGTAAATATTATACAATGATGGAGCTCATGGTGCTATGATCCTAAGTGCAACAAAATGGTAGACAGGGTCTAGTGACTACTCCTGCTGAGCGGGTTCTACATGTTGGATGTGAGGAGCCAGGTCTTGAACCTTCTGCGGAATGCTGAGTGGGAGGGGACAGTTCTTAAGGTTAAAGGTAGCGCATTCTAGCTTTTAGCTGCCACAACTGGGAAGCTGTAACCCCCAGCCTTAGTTCTCTTGAATTTGGGGACCTTAAGAAGGAAAACTGGATCAGAGCATGTGGACTTAGTGGTTTGGGTTGGAGTGAGAAAGTTTGTTAGATATTTTGGAGCTATATTGATAAGGCACTTATGGATGATAGCCATTGTTTTGAATCTGATTCGGTCTTGAATTGGCAGCCAATGCACTTTGCGTCTAGTTTTGGAAATATGCTCTCTTCTGGGTATATTTAAGGCTGCACGTAGGGTGTTGTTTTGAGAAACCTGCCTTTTTTGATACTACTAGTCGCTGTGCCAGCCAGAAGATTATTGCATTAGTCAAGTTTCGACAAAATGAGGGCTCTTGCTAGTGTCAGGCAGCTGTCAGATGATAGGAAGGGTCTGCAAGCGTTTATGAGCTTGGAAATGTAAGCTGCTGATGAGATAATTGAATTGACTTTTCTGGACAAGGTTAAGGAGGAGTTCAGATACACGTCCAGTGTTATAACTTCTTTTGAGACGGTGAGGGTATTACTGTCTATTGTAAAGTGTTTGGATTTGAGGTCTAGTTTCTTTAGGCGTGTTTGGGTGCCAACCAGTAATAACTCTGTTTTGTCATCGTTTAGACAAAGTTCATGCTGGGCCATCCAGGAATGTATTATCTGATATATGTTGTTGAGGATGCTAGAGTCTGTATCGTAATCTCCAGAGAGATGCAATAGCATCTGTGTATCATCTGCCTAGTTTGTGTAGGTCACTCTGAGTTCATCTAGGCAGTCAAATAATGGCTTGGTAAAAATATTATAAAGCTTTGGAGACATACAAGGTCCTTGGGGTACACCGTAGAGAACAGGGGCTGGTGCGACCTTAGCTAGGTTGGAGAAAACTCTCTAGGTTTCCGTTGTCAATTATGGTGTCCATTTGGTTTTTAAGGTCAAGGAGTATCATTTCTGTGCCATGTCTGGGTCTAAAGCCCGATTGGCGTAGGCCTAGTAGATATTGTCTAGATGTTCCTGTATCTGGAGGTAGGCGGCGCGGTCAAGGATTTTCAGGAGGAAGGGGACTGTCATAATAGGACACGTATATGTTTCATCCTTATTTGTTGTCCTCCCCTATTCCACCCACCTCTTTTGATCTGCCAAAATTGCCCTTTTAAGGGCCACCTTTTAAGTTATAAATAAAGATAAAATTGAACACAAATTGCAAAACTGTATTACAATATGTATTGTAATTTATTTTATGCAGTTTCAGTATTTATGCAGATTCAGTAATGAAAATCCCCCAATTGTTATATTATTAATAAGGAAAGCAATTTAGCCATGAAAAAAATCACCCCAGTCTCTGCACACCTTAGCTGCGCAAGCAAAATCCTGCAATTCATTGGCTGATGCTGTAGCCATGGCTACAAATAAAAACATAAAATAAATATCCAACTCTGTCTGAATATATATGTTTTACACATACAGGATACTCTGGTCGTTTGTCTGGCAGTGTGGAGCATTCATCCATACTGCTGCTCCTGGAGTGCTGTCTGCTTTTTGTACTTTGTGCAAGCTTTTTTCGAATATTTTACACGCCGAAGGAGAAGGCGTTGGACATTGCACCCGCTTTATAATTGAAGCGCTGAAGGTGTCTCTTTCTTCCTTGGAGAACCTTTTTTTGCACTCCGGCAATACCAGGCGCACTCCGCACCAGAAGGCATAACTGACTTGGTACAGGGTGGGACGAATCGCATGCTGACGGCTTCTCTGCATCGGAAGGTGACAGTGATTGCCTCTACTGCAGTAAGTCCTAACCCACCAGGTTTCTTTTTCATACATTTAGGGGCCGATTCATGGAACAAACGTGCGCCGAAAATCTTGGCGCAAGCAGGCGCAAGCAGGCGCAAGCAGGCGCAAGCGGAAAAAAACAGGCACACATGCACGCGTGCGATTCATGGTAGTCCCTGCGCGTGTTCACCTCGGGATGTGCGCCAAACCCGTGCATGGCGCACAAGTCACTGCAACATCCCGAAAGCCGTGCGCGACGCGCACAGTGAAAGCGCACAACCTCGGCACATACACCAGAAAGTGGGCAGGACACGGGGCGTAACGCGCAGAATGGGGAACACCGCGCGAAAATGAGGGCGTAACTGGGGATGTACTGCAGGAAAGCAGACGGAACGCCCACACGCACTCGAACCACACGTATTCATGGAATCGAATAGGGCAAAGCCACGCACAGCCAAAGACACGCACGTCCGCCACACGAAGGCAGGCGGTAGAGTCCCAGCGCATCACAAAAGTGGCAACATACAGAAATTGTGCCTGTGCGAGCGGGGCACGTGTATTGCGGGGGTGCGCGGGAAGCAACACATGCGATTGAGCGGGGTACATGTATTTCGGGGGTGCGCTGGAAGTCACACACGTGATTGAGCGGGGTACGTGTACATCGGGGGTGCGCGGGAAGTTACACGCGATTGAGCGGGGTATGTGTATTTCGTGGGCGCGCGGGAAGGAAAACACACGATTGAGCGGGGTACGTGTATTTTGGGGGCGCGCGGGAAGTTACACACGCGATTGAACGGGGTACGTGTATTTTGGGGGCACGCGGGAAGTTACACACGCGATTGAGCGGGGTACGTGTATTTCGGGGGTGCGTGGGAATTTACACACGCGATTGAGCGGGGTACGTGTATTTCGGGGGTGCGCGGGAAGTTACAGACGCGATTGAGCGGGGTACGTGTATTTCGGGGGTTTGCGGGAAGTCACACACGCGATCTCATCAGGGTAGGTGTATTTCGGGGTGCGGGGGAAGTATCCCACGCAACATCAGCAGGGTACGTGTATTCCAGGGGTGCGCGGGAAGTTCCACACGCAATTCCATCAGGGTACGTGTATTCCAGGGGTGCGCGGGAAGTTCCACACGCAATTCCATCAGGGTATGTGTATTACAGGGGTGCGCGGGAAGTTCCACACGCAATCTCATCAGGGTACGTGTATTACAGGGGTGCGCGGGGAGCAGCACATGTGAATTGCACGTGTGGGTCCTCCCAGGTGTTCCCTCTACACCCTCCACGGCCCCTGCAGGTGACTCACACCACAGCACATGTCCTGCAGGCACCCCATCCACCATGGCCATGCCCACCAGCCAACCCACATGTCAACTTGCACTACTGCCCACCAACGCATGTCCCCCTGCACCCCCAGCCACCAGGGGCACCCTCCACCAGGCCCCCACCCATGTCTCCCACCACCCCCACCCCCCAGCAGTGCAGGGGCATCCACCACCAGGCCCCCACCCATGTCTCCCAGCACCCCCACCGCCCAGCCACCAGGGGCAGCCTCCACCAGGCCCCCACCCATGTCTCCCAGCACCCCCACAGTCACCAGGGGCAGCCTCCACCAGGCCCCCACCCATGTCTCCCAGCACCCCCACCCCCCAGCAGTGCAGGGGCACCCACCACCAGGCCCCCACCCATGTCTCCCAGCACCCCAACCCCCCAGCCACCAGGGGCACCCACCACCAGGCCCCCACCCATGTCTCTCAGCACCCCCACCCCCCAGCCACCAGGGGCAGCCTCCACCAGGCCCCCACCCATGTCTCCCACCACCCCCACCCCCCAGCAGTGCAGGGGCAGCCTCCACCAGGCCCCCACCCATGTCTCCCACCACCCCCACCCCCCAGCCACCAGGGGCAGCCTCCACCAGGCCCCCACCCATGTCTCCCACCACCCCCACCCCCCAGCCACCAGGGGCAGCCTCCAGCAGGCCCCCACCCATGTCTCCCACCACCCCACCCCCCAGCCACCAGGGGCAGCCTCCACCAGGCCCCCACCCATGTCTCCCACCACCCCCACCCCCCAGCCACCAGGGGCACCCACCACCAGGCCCCCACCCATGTCTCCCAGCACCCCCAACCCCCAGCCACCAGGGGCAGCCTCCACCAGGCCCCCACCCATGTTTCCCACCACCCCCACCCCCCAGCAGTGCAGGGGCAGCCTCCACCAGGCCCCCACCCATGTCTCCCAGCACCCCCACCCCCCAGCCACCAGGGGCACCCACCACCAGGCCCCCACCCATGTCTCCCAGCACCCCCACCCCCCAGCCACCAGGGGCACCCACCACCAGGCCCCCACCCATGTCTACCAGCACCCCCACCCCCCAGCCACCAGGGGCAGCCTCCACCAGGCCCCCACCCATGTCTCCCACCACCCCCCAGCAGTGCAGGGGCAGCCTCCACCAGGCCCCCACCCATGTCTCCCACCACCCCCACCCCCCAGGGGCAGCCTCCACCAGGCCCCCACCCATGTCTCCCAGCACCCCCACCCCCCAGCCACCAGGGGCAGCCTCCACCAGGCCCCCACCCATGTCTCCCACCACCCCCACCCCCCAGCGGTGCAGGGGCAGCCTCCACCAGGCCCCCACCCATGTCTCCCAGCACCCCCACCCCCCAGCCACCAGGGGCAGCCTCCACCAGGCCCCCACCCATGTCTCCCACCACCCCCACCCCCCAGCCACCAGGGGCAGCCTCCACCAGGCCCCCACCCATGTCTCCCACCACCCCCACCCCCCAGCAGTGCAGGAGCAGCCTCCACCAGGCCCCCACCCATGTCTCCCACCACCAGGCCCCCACCCATGTCTCCTACCACCCCCACCCCCCAGCCACCAGGGGCAGCCTCCACCAGGCCCCCACCCATGTCTCCCACCACCCCCACCCCCCAGCCACCAGGGGCAGCCTTCACCGGGCCCCCACCCATGTCTCCCACCACCCCCACACCCCAGCAGTGCAGGAGCAGCCTCCAATAGGCCCCCACCCATGTCTCCCAGCACCCCCACCCCCCAGCCACCAGGGGCACCCACAACCAGGCCCCCACCAATGTCTCCCACCACCCCCACTCCCCAGCAGTGCAGGGGCAGCCTCCACCAGGCCCCCACCCATGTCTCCCAGCACCCCCACCCCACAGCCACCAGGGGCAGCCTCCACCAGGCCCCCACCCATGTCTCCCACCACCCCCACCCCCAGCACTGTGGGGCACGTGCCAGCAGGCCCCCACCCATGTCTCCCACCACCCCACCCCCCAGCACTGTGGGGCACCTGCCAGCAGGCCCCCACCCATGTCCAACAAATGTTCCCCACCACCCCCACCCCCCAACACTGTGGGGCACCTGCCAGCAGGCCCCCACCCATGTCTCCCACCACCCCCAGCCCCCAGCACTGTGGGGCACCTGCCATCAGGCCCCCACCCATGTCTCCCACCACCCCCACCCCCCAGACACCAGGGGCAGCCTCCACCAGGCCCCCACCCATGCCTCCCAGCACCCCCACCCCCCAGCCACCAGGGGCAGCCTCCACCAGGCCCCCACACATGTCTCCCACCACCCCCACCCCCCAGCACTGTGGGGCACCTGCCAGCAGGCCCCCACCCATGTCCAACTCATGTTCCCCACCACCCCCAGCCCCCAGCACTGTGGGGCACCTGCCAGCAGGCCCCCACCCATGTCCAACTCATGTTCCCCACCACCCCCAACCCCAGCACTGTGGGGCACCTGCCAGCAGGCCCCCACCCATGTCCAACTCATGTTCCCCACCACCCCCACCCCCCAGCACTGTGGGGCACCTGCCAGCATGCCCCCACCCTTGTCCAACTCATGTTCCCCACCACCCCCACCCCCAGCACTGTGGGGCACCTGCCAGCAGGCCCCCACCCATGTCCAACTCATGTTCCCCAGCACCCCCACCCCCCAGCACTGTGGGGCACCTGCCAGCAGGCCCCCACCCATGCCCAACTCATGTTCCCCAGCACCCCCACCCCCCAGCACTGTGGGGCACCTGCCAGCAGGCCCCCACCCATGTCCAACTCATGTTCCCCACCACCCCCACCCCCCAGCACTGTGGGGCACCTGCCAGCGGGCACCCACCCATGTCTCCCACCACCCCCACCCCCCAGCACTGTGGGGCACCTGCCAGCAGGCCCCAACCCATGTCCAACTCATGTTCCCCTCCACCCCCACCCCCCAGCACTGTGGGGCACCTGCCAGCAGGCCCCCACCCATGTCCAACTCATGTTCCCCACCACCCCCGCCCCCCAGCACTGTGGGGCATCTGCCAGCAGGCCCCCACCCACGTCCAACTCATGTTCCCCACCACCCCCACCCCCCAGCACTGTGGGGTACCTGCCAGCAGGCCCCCACCCATGTCCAACTCATGTTCCCCACCACCCCCACCCCCCAGCACTGTGGGGCACCTGCCAGCAGCCCCCCCCCCCATGTGCAACTCATGTTCCCCAGCCAACATGTCATCACAATCTAGATCCCTGGTCCCTATGGTCAGCCTCCAAATGCAAAACACCCACCCGAGTATTGCATCCACCCACTCATAATTGGCAACTACATGACAGAACACCAATTGCAAGTTCCGAAACAAACACATTTCCCTCACATACACCCAATGGGTGTCAGTGAATCTCAAAACACATATCATGAAATGCATGAAACAATGAGATACCACACATTGAAGTTCACCAAAAAAAATATGTATTAAAGGAAACATAAATAGAATCAAAAATGAAGAAACAGAAATGTGAATGTACAAAAATCAAAAGAAGCATGTCCGTGAAAAAAAGCAAAACCAAAAATAAAATTCCAAAGTAATGTTGTCCAAAGTCAATGTCCGCAAAACAAAATCCAATGGGAAATAAAAAAGAAAGCCATTGCTCCATGGTTTAAATGTGAAAAAAAATACAATCCAACAGTGAACTATGTACATGGGAACAAGCCAGGGTCCATTATCCCAACAAAAGAAAGGAACTACACTAACTAATAAAATAAACTATATACAAAAATGTGGCCAATGTCCGAAAGGTCCAAATAAAATCAAAACAAAAATGAAACCTAACACTACCTACATAACTATGTACAAGGGCAGCGGGCTAGTTTCACGGCTCACTTGTGGATGTCCCGGGCCAGGGCATCATCGAACTCCTCCTCAATGTCCCGGAGGCGGTCCTCCTCCATGGCCCCGAGAGTCTGCAGGGCCGTCGACGTGTCCACCTCCAAACCCCTGCGGATTGCCTCAAGGCACTCGGCCCGCCTCAGGGCCCTCCGCATGGAGTTCTCCGCCCTGACCATTGTGAGCCGTGCCTCTTCTGCCCGCTGCCGCTCCGCAACTATGGCATGGCCCAACCGCTGCCACACGGAAGACACTCTCTGTCCTGGGTCCTCCTCCCCTCCGGCCGATGCCTGCCCCTCCGATGTTGAAGGCCCCGAGCCTTCATGGCTCCCACCACGTTGTTGCTGCTGCTGTGCCTCTGCCCGTGCACTGCCTCCTGCTGCCTGTACATCCTCCGCCGGCTGGGGTCCAGTTGTCGATGTGGCCACCCCTGCTGGACGTCTGACTCCCGACTGTGGCAGGGATGCCTCCTCCACCAGCCTGGCTGCACCGTCAGAGGCAGCTCCACAGGGCACCCAGGTGACTGATGGGTGGGAAGATGGCACGGAGGACGACTGGCGCGTAGGGGGTCCAGTTGAGGAGGGGGTCATAGCAAGCCCCATCAGACGGAGGAATCCGGCCTGGGTGACCTGTCCCAGCAGGCTGACGTGGTCAACGAGCGATTCGAGATGACGTGCAGACTCTTCATGAAAAGACTGCAGGTCACCTCGCATGACCAGTTGACGCAACACCACACCCGCCAGGACAGGCTCAACTCGGACCCGGATAGCCACGTCCGCAGGCAGAGGAAGGCCAGTTGACGTGAGCTCATGCCCTGCCTGAAAACGGGTCTGGACGTAGGCATCCCTGCTGGTGCAAGATGATGCAGTGACAGGATTGCACACAGGCACCTCCGCGGCGGCCTGTGCTGCCTCCTGTCCCTGGTCCTGCACTGCACCACTAGCGCCAGTGGGATCCCCACCTCCAGACCCCGTCTCTGGTGCTTGCACGGCCTCCTCATCCACCAAACCCCCCACCAACCTGGATGACTCCGTGCCATCTTCCCCTGTTGGGCCCTGTGGGGTCCCAGCTGCCCCTTCTGCTGCCGAGGAGTCCAACTCCAACCTCCGCCTCTTGGACCTCCCCCCGGCAGCTGCGGCCGGGGACGCTTCACCGGACTCCTCACTCCCCGACGAGAGCACAACATGGGAGGGGAGCCGGGCCTTGCGTCTCCGGCTGGCGGTGGGATCCCCGCCGCTGTGCTGCACAGCACCTTCTCCGCCCTCTTCATCAGTTGACGCTGCAGACAGGGAGAAACAAAACACAGGCATCAGGGCACTGTACAATGGACACATACACACATGACAGTTGTACATGAGTGGCATTGGCAAACCTCAGACATGTCATCACAATCCCCAACACACATGTCATTTCAACTCGCACACATGAGCCATACCACAGCCATATCGCAACTGCCAGCACCATCCATACATATACAACAGCATGAGCAGCCAAAGGTGAGCCAGACATCACATGCAACACAGGAAGTGCACCACACATGTACACACACCACCACACTTGCATGCATGTGTACACCTCTGCCAAGTGTCGCAGTGTTCAGACGGGCATCCATGTCACATCTGCCAATCAGGCTTCCACATACCGCTGTCACATGCATCCATATTGCATCACTGTTGCACCCTTGTCAAATACACACACATGCACATGTACACAGTGCTGATACATGCATCCGAAAACAACATACATGCGTGACATCACGGACATGTCTACTTACATACACATTCATCCAAACATGTGTGCCCACACAACTGCATTTGGCATGGAAGCCTACACACACAAGCACCATCCATGTCTCACACATTCCAGCCCTCGCATGTGTTAGCCCCACGGCCCTGTACACCCCCACCCATACTTGACCCCATACAAACAGATGTGCAACCTGCACACTACTGAATAATCACCACACACACTGCTCACAATCAGGATGCATGTACACTCACTGCTCGACTTCAGACGGGTCTGCCTCTCAAGGTGTTACGGAGAATTCTCTGTTTAGGCTGAATTTCCTAACCTAGTGAGTCCCCCAGCAGCTTTGCTGGATTTCTGGAGTTAGTTTTTTTCCATCCTGCCAAGAGTGAGACTCTTTTCTCCCACTCTTGGACATGTATGTGTGTAATTCCTTTGAAATGTCAATGTGTTCGATGGGCTATGGGGTCTTTTACTCCATAGGGTCTCATATGTTTTTCTATGTGTGTTACACCGCACCCTACGTGCCGTAACACGGGGGCGCCCTAGCGGGTCCCCCACCATATACTCCATACCCGGGGACTGACTACTGTCTCCCCGGGCATGTAAAGTCACCATTGGCTTTACTAGACCTAAATTTACTAACAGAACTAGTACCAACCATCTTATTGTGTACATACTAGTAGGGGTAATTTGATTACTCCTTGATCTGTTACTCGAGGGGGCACTGTCCCGTCCCCCCTCGTCGGGTTTTGGCTGGTGGCAGTGGAAACTACTTGTTATGATTGACCCCGAACATAACCCTATGGGATTCGTCCCATTGTTGGAGATTGATACTTTTTCTCATTAATCTCTGACGTACCACCGATCTACTTATCTTAAATAAGTTTATCGAGTGGTATTTTCTGGCAGAACTCGGTTTGAAAAATGGCGCCTGTGTTCGTCTCTGTGACTCCTAAACCAAAGGTCGAGCCCTTTGTTCCACTTTTGGCGGGCTCTGTACAGAGACCCTCCAAAGTGGTTCCATTCTGTCTGGGTTACCGCAGGGGTGTGGGAGGGGGTTTAAGCATCCTGGACCGAGTTGCCTTGCCAACTCTGGTCGCACTCTGGAGTGATTGGCCCAGGTGGTGAGCCTTCCCACTCACCACTTAGCATGTGTTGATTGACAGCTAGGCTGAATGAATGGGGGTCTTCTGCATAAAAGCAGGGCTTTTGGGACTGGATCTTCAGAAGTCGCCACAGGACCTAGGAATCCAACGAGGGTAACGCTGAGCCGACCTGCAACGACGACACCTCCGGTGGAGCCCTGCTGAGCCGACTCACCACTTCCCGACGACAGAGGAGATCTCCCTACCGGAGAGTCTCTTCCCCTGACTGGTGGGAACAACCAGTCCCCTTTGCTTTTTATTCGCCTCAGGACGCAGTGGTCGAATTGCCTGTGCAGAGCACCTCGGCAACCGGATAGCCACTACCCCTGTACCGCAACCAAAAGGTGGTGCCTTGTGACGGAGCACTCCGCGGCTGGTCTCTTCCCTGGTGGTGTACCGGACTTCACTTTCCTTCGACGACGAGATCATCTGTACTCTTGGCCAAGACCCGACGTGCATCCACCACCAGGAACAACTGCCCCCGCCGGAGCCGCCCTCCACAACAAGGTACCGTTTCCGCCTGGCTTCCCTTTCGTTCGGTTCGAGTGAGGTGTCTTAATCCTCTCCGTTCCGCTGGGTCGCCTCCAAGCTTTGCTCATTCTTTGTTCTGAACTGGTTCAATCTGCCGATAACAATTTGCTATAAAGACTTGAATGCATCTCCACTAGAGACTTTTTGGGACATCGCGTCTTGCCTCTCTCCGAGTGGGCCTGGCCTCTGAACTTTATGATCTATTGTGATTCTTGCCTTCCTGCCTTGCATTTTATCTGCGTAGGATTGAACTGTGTTGATTTCATAACCTGCCTATCTTTTTCTCTCCCTTCCTAACCAATATTCGAGTGTCATCTAGGTTGGGGTACACACCTCTGTCTGAAAATAAGTGGTACCAGTAGAACCTAGAGTTGTCGATATTTTGCTAGGGGGATGATCGTTTTCTACTTCGTAGAGTAATTGGGTTTGATTTGTTTGCCGTGATTTGCTTTAGTGTTTTCCATCGATGTTGTGTTATAAATAAATACCTTGATATCTTTATACTAAGCCTCGTTGCGTGTTTGCTTGTCTTGCTGTGAAGAATTGCCCTATTTTGTATAGTCCACATACTGCTCAACTTTTCTTGAGAGAAGTCTGACTGCTCAGCCACAGCTACCAAGTGAATCTGTGTGGTACAGACTGCTACCAAGTGGGTTCACCGCCAACGCCTGTAGTCCTAAATCTTTTGCAGTGGTCCCAGAGGGAAATGCACAGGTTTCCGCCTAACACTGGTGTACAGCGGTGGGATTTGTATCGAGTATACAGTTTAGAGTGCTTTTCGACACTGTAGGATAACTAACCACAAAACTTTGCACAAAAAGCAACTTTCAAAAAAACATGTCTACGATGGAAACTTACAGTCAAGAGTCTTTGTCAGGTGAAAATACTGAGAGTTTGCGAGCTCTCTGTAGGCAAGCGAATCTTTCTGTAAGAGGCAAGAAGTTAGACCTAATAGAGAGAGTGCTGGCGAGCCAAAGTCTGGGTACTGGTTCAGAGGAACCAATCTCCCCAGCGAATGTAGACGACAGTAATGGTGTTGATCTGAATCGTAATTCTGATGATAGCGATGAAGAGGCTGACGAGGATGGAGAGGCTAACGAAACTGTCTCCCCCGCTCCTCTACCTGCCTTACCAGCTGTGCCTACGGGGCCCATACCAGGTCCCACAAGTAACCCTGCTTATTTTGAACTTGAATAAATGAAGCTCGAACTAGAATATAAACGGTTCTTGGCTCAATCTGAACGAAACCAAGAACTCGAGTTCAGACGGATGAATGCCCAGGCTGAGCAGAAGCAAGCTGAGTTAAGACTCAGAGAAATAGAACTTAATCACGAATTAGAGATGAAAAAGTTGTCGATGGAAAATGCTTCTCTCTCCTCTGGTTCCTCTAGGAGCTCCAGTCCCAAAAGACCCCGGATGCCGAAGGAATTAGTGGGTATGTATGAACCGAGATTGGATGTGTTGGATTGGCTGAAACTGTTTGAATACAATCATGGGCTCCAGGACATCACCAGGAATGTGTTGCTTCCCTGGTTGTTCCCTAGGCTCCCTCCTGTTGCGACTGATGTGGTAATGGAGTTGGGGGAGGTGGATAAGACGGATTACGAAAGTGTGAAACTTGCTTTGATAGCTAGATTCGGGAAGACCCCTTCCCAGTATCTTAAGAGGTTTAGAACCCTCAAAAAGCATGATGGTACCCCTTGGGCTACCTGGGTGAGTGAAGGGTTGAAAAACTTAGAGGGATGGATTAAGGGTTACAAAGTGAACACTTATGAGGGTATGAGAAATCTTTTTATGTTGGAGTCTATTTATGATGCCTGTTCTCCTGAGCTCAGACAGCACTTGGCTGATTCGAAGGAATTGGATTCCAGGGCACTAGCTAAGGCTGCTGACTTGTGGGTTGCCAACAGGGCTACTCATAAGGATTCTGGGGCAACTCAGAAAAAGGATGAGGGAAAACAGCCTAAAAAAGACTCAAAAGAGAATTCGAACAACTCACATTCCAAAGAGGGCCCCAAACAAAACCAGAAGGGTAAGCCACCGGGAAAACCACAGCAGAATAGTGTGTCTTCTGGTGCCAAACCGGAAGGAGGTCAGAACAAGCCACCATTCCAGAAAGCATTCGGTAAGTGCTTTGTTTGTGGCTCGACTGACCACGTGAAAGGAGATCCCAGATGTAAGGGTAAACCTTCAGGGGTCCAGCTTGTCTCCTTAGCCTTCGCTCCAGAGGAGGAAGTCCAAATGGCAAGTGGAAACTTTCTACTGCTAGCTGACGAACCCATTGGAGTCTCAGCCAGCGTTTCTTTAGTATCTCTGGAGTTGTGGGAACAACAGAATTTAGATGTCTATAATTCTATCCCCGATAATACTAAAGAGTATTATAAGGACAGTGTCCAGGTGAATGGTCAGGAGACTCCTGCCATTAGGGACACTGGGGCCAGCATAACTGTGGTGGATAAATCGTTTTTCCAGGCTGAGGATGTTGCTAAGGCACCCAAACACCTCACCAAGTTAGCTGGAGGGCCTGTGCAGATGCTTCCCCAATTACCAGTTCTCATCCAGTGTAACGACATGACTGTGACGATACCTGTCAGCATACAGAGTGAGGTACCAGGACGCGTACTATTGGGTAACGATTTGAAAACTCTCGGAGTTGTATCGCATACTCCCAGACCTCCTAGTAAACGGTTACAGGAGCTAACCAGACCGGCACGAGAGAGGACCATGCGCGGTACTCTCCAGGAGATGATGAAGAAAGAAATCACTCCTGCTCCACTGGAATTGTCGGCCGCTGTCTCCAAGAAATCAGAAGCGAAGGGGAAACCTAAGACTTCTATCCCGAAACCAGCCGCCAGCATTCCAGTGCAGCCGACACGGACTTCTCCGCGTTTGTCCAACGTCACACCCATAACTCCACCTCCAGCCGAGGCTGAGAGGGAGGTACAACCCTGCGTGGTAGAATTAGATGCTGAGGAAGAGCTAATGGAAGGCCAGGAACTCATTGGAGATATGGATCCTGTTGACCATCCTGAGCTGCAGTCTTTACTGGCAGAAGGTGGACCCAGCAGGGCAGACTTCAGTAAGGGACAGAGAGAATGTCCAACTCTGGAAGGTCTTCGCCATCAGGCAAAAGCTCAGGCTGAAGGGCAAGAGCCTGGGAAATACAGGTTGCACTGGGAAGATGGCCTCTTCTACAGTGAACCGACCGAGTCTGCACCTGGAGACTACAAACGACTTGTAGTACCCCAAGAGAACAGACCACAGTTCTTGCAGTTAGCCCATGAGATTCCTTTGGCTGGTCACTTGAGTTTCAAGAAGACTAAGGAAAGGCTCTCGCTCTACTTCTATTGGCCAAAGATGGGGGCCGAAGTAGAAAAACACTGCAGGAGCTGCCACACCTGCCAGATCTCTGGTAAGGTCGGATCCAAGAACGTGGCACCGTTAGTGCCTCTCCCAGTTGTGGGAGTCCCATTTGAGAGAGTAGGGATTGACATTGTTGGTCCCCTTGATCCTCCAACCTCCTCAGGCAACAGGTTTATACTTGTTGTAGTAGACCATGCTACTAGGTATCCTGAGGCAATTCCTATGAGGACTGTTACAGCTCCGGCTGTGGCTAAGGACCTCCTTGGTATTTTTACCAGGGTCGGGTTTCCTAAGGAAGTAATCTCTGACAGGGGGTCAAACTTTATGTCCCACTACATGGAAGCCATGTGGAAAACCTGCGGAGTAACTTACAAGTTCTCAACGGCTTACCACCCACAAACCAATGGGTTGGTAGAACGGTTCAACCGAACCATGAAGAGCATGATAGGTGCTTTAGAGGAACCCCTTAAGCGTAAGTGGGACCTTCTATTGCCATGCCTTCTCTTTGCTTATAGAGAAGTCCCTCAGGAGGGAGTAGGTTACTCTCCCTTCGAACTACTCTATGGTCATCCCGTCAGAGGTCCATTGGCCCTGATTAAGGAGGGGTTGGAGAGTGATCCATCCCCCAAGCCAGTCTGAGTGACTGACTACGTGATAGGTCTCCGGAGGAGAATGTCGCACATGATGACGGAAGCAAGCGATAACTTGAAAGCTGGACAAGCATTGGTCAAGCACTGGCACGATCAAAAGGCTAACATGGTTGAGTTCGCTCAAGACCAGCTCGTTCTCGTTATGATCCCAACAAGGCAGAGGGCCTTGCAAGATAAGTGGATGGGACCCTACCGAGTAGTGGGTAAACTCGGAGAGGTTAACTATCTGGTGGACTTGGGCAATCCCAAGGAGGCTCCGACAGTCTTTCACACCAACCGACTTAAAGCGTATGTCTCGCGACCTGATGTAGGAGCGTTGCGTCTAGCATCATCCGAGGAAGAAGAAGAGAGTGAAGCTCTTCCGGATCTCCTCAGAGGCTTACCTTTAGATGAAAAAATTGAAGGAGTGAATCTCTCCTCCAATCTGACACCCGAGCAACAAGAAGAGTGCAAATCTATGTTGAATCAGTTTGCCTGTCTGTTCTCGCTTTCACCAGGCTTGACCCCTTGGGGCCAGCACGACATACTCACTGGTGACTGTCTGCCAGTCAAAAGCAGAGGATGCCGCATGTCAGAAAACATACGAACCCACATCAAAGGTGAGGTCAGCAAGATGCTTGATCTCGGGGTAATAGAGCCCTCTACTAGTCCATGGTCTAGCCCAGTTGTGTTGGTACCAAAGGCCGGATCTAAAGAACTTAGATTCTGCGTGGATTATCGAGCTCTTAATGCAGTCACCAAGACTGATGCCCACCCTTTGCCAAGAACAGATGAGTTGGTGGACAAACTTGGCACAGCCAAGTTCCTCAGCACATTTGACTTGACGTCAGGCTATTGGCAAATAGCCCTGACAGACCATGCCAAGGAGAAAACTGCATTTTCTACCCCCGTTGGCTTATACCAGTTTAAGGTAATGCCTTTCGGACTGAAGAATGCACCTGCTACGTTTCAACGGATGGTAAACCAGGTTCTGAATGGGATGGAGGACTTCTGCATGGCATACTTGGATGACATCGCAGTGTTCAGCAATTCCTGGGAAGAACATGTAATCCACCTGAGAGATGTTTTGCAGGCTCTTGGACGAGCCAATCTGACCATAAACGCAAGTAAATGCCAAATTGGACAGAGTAAGGTAGTCTATCTTGGGCATGTGGTAGGCAGTGGAGAAATAAGGCCTTTGCTCAGTAAGATTGAAGCTGTGCAAAATTGGACAACACCGACTACTCAAACCCAGGTGAGAGCCTTCCTAGGCCTCACTGGGTATTACAGGAATTTCATAGAGAACTATGGGACCATAGCTTCTCCACTGAATGTCATCTCCTTGCCCAAATTTCCTAAAAAGGTTAAATGGAACGAGGAGTGCAATCAGGCTTTTGAAAACCTGAAACAGGCTCTTTGCCAAGCCCCAATACTCAGAGCTCCTGATTACCGCCAACACTTCATTGTGCAGACAGACGCTTCCAATGTAGGGATAGGTGCCGTACTCAGTCAACTGGATGGGAAAGGTAGGGAGCACCCCGTTTGCTTCATCAGCCGCAAGCTGAAGGATCCTGAAACAAGGTGGGCAACAATCGAAAGAGAGTGCTTTGCTATCGTGTGGGGTCTGAAGAAGTTTAGGCTGTACTTGTATGGTGCTACTTTTGTTATTCAGACTGACCACCAACCCTTGAGATGGTTAATGCAAATGAAAGGGGAAAACCCAAAACTATTGAGATGGTCGATCTGCCTGCAAGGGTTTGATTTCACCATTGAGCACAGGTCAGGGTGTCACCACCAAAATGCTGATGGTCTCTCTAGGATGTATGTCATCGACTAGAGGTATGAGATTCATCCAGGAGTGGATTAAATCCTCCTGTCCCTTAGTCTGGGGGGGCGAGTGTTAGGGAGAATTCTCTGTTTAGGCTGAATTTCCTAACCTAGTGAGTCCCCCAGCAGCTTTGATGGATTTCTGGAGTTTGTTTTTTTCCATCCTGCCAAGAGTGAGACTCTTTTCTCACACTCTTGGACAGGTATGTGTGTAATTCCTTTGAAATGTCAATGTGTTCGATGGGCTATGGGGTCTTTTACTCCATAGGGTCTCATATGTTTTTCTATGTGTGTTACACCGCACCCTACGTGCCGTAACACGGGGGCGCCCTAGCGGGTCCCCCACCATAAACTCCATACCCGGGGACTGACTACTGTCTCCCCGGGCATGTAAAGTCACCATTGGCTTTACTAGACCTAAATTTACTAACAGAACTAGTACCAACCATCTTATTGTGGACGTACTAGTAGGGGTAATTCGATTACTCCTGGATCTGTTACTCGAGGGGGCACTGTCCCGTCCCCCCTCGTCGAGTTTTGGCTGGTGGCAGTGGAAACTACTTGTTCTGTTCGACCCCGAACATAACCCTATGGGATTCGTCCCATTGTTGGAGATTGATACTTTTTCTCATTAATCTCTGACGTATCACCGATCTACTTATCTTAAATAAGTTTATCGAGTGGTATTTTCTGGCAGAACTCGGTTTGAAAAATGGCGCCTGTGTTCGTCTCTGTGACTCCTAAACCAAAGGTCGAGCCCTTTGTTCCACTTTTGGCGGGCTCTGTACAGAGACCCTCCAAAGTGGTGCCATTCTGTCTGGGTTACCGCAGGGGTGTGTGAGGGGGTTTAAGCACCCTGGACCGAGTTGCCTTGCCAACTCCGGTCGCACTCTGGAGTGATTGGCCCAGGTGGTGAGCCTTCCCGCTCACCACTTAGCATGTGTTGATTGACAGCTAGGCTGAATGAATGGGGGTCTTTTGCATAAAAGCAGGGCTTTTGGGACTGGATCTTCAGAAGTCGCCACAGGACCTAAGAATCCGACAAGGGTAACGCTGAGCCGACCTGCAACGACGACAGCTCCGGTGGAGCCCTGCTGAGCCGACTCACCACTTCCCGACGACAGAGGAGATCTCCCTGCCGGAGAGTCTCTTCCCCTGTCTGGTGGGAACAACCAGTCCCCTTTGCTTTTTATTCGCCTCAGGACGCAGTGGTCGAATTGCCCGTGCAGAGCACCTCGGCAACCGGATAGCCACTACCCTTGTACCGCGACCAAAAGGTGGTGCCTTGTGACGGAGCACTCCGTGGCTGGTCTCTTCCCTGGTGGTGCACCGGACTTCACTTTCCTTCGACGACGAGATCATCTCTACTCTGGGCCAAGACCCGACGTGCATTCACCACCAGGAACAACTGCCCCCGCCGGAGCCGCCCTCCACAACAAGGTACCGTGTCCGCCTGGCTTCCCTTTCGTTCGGTTCGAGTGAGGTGTCTTAATCCTCTCCGTTCCGCTGGGTCACCTCCAAGCTTTGCTCATTCTTTGTTCTGAACTGGTTCAATCTGCCGATAACAATTTGCTATAAAGACTTGAATGCATCTCCACTAGAGACTTTTTGGGACATCGCGCCTTGCCTCTCTCCGAGTGGGCCTGGCCTCTGAACTTTATGATCTATTGTGATTCTTGCCTTCCTGCCTTGCATTTTATCCGCGTAGGATTGAACTGTGTTGATTTCATAACCTGCCTATCTTTTTCTCTCCCTTCCTAACCAATATTCGAGTGTCATCTAGGTTGAGGTATACACCTCTGTCTGAAAATAAGTGGTACCAGTAGAACCTAGAGTTGTCGATATTTTGCTAGGGGGATTGATCGTTTTCTACTTTGTAGAGTAATTGGGTTTGATTTCTTTGCCGTGATTTGCTTTAGTGTTTTCCATCGATGTTGTGTTATAAATAAATACCTTGATATCTTTACACTAAGCCTCGTTGCGTGTTTGCTTGTCTTGCTGTGAAGAATTGCCCTATTTTGTGTACTCCACATACTGCTCAACTTTTCTTGAGAGAAGTCTGACTGCTCAGCCACAGCTACCAAGTGAATCTGTGTGGTACAGACTGCTACCAAGTGGGTTCACCGCCAACGCCTGTAGTCCTAAATCTTTTGCAGTGGTCCTAGAGGGAACTGCACAGGTTTCCGCCTAACACAAGGACCTGGACGTGGAGTGCTGGGGATATGCGTTCCAGGACCCTCATCTGTTCTTCCGACAAGTGGCCCCGGCGCCCCTTGGCATCCGCTGCCTTCAAGATGCGCCGGGCCTTGTTCAGGGTCCTGGACCTGAAGTCCTCCCAGCGCTTCTTGACATGTTGTAAGTCGCCGACTGCCACCCCCTCCGCGTTGATGGCAGTCACGATGTCAGTCCAGATCCGAGTCCGTCCTTCCTTGTCGGCGCCGGAACTTCCGAAGAGGGCATCATACTGCCCCAGGACTTGCCCCACCAGGACACCAACTTCGGTGGCACTGAAGCTGGTGCCCCTCTGCCTCTCTGGCCGGGGGTTGTCAGTGGTCTCAGATGGTGTTTGCCCCGACATGACAACCCCAGAGGCAGGAGTGGGTGGGCAACTGGGTCCTGGGGCTGGGCTGTGGAGCGATGGAATCCCAGTCGGGAGTCTTCGGTTCCAGCAGGGGTGGTCACAGCAACAGCACCCCTGGCTGATGTGCAGGCAGCAAATGGCAGGGCACGTGGGCAGCAGGCAGTCAGGCAGCAGCAGATGGCAGGTGGGAGCGTGCTCTGGGCTCTGGGGGGACAGTAGTTCGGCCTTCTGGACAGGAGCGTGGTCTTTCGTGTGCTTACGCGTGGCCAGCTTGATACCGAGTGATTTGGCACGTGAAAAATCTGCACGTCAGCGTGTGATTCGAGGAAAGGCCCTTAGCGCGTAAGCGCGTCTGCACGCATACGCATTTTCATTGGACAGAAGGCCCCTCAAGCCAAGCGCACCTGTGAAGTGATGCGTACAGATGTGCATGGGCATTTCAGCGCGCGAAAAAATGCACGTCCGCGTGTAATACGAGGAAAGGGCCCATGCGCGTAAGCACGCATATGCGATTTCATTGGACCAAAGGCCCTTAGCCTGATGCACGCGGGTGTTTCCCTCATTGCACGTGATGACAGGACACACGTGGATTTCCACCAATCGCGTGTGAAAGTTCCCAGCACCCCGGAACACACGTACCCAGGCTAATCGCGTGTGGAACTTCCCGCGCACCCCGAAACACACGTACCCAGGCCAATCGCGTGTACGCTCACTCCCCTCAGATCACACGCGATGACACTCGGACCTACAGTCTTACCACGTATCCGAATACGGGAAACCCGCGCACGGCAAAAGACGTGCACAGGCGTCAACGCGTCCGCCCACACGAAGGCAGGCGGAGGCGTCCCCGCGCACAGCATAAAAGTGCACGCAAACAACAAACGCGTATATACAGCTATGATGAATGCCCCATTTGTCGCTGCACTGATCGTGGGACACTGCAGGAGGAGGAGAATAGCCGGGGCACGCATTTTCGCACCACGGACAAGCCTTTTTGGGATGCCTGACGACCAGGTCTACGGCAGGTATAGGTTTCCACCCCATATCATCCTAGACCTGGTCAGGGAGTGGGAAGATGACCTCACATCCCCCACCCTTTGCTCCCAAGCATTGAGCCCCTTGGAGAAGCTGCTCAATGTCCTGCATTTTTTGGCCACTGGGTCATTTCAGCGGAAAACTGCCATAGTGGGGTGGGTCTCACAGGCCACGCAGTCACGCTGCCTACACCAGGCACTGGCAATCATGACAGCGCTCCCCTCAGTCCGCAGGCACATATACATGCCCAGAACACCCGCAGAAAGGCAGGCCGTTGTCCTGGATTTTTTCAGGGTGGCGCACTTCCCCAAAGTGCTTGGTGCCATAGATTGCACCCATGTGGCCCTACGTCCACCTAGGGCCATTGAGCACATCTACCGAAACCGCAAGCACTGGCAACTCCATCAATGTACAGGTGGTATGTGATGCAAAGGGAATCATCACCTCTGTCTATGCAAACTACCCTGGCTCCACCCATGACAGTTTCATATACAGAATGTCCGCCCTGAGCCGGGCCCTGGAAGCTGGGCAGCATGGCGACACATGGCTCCTAGGTCAGTACAAATGCCCTTGCACATGCATGCAAGTCACACACAGACAAATATCCAAACCCTAATAATCTCAACTATTATCACCTCCCCAGGGGACAGTGCCTACCCTCTGAGCAACCACATGAAGACGCCAATCCGGAACCCCACCACACCACCCCAGGTAAGATACAACGCCGCCCATATTGCAACCAGGGGCATAGTGGAGCGCACATTCGGAGTGCTCAAGTCACGTTTCCGCTCCCTTGACCGCTCTGGTGGGCAACTACTCTATGCACCACCAGTAGTGTGCAGGATCATTGTGGCAGCATGTGTCCTGCACAATGTTGCAACACGGCAGGGCGTCCCGGTGGACATGGTGGTGCCCCCACATCCCCAACCACAGGCACAGGCGCTGCACATGGGAGGGGACAGGGCACGTTGTGAGGAAGCCCGGACCCAGCTTGTGTCCACATTTTTCACCTAAACACCCACCCCTGTGGAGTGCACACAGGCCTGGCACATACCAGGTGACAATCGATGATGACAAAGAGACAGTCAACTGTCACAACCCTACCACCCTGAGATAGTTGCCATGGAAGTGCCACATCGTCTGCATCCCTAGCTACTTAAACACAAGCTATCCTGTTTGACCAAAAGGCACACATATGACATGATATGGGCCATACACAAGTATTCCAAGGCGCAATGAGGCAGGGAGGGGGGAACAAGGGAACACAGAGAACGGTACTACTAGGCCAGGTGTCATTGAGATCGTGCAAGTGCAGGGGTAGGGGGAAGGGAAAAGTGCAAGGGGGAGGGTGGGGGGAGTCCAGTACAGGGGAAGTAGCCCAAAAAAATAATACATAGGTCGCCTGGTGGCAACTGCAAAGGTAAGTGCAGACAAGTGCTGGGAAGGGAGGGCTGTAGGGATAGAGAGACAGTACTGCAGTGCAGGGGTTGCCAGGGAGGCAGTGCAAGTGGAGAGTGGCTGGGCCAGGGACCGAGGTCGGTGAGAGTGGCCCAGTTGCAGCTCCTGTGCAGTTCCAGTGAAGAATTCTGCAAGGGGGAGGCAGAGAGTAAGCAGAAGCAAAGAGGAAGGTCTTGAGGTGCTTCCAGAACTGGAGATGGTTCCCCTCAAGTTCAAGTCAGGCAGGAAGTCTGTTCCAGGGGGAGGGCCCTGCTGCGGAGAGAAATCTACCCCCAGCTAGTTGCTCTGAGAAGAGGATGACCCGGACATGCAAGGTGTGCATCACACACACCTGCAAAACAGGCCATGGCCATCACTGTCATGTCACTCAAACCCTCCCAAACATCAACATGACATGGCAAGCAATACCCATACACCAACGCAGTAACGGTAAGGTACACATTGCCATGTCCTAAATGTACAGTGGCATGGGACAATGATGCCTGACCCGGAATCAGATGAAATGACAGACAAACAAAATCTCCCACCCAAAATAAGTCATTTCCAAATGCATTACAACAGTCGTAGACGTAACATCACAATGAATACCTGTCTACATGCACATTATGCATTGCTAAATCAACACTGCAGCTCATGTGTGCAGTGTCCTACTCCTGCATCACACTACTCAGCGCACAGCACAGTGAACAGCCATTGTGTGTGATGTACACCCTGAGCATCACATCTAAGTGACAGACCACATCAAACATCAAATTAGGCATGTACTGGATCCATAATCGGTCACAGAACATGTGCTGCCGGGACACAGTGGGCACCAGAAGGCAAACAGTGTGCACGTGGATATGCAAGGGTGGGAGTACATGTAGTGCATCAGAGTGCAAGTGTGTGGTTCTGCAAGGACATGCACTCCACATATGCATGTGCACTCAAGTGACCATCAGTGTTCCCTACACATCACATGTGAACATCCACCATGTGTACACTCCAGCATGTCAAACCACAACTATCCCCTCGCACCTGAAGGGGGTGGGAAGCAAGATGTTAACAGCCCCCCTGCACCTGCAAGGCTGTATGTGACCCCGGTGATGTGGTGATGGGTCACGCAATGCTCATGCACCCTAAAACTGCAGTAAAACCGTGCACGCAACCCTGCAGCCTACGTGCATGGATTCAACCTCCCGCAGTACGCGGTGGCACCCAGTAACACGAATAACGCGTACGCCTGGGACATGCAGGCTACCATGACATCGAAAATGGGTGCGATACATAGGGGCACCTGCAGTGGGAAAAAGAGCGTGTGCGACTCACCGTCTGACTAGCGCGATGCAGAAAAACATGCGTAGCCAATACCCCCACCAAAAGAAGAGATACGTCCTTGATAGCTGTGAAGTTGTGATGATGCGTGAATCAACAGGAAGCAGCAACACACGTCGGTCTCCACGAAAGGCACGTACAGCGAACTGCTGGGCCCGCTCACCTTTAACCCGTGCTGAGGGAAACGCACGCGCGTGCCACGTCACTTACGCGTATGGGCCCTTTCCTCGTATTACACGTAAAACGCGGACATGCAGTTTTCCACGCGCGCTTACGCGCATGGGCCCTTTCCTCGTATTGCACGCGGATGTGCAGTTTTCCACGCGCGCTTACGCGCATGGGCCCTTTCCTCGTATTGCACGCGGACGTGCAGTTTTTCACGCGCGCTGAAATGCCCATGCACCTCTGTATGCGTCACGTCACAGGGGCGCTTGCGCTTGAGGGGCCTTCTGTCCAATGAAAATGCGTATGCGTGCAGATGCGCTTACGCGCTAAGGGCCTTTCCTCGAATTACACGCTGAAATGCAGATTTTTCACGTGCCAAATCACTCCGTATCAAGCTGGCCACGCGTAAGCACACGGAAGACCACGCTCCTGCCCAGAAGGCCGAACTACTGCCCCCCCAGAGCCCCGAGCACGCTCCCACCTGCCATCTGCTGCTGCCTGACTGCCTGCTGCCCACGTGCCCTGCCATTTGCTGCCTGCACATCAGCCAGGGGTGCTGTTGCTGTGACCACCCCTGCTGGAACCGAAGACTCCCGACTGGGATTCCATCGCTCCACAGCCCAGCCCTAGGACCCAGTTGCCCACCCACTCCTGCCTCTGGGGTTGTCATGTCGGGGCAAACACCATCTGAGACCACTGACAACCCCCGGCCAGAGAGGCAGAGGGGCACCAGCTTCAGTGCCACCGAAGTTGGTGTCCTGGTGGAGCAAGTCCTGGGGCAGTATGATGCCCTCTTCGGAAGTTCCCGCGCCGACAAGGAAGGACTGACTCGGATCTGGACTGACATCGTGACTGCCATCAACGCGGAGGGGGTGGCAGTCCGCGACTTACAACATGTCAAGAAGCACTGGGAGGACTTCAGGTCCAGGACCCTGAACAAGGCCTGGCGCCTCTTGAAGGCAACGGATGCCAAGGGGCGCCAGGGCCACTTGTCGGAAGAACAGATGAGGGTCCTGGAACGCATATCCCCAGCGCTCCACGTCCAGGTCCTTGAGAGGCAGACCCGTCTGGAGTCGAGCGGTGAGTGTACATGCATCCTGATTGTGAGCAGTGCGTGTGGTGATTATTCAGTAGTGTGCAGGTTGCACATCTGTTTGTATGGGGTCGAGTATGGGTGGTGGTGTACAGGGCCGTGGGGCTAACACATGCAAGGGCTGGAATGTGTGAGACATGGATGGTGCTTGTGTGTGTAGGCTTGCATGCCAAATGCAGTTGTGTGGGCACACATGTTTGGATGAATGTGTATGTAAGTAGACATGTCCGTGATGTCACGCATGTATGTTGTTTTCGGCTGCATGTATCAGCACTGTGTACATGTGCATGTGTGTGATTTTGACAAGGGTGCAACAGTGATGCAACATGGATGCATGTGACAGCGGTATGTGGAAGCCTGATTGGCAGATGCGACATGGATGCCCGTCTGAACACTGCGACACTTGGCAGAGGTGTACACATGCATGCAAGTGTGGTGGTGTGTGTACATGTGTGGTGCACTTCCTGTGTTGCATGTGATGTCTGGCTCACCATTGGCTGCTCATGCTGTTGTATGTGTATGGATGGTGCTGGCAGTTGCGATATGGCTGTGGTATGGCTCATGTGTGCGAGTTGAAATGACATGTGTGTTGGGGATTGTGATGACATGTCTGAGGTTTGCCAATGTCACTCATGTACAACTGTCATGTGTGTATGTGTCCATTGTACAGTGCCCTGATGCCTGTGTTTTGTTTCTCCCTGTCTGCAGCGTCAACTGATGAAGAGGGCGGAGAAGGTGCTGTGGAGCACGGCGGCGGGGATCCCACCGCCAGCCGGAAACGCAAGGCCCGGCTCCCCTCCCATGTTGTGCTCTCGTTGGGGAGTGAGGAGTCCAGTGCCGCGTCCCAGGCCGCAGCTGCCGGGGGGAGGTCCAAGAGGCGGAGGTTGGAGTTGGACTCCTCGGCAGCAGAAGGGGCAGCTGGGACCCCACAGGGCCCAACAGGGGAAAATGGCACGGAGTCATCCAGGTTGGTGGGGGGTTTGGTGGAGGAGGAGGCTGTGCAAGCACCAGAGACGGGGTCTGGAGGTGGGGATCCCACTGGTGCTAGTGGTGCAGTGCAGGACCAGGGACAGGAGGCAGCACAGGCCGCCGCAGAGGTGCCTGTGTGCAATCCTGTCCCTGCATCATTTGCACCAGCAGGGATGCCTACGTCCAGACCCGTTTTCAGGCAGGGGATGAGCTCACGTCAACTGGCCTTCCTCTGCCTGCGGACGTGACTATCCGGGTCCGGGTTGAGCCTGTCCTGGCTGGTGTGGCGTTGCGTCAACGGGCCATGCGAGGTGACCTGCAGTCTTTTCATTAGGAGACTGCACGTCATCTCGAATGGCTCGTTGACCACGTCAGCCTGCTGGGACAGGTCACCCAGGCCGGATTCCTCTGTCTGATGGGGCTTGCTACGACCCCCTCCTCAACTGGACCCCCTACGCGCCAGTCGTCCTCCGTGCCATCTTCCCACCCATCAGTCACCTGGGTGCCTTGTGGAGCTGCCTCTGACGGTGCGGCCAGGCTGGTGGAGGAGGCATCCCTGCCACAGTCGGGAGTCGGACGTCCAGCAGGGGTGGCCACATCTACGACTGCACCCCAGCCGGCGGAGGATGTGCAGGCATTAGGAGGCAGTGCACAGGCAGAGGCACAGCAGCAGCAACAATGTGGTGGGAGCCATGAAGGCTCGGGGCCTTCAACATCGGAGGGGCAGGCATCGGCTGGAGGGCAGGAGGATCCAGGACAGAGAGTGTCTTCCGTGTGGCAGCGGTTGGGCCACGCCATAGATGCGGAGCGGCAGCGGGCGGAAGAGGCACGGCTCACAATGGTCAGGGCGGAGAACTCCATGCGGAGGGCCCGGAGGCGGGCTGAGTGCCTCGAGGCAATCCGCAGGGGTTTGGAGGTGGACACGTCGATGGCCCTGCGGACCCTCGGGGCCATGGAGGAGGACCGCTTCTGGGACATTGAGGAGGAGTTCGATGATGCCCTGGCCCGGGACATCCACAAGTGAGCCGTGAAACTAGCCCGCTGCCCTTGTACATAGTTATGTAGGTAGTGTTAGGTTTCATTTTTGTTTTGATTTTATTTGGACCTTTCGGACATTGGCCACATTTTTGTATATAGTTTATTTTATTAGTTAGTGTAGTTAGATAGGTTTCCTTTCTTTTGTTGGGATAATGGACCCTGGCTTGTTCCCATGTACATAGTTCACTGTTGGATTGTCTTTTTTTTTCACATTTTAACCATGGAGCAATGGCTTTCTTTTTTATTTCCCATTGGATTTTGTTTTGTGGACATTGACTTTGGAATTTTATTTTTGGTTTTGCTTTTTTTCACGGACATGCTTCTTTTGATTTTTGTACATTCACATTTCTGTTTCTTCATTTTTGATTCTATTTATGTTTCCTTTAATACATATTTTTTTTGGTGAACTTCAATGTGTGGTATCTCATTGTTTCATGCATTTCATGATATGTGTTTTGAGATTCACTGACACCCATTGGGTGTATGTGAGGGAAATGTGTTTGTTTCGGAACTTGCAATTGGTTTTCTGTCATGTAATTGCCAATTATGAGTGGGTGGATGCAATACTCGGGTGGGTGTTTTGCATTTGGAGGCTGACCATAGGGCTGGGGGGTGGGGGTGGTGGGGAACATGAGTTGGACATGGGTGGGGGCCTGCTGGCAGGTGCCCCACAGTGCTGGGGGGTGGGGGTGGTGGGGAACATGAGTTGGACATGGGTGGGGGCCTGCTGGCAGGTGCCCCACAGTGCTGGGGGGTGGGGGTGGTGGGAGACATGGGTGGGGGCCCGCTGGCAGGTGCCCCACAGTGCTGGGGGGTGGGGGTGGTGGGGAACATGAGTTGGACATGGGTGGGGGCCTGCTGGCAGGTGCCCCACAGTGCTGGGGGGTGGGGGTGCTGGGGAACATGAGTTGGACATGGGTGGGGGCCTGCTGGCAGGTGCCCCACAGTGCTGGGGGGTGGGGGTGGTGGGAGACATGGGTGGGGGCCTGCTGGCAGGTGCCCCACAGTGCTGGGGGGTGGGGGTGGTGGGGAACATGAGTTGGACAAGGGTGGGGGCATGCTGTCAGGTGCCCCACAGTGCTGGGGGGTGGGGGTGGTGGGGAACATGAGTTGGACATGGGTGGGGGCCTGCTGGCAGGTGCCCCACAGTGCTGGGGGGTGGGGCTGGTGGGAGACATGGGTGGGGGCCTGCTGGCAGGTGCCCCACAGAGCTGGGGGGTGGGGGTGGTGGGGAACATGAGTTGGACATGGGTGGGGGCCTGCTGGCAGGTGCCCCACAGTGCTGGGGGGAAGGGGGGGTGGGGAACATGAGTTGGACATGGGTGGGGGCCTGCTGGCAGGTGCCCCACAGTGCTGGCGGGTGGGGGTGCTGGGGAACATGAGTTGGACATGGGTGGGGCCTGCTAGCAGGTGCCCCTCAGTGCTGGGGGGTGGGGGTGGTGGGAGACATGGGTGGGGGCCTGGTGGAGGCTGCCCCTGGTGGCTGGGGGGTGGGGGTGCTGGGAGACATGGGTGGGGGCCTGGTGGAGGGTGCCCCTGCACTGCTGGGGGGTGGGGGTGGTGGGAGACATGGGTGGGGGCCTGGTGGAGGCTGCCCCTGGTGGCTCGGGGGTGGGGGTGGTGGGAGACATGGGTGGGGGCCTGGTGGAGGCTGCCCCTGCACTGCTGGGGGGTGGGGGTGGTGGGAGACATGGGTGGGGGCCTGGTGGAGGCTGCCCCTGGTGGCTGGGGGGTGGGGGTGGTGGGAGACATGGGTGGGGGCCTGGTAGAGGCTGCCCCTGGTGGCTGGGGGGTGGGGGTGGTAGGAGACATGGGTGGGGGCCTGCTGGCAGGTGCCCCACAGTGTTGGGGTCTGGGGGTGGTGGGGAACATGAGTTGGACATGGGTGGGGGCCAGCTGGCAGGTGCCCCACAGTGCTGGGGGGTGGGGGTGCTGGGGAACATGAGTTGGACATGGGTGGGTGCCTGCTGGCAGGTGCCCCACAGTGCTGGGGGGTGGGGGTGGTGGGAGACATGGGTGCGGGCCTGGTGGAGGCTGCCCCTGGTGACTGGGGGGTGGGGGTGCTGGCAGACATGGGTGGGGGCCTGGTGGAGGCTGCCCCTGCACTGCTGGGGGGTGGGGGTGGTGGGAGACATGGGCGGGGGCCTGGTGGTGGGTGCCCCTGCACTGCTGGGGGGTGGGGGGTGGTGGGAGACATGGGTGGGGGCCTGGTGGAGGCTGCCCCTGGTGGCTCGGGGGTGGGGGTGGTGGGAGACATGGGTGGGGGCCTGGTGGAGGCTGCCCCTGCACTGCTGTGGGGTGGGGTGGTGGGAGACATGGGTGGGGGCCTGGTGGAGGCTGCCCCTGGTGGCTGGGTGGTGGGGGTGGTGGGAGACATGGGTGGGGGCCTGGTGGAGGCTGCCCCTGGTGGCTGGGAGGTGGGGGTGGTGGGAGACATGGGTGGGGGCCTGGTGGAGGCTGCCCCTGGTGGCTGGGGGGTGGGGGTGGTGGGAGACATTGGTGGGGGCCTGGTGGTGGGTGCCCCTGCACTGCTGGGGGGTGGGGGGGATGGGAGACATGGGTGGGGGCCTGGTGGAGGCTGCCCCTGGTGGCTGGGGTGTGGGGGTGGTGGGAGACATGGGTGGGGGCCTGGTGGAGGCTGCCCCTGGTGGCTGGGGGGTGGGGGTGCTGGGAGACATGGGTGGGAGCCTGGTGGAGGCTGCCACTGGTGGCTGGGGGTGCAGGGGGACATGCGTTGGTGGGCAGTAGGGCAAGTTGACATGTGGGTTGGCTGGGGGTCATGGCCATGGTGGATGGTGTGCCTGCAGGACATGTGCAGGGTAGGCCCCTGTGGTGTGAGCCACCTGCAGGGGCCGTGGAGGGTGTAGAGGGTACACCTGGGAGGACCCACACATGCAATTCACGTGTGGTGCTCCCCGCGCACCCCTGTAATACACGTACCCTGATGGAATCGCGTGTGGAACTTCCCGCGCACCCCTGGAATACACGTACCCTGCTGATGTCCCGTGTGAAACTTCCCCCGCACCACGAAATATACATACCCTGATGAGATTGCGTGTGGAACTTCTCGCGCACCCCAAAATACACGTACCATGATGAAATCGCATGTGGAATTTCCCGCGCACCCCTGAAATACACGTACCCTGCTGAAATTGCGTGTGGCACTTCCCGCGCACCCCTGAGATATGCGTACCCCCAATCGCATGTGGATATTCCCGCGCACCCCTGAAATACACGTACCCTGCTGAAATTGCGTGTGGCACTTCCCGCGCACCCCTGAGATACGCGTACCCTGCTCGCACGGGCCCAATCACGTGAGGAAATTCCCGCGCACCCCTGAAATACACATACCCTGCTGAAATCGCGTGTGGCACTTCCGGCGCACCCCTGAGATACGCGTACCCCCAATCGTGTGTGGATATTCCCACGCACCCCTGAAATACACGTACCCTGCTGAAATCGCATGTGGCACTTCCCGCGCACCCCTGAGATACGCGTACCCTGCTCGCACGGGCCCAATCGCATGTGGAAATTCCCGCGCACCCCTGAAATACACGTACCCTGCTGAAATCGCGTGTGGCACTTCCCGCGCACCCCTGAGATACGCGTACCCTGCGGAAATTGCGTGTGGAACTTCCCACGCACCCCTGAAATACGCGTACCCTGCTCGCACGGGGCCAATCGCGTGAGGTACTTCCCGCGCACCCCAGTGATACACGTAGCCCGCTTGCCATGCTGGTACAGGGTTAGCGCAGCCCTTTGCACTGGATTGGGTATATTGATGGTTTTCCCTGCGCGAGAGGTGTTCTTGGTGGCGTAACTGGCGCTGCTGCAGGGCTGCTGCGCCACTGTGCGCCACGGCTGGTTTTGGTGGCTGGAATCCATGAATACGCTGTGCGCGGAAATGGATTTTAACGCATGTGGCTGGCGCAGGGATTCGCGCGCGCACACTGTGCGCCAGCCACGTGCGCCACTTGTGCGCTGAATTCTATGAATTACCCCCTTAGCCTTCTAATGGTAACCGTCTTTTGGGCACATTCTTCATCCATAATTCATGGAACTTTGATATGTAAGGAGCTAGCACAGTTTTAAGCAGACAAACTTCCTGTCTCCACATCCCCTGTGCTCACTATCAATGACATCACACGTGGATCGCGAAAATGCTCCCAGGGAGCAGGCCATTTCTCTGTTTAGCGAAACATAGTCTACCACCAGTAACCCTAAAGAAAAGGGAACTGTCCAGGAATTCTTAGTGAATAATGAGGTAAAATTGCTGAGAGAACTAGAGAAATTGCAGAAAAAGGAAATCAGCAAGTGGTGGGAAGAACATTAACTTCAGATCTATGTGGATGTGGGCAGGATTCCCAGAGTCTTACACATTCTAACAATACCATCATTTGAAGATCAGGATTCGGCAATGCTACAAGAGTGGGCGAATCCAGCAATACCTGTTCCGTTACCTTTTTGAACATTCTAATAAAATATGCACGATCGGACAGGCTTAAAACATTGCAAAAAACTGAAGAACAATTGCTGTCAATCACCCCAAGTGAGGAAGGTCGACAGATCCAAATCAACATGGAAAAGGGGTACAAAATCTTTGAGGACGACATCAAATTAAGGAAACAACAGAAATGTATCCGCGACAAAGATGACTATGAAAAAGGCACGGTATTTAAATTTGTCAAAAGATTTGACAATCTCTGCCAAAAATTGACCACAAATGACCCGATACTTGCAAGACCAGTACCGTCAGATCCATCATCCTCTGAAATGGATACAACTGAAATGAACAACCACTGAGAAAACTGATTTTTTTAGAGGACATGAGGCTGTTAGGGATAGATGGTCGCAACAACAGCAACAAAAAAGTCAGAGGCAGAAGTCAAAGCAAAACAACGGTCAAACGGGGAAGAAAAAGACAAGGCGGAGACAACATTTTAGGCACATCAGAGATGGAGAAATCCGAGAGGGCAACTTGCTCTGGAACCAAGAAATCATAATCATAAATCATAAATAGATATGGCACTCCCTGACACATCAAAAGTCAATCTTTCATCTCATTCCTTTTCCTGTGACGAACTGACAATTCTGAAATTGGGCCTCAACTTTTGCCCCACAGCATCTTATGATTATGCTGAAACAAGAATAGATCTCAACAAATATATGTGCAAAGTCAGACTGAAAATTTTCTTTGTTCTGAATCCACCCAAGCCTAAACCCAAAGAACCACTACTAGGACACACATTGGTGCCCATTGCTGACCTGCAGGCTCTCACAGATCTCATTCATTTAGAACACAAATGCCCCCCCAATCAAGAGATTAATGAACATGAATTGAACAAGCTGGATATTAATAAAGATTGGGCGGGGACAAACAAATTTAAGTCCAAGTCTAGATTCAACCCCATGTTTAACCCACGAGGACACATTTTTTAAGCCTTCCAGAATTTGGTTATCAATGATCTAATGCAGATCAGGAAAATAATCTACATTCTAAACATAATATGAGTAACACACAACAAAGCCCTTTGAAAAGACTAAACTCTCCTGCTGACTGTATTATCAAACCCTCTGATAAGGGAACCAATGTGGTCATAATGAATTGACAGGACTACATCTATGAGGCCAAAAGACAATTGAATGACAGAGCGTTTTATGCCAAATTACAGATCAATCCATCTGAAGAGATGGATTCCAAACTTTCCGCACTCTTAGAAGTCTGGCAAACCAAAGATATCTTGGATGAGGACATGTGTAAATTTCATCAGCCTAGATTTCCGATAACACCTACCATTCATTTTCTACCAAAGCTATACAAGAGCACCAACAAACTACCTGGGAAACCAATCATAACTCTCTGTGGTGCTCTTCTTGAAAATATATCAAAATTGGTAGATGAAACCTTGGTCTATTTTGTTACATCTCTTCCTTCTTATTTGAGAGATACCAAGGATTTCTCAAATAAAATAAATATCATACCTTGGGAAGATACTTTCCTACTGGCAACACTTGATGTAGTGTCACTGTATACATCTATAAGACACAACGATGGCTTATGTGCATGTAAATATTTTCTACACACAACATCCATGAATTTTTTGCAACATAGCACCATGATTCTTGCAATGATTTCTCTTTGTTTGACCAATAATATTTTTATGTTCAACAAGGAATTTTTTATCCAATTACAAGGCACAGCGATGGGCACCACATTTGCGCCCCATACGCAAACCTAACAATGGGATGGTGGGAGCAATTTCTGGTGTGGTGTCCAGAGAATAGTATCTATACAGCCAAGATAGCCTTTGGCTTACATACATTGAGGATTTGTTCATTATTTGGGATGGTACTGCCACTGAGTGGTTAGATTTTGTCGACATTCTCAAAACCAATAAACTAAATCTTCAATTCACTGAAAGCCACAACAAGATTGCTATCACATTTCTGGATATTCTTGTTACGGTGGCCCAAGGTGAACTTACAACCGCAATGCATCGCAAACCCACCAGCTCAAACATCCCATTACAGGCTACCAGTAATCACCCCACATCTTTGAAATGGAGCATACCATATGGGGGATTTATCCGTATTAGGAGGAATTTCTCCGATTTGCATAACTTTGACAAAGAATGTGCCTGCATGGATATCAGATTCTTGAATCGTGGCTACCTGAAGAAAATTCTTGAGAGGGCCTACATCAAAGTCAGAAAGAAAGACTGCACCTCTCTCGTTCTATCGAATCCCGCAGTGAAATCTGATGAAGATAATAAGGACACACGCCTAATCCTAATTTATGGCATCGGATCTAAAGACATTCAGCGCATTGTCAATAAACATTGGCACATGCTTAAATCAGATCAAGATCTCAGGGACATTTGGGTGATAAAATTAACATCACGTTCAGGAAATCCCTGTCTCTGAAAGAAAATTTTGTATCCAGCTTCATGAAGCCAATTGTTGAAACACGCAGCCAATGTTGGCTAAACACCAAAACATTGGGCTTTTTCAAATGCATGAAATGTAAAGCATGTCAACATGCCATCAATACTGTTAGCTATAGACATCCCATTTTAGTATCAAATACCAAAATAACATCTAGGATCACATGCAATACCACACATGTGGTTTATGTACTCACCGGTCCATGTGACAAATGTTACGTAGGTAGTACCATTGGTAAACTGAAACTGAGGGTGGTGCAACATATGAGAGCTATTAAAAACTTGGATCCATCTTATCCAATGGCGGTACACTTTAATGTTAAGCATACCAACAAACTAGATGAGTTTGGCTATTTTGGCATCTGTCAGTACCCGAATCTCCCAGGCGAGGTAATCGTGAACTTACTTTAAGACAACTGGAGACTAAATACATCCTGAACTTCGAAAGTAAGAGTCCAAAAGGACACAATTTGGATGAGGAACGTTATACCTTTTTGGGTACTTGATTTTATGTATACATGTTATCCACCTCTCCATGTTTCTTGGTTTTCTGGTTTCCTGGGGGCACTGTCATATTTATTTGTTTATTTAATTCATTAAATCATTGATATAGTTGACACAGGTTTTGCAGGTCTGTTCCCTTGGAGGTTTCTTTCAACTGTTAGTTCAATCTACACATAAGTCTCTATAGAGTATTGTATGGTCTGGCTTTTGGCTTGGCTTTTCAGACAATATGAAGGGTTGCAATGGCTGGCAGCCACTTAGTCAGCTACACCAAAAGGGCCATATATTTGATTTTTTTTTTTGGGATTATAAAGCATGGTTATACCTGTCCTTCCCTCTTTTTACAATATGCCAATGCATTCTTTAGATGCGCTATCCATTCTGTTTGTATATTGTATTTTTAACATGTTCATATTATAGGCTTGTAACTTTGTTATGTGGAGTCCAGAAATCGAGGTTCATTTTGGCATTTGCATTAACACTTTATTATCATGCACTTAGTACTTTATGGTTGCTTGTTTGCACATATGATATGCATTCAACAATTTGCTTTATATTGCATTTTTTGCACACATTTTCATTTTTGCACATAGTAATGATATTACTGCTTTTTGAACCTCTGAGTGACATTCTGAAATTGTATTTGCAATCTAAACCGCATACAAACAAACATTGATCTCACATTCAGAATAGGATTGCTAAACTAAAACATTAGTCATCTCACATTATAGTTAACTTGCATTAAAGTATCTATTTGTTTTTACTTTGAGGGATAGTGTTTAAGGTTCCATGCAACCCACTTGTGTTTTACTATCATATGTGGCTCGCTGGCTATGTATCCATCCACAAGGTGGCCAGACAGCACAATGGCAAAGGCTCACACACGCTCCATTAGTGGCTACATTTTCCGCTTATTAGCACTTTATGGCCACGCTCTGACAAAATGATTAACGCTGCTTAAATGGCTTCTGTGTAAATGATGAATGCTCTATTTAAGAGCTGCGGTTTATTGGCAAACCATCTTATCTTCACAAGCTCGCACCGGAAAAAAGAAAAAAGAAAAAATGTGCAACTCATACATATGTTTATTTTGTGCAATGTCTTTTCTTGGATTTTATCCCACACAATTTTTATCCATGTGCTGTCTTCTGCTGTAAACACTTTGTGGACGTATTTTAACTTTTAAACAATATTGTGGCTGTTCCATGTAAACATTCAATACTGCGACATGTCCGTGTCTTTTGTACATCAGTATTGCCTCAATATTAAAGCCATTTCTGAAGACATTCTGGAAGCCAGACTATAGAGGCTTAGACATATTTATTAGTCCATTGTTTATGTTAGAACCCTTCAGGTTTGTTAACGCAAAATTCATCATTCCCTGCAGTTTTAATTTTCCACTGCACATTTAATAAAGGATATCTGTTGATGTGGATATTCTAGTTGTTTTTCTGGCGTGTTGGGGATTCATCCATACTGCTGCTGGTGGAGTTTTGTCCGCTTTTTGTACTTTGTGCAAGCTTTTTTTGTAGTTATGGTTAAGTTACTATTCCCATAGGAAGAGCACTTTTTGGGTGGCTTATAACTCCGCTCCCCCTGGACGAATCCACACTAAACTTTGTAAAAAAAAAGTATATGACCCACTCTGAATTTTGTTGCAAAGTTTAGTGAGGTTTGGTTCAGGGGGGGGCAAAGGTATAGGGGGGTCCCCAAGCGTTCCTTAGACTGAATGGGGAAAAACTTTACGCACGCCTACAGCTCCAACTGCTCCCCCTGGACGAATCCACACTAAACTTTGTAAAAAAAAAAAGTATATGACCCACTCTGAATTTTGTTGCAAAGTTTAGTGAGGTTTGGTTCAGGGGGGGCAAAGTTATAGGGGGGTCCCCAAACGTCCCTTAGACTAAATGGGGAAAAAACTTTGCTCACGCCTACAGCCCCAACTGCTGGATGGATTTTCACCAAATTTATGGCAGGAGCAGCAGCTTGGTCCCCAAAGCGTGCTTTTGTAAATTTGGTGAAAATCCATCCAGTAGTTTTTTTAAAAAAAAATAACCAAAAAGTAGGTCACAAAAAATTAGTGCTCTCTATGTCCCCACCGCGGACACACTTCCCTGTTCACTCTGCGGACAGTGTCCTAATCGACTTGCGTCATGTCTGCGGACATGTGACATGTTCACTGATTGGATAGTGAAGAGCGTGAAGTGCATCAGATTTTTGGAAGCGCCCGCCATCTTGAATCCACGGACATCTGTGGACAGCAGGGTGACAAATGGTGGAGAAATACAACGTGTTGGTGTGTAAGAGCGTTTGGGGAGGGTAGGGGAGTAAGAGATGGGTCAAATGCTGTATTTATTTAAGTCGCAGGCACCCCTGTTGTTTTCGTCATGTCCGCGGACAGCCGCACTGTCTGGGATGTCCGTAATTGGGCAAACGGGGTGTCATAAGGACACTATTCCTGTGCGTACTGTCCGCAGGCAAGTTGAAACTGTTCTAAGAATGGGTCTGGTGTCTGGGATGTCAGCACATGCCAACATGGGGGTGTCCTAAGCACAGTATTCCTGTCTGGATTGTCCGCATGCAAGTTGAAACTGTTCTAAGAACATGCGCGGTGTCCGGGATGTCCGTAATTGGGCAAACCGGGGTGTCCTAAGGACACTATTCCTGTCTGTACTGTCCGCAGGCAAGTTGAAACTGTTCTAAGAATGGGTCTGGTGTCCGGGATGTCCGTACATGCCAAAATGGGGGTGTCCTAAGGAAAGTATTCCTGTCCGTAGTGTCCGTATGCAAGTTGAAACTGTTCTTTGAACATGCACAGTGTCTGGGATGTCCGTAATTGGGCAAACGGGGGTGTCCTAAGGACATTGTTCCTGTCCGTACTGTTTGCAGTCAAGTAGAAACTGTTCTAAGAATGGGCCTGGTGTCCGGGATGTCCGCACATACCAAAAATGGGGGTGTCCTAAGGACACTATTCCTGTCCTGTACGACACGCTAGCAAAATAAAACTGTTCTTAGAACACTTTAGGTGTCCGCGGACATACAAAATGCCCATGCTGCATGGTTAAAATGTTTGATTCTATGGGTGTGATCTATGTGTGTGACAAGCTTCGGTGGTTGTGGCCAGGGCCTAGAGTCTTGGGTGCATAGCTGAAAGCCGAAAGAAAAGATCATGTTAGTATTGGTAGTTTGTAAGGATTTATAACATTGAATAATAGACATGTTTTATTCATTTCGACCCTCATGTTTAGTAGATTACAAACCAGTGTACTGTGCAAATTGCTGAATTTCTGTGTTTGTTATGAAATCATTGGGTCTGTGGGAAAAAAAATCCATGTTCGATTAAAAAAAAAACTTTTTTTTTTCCTTTTGGTATAGTACATTTATTTTTTGTGTTTTCAGTGTTTACTTGTTGTTTCTGGCTAATGTTGGCTTGTTCCAGCTTGTTAGATACTTGTTGTTGAATTGTAACTGATTATAATTTTTATTTATATTCTCAATCTATCTGTTGGGTTGTTGCAAAATCTTGGGGCAGTTAGATACCTGTTGGTGTATTTTAACTGTTTAATATTATTATAATTTAGTGGTATTGATTTATTTGTTTGGTTGTTGAAAAATCTTGGAGCAGTTAGATACTGGTTGGCGTATTCTAACTGTTCATAGTTTTGTAATTGAAGTTTTGTTAATGTGTAAGTACACATTAGTTATTAAATTTTGGTTTTAAGAAGATTAAATAAGCGTTTATAAGATTTGCTGGTAATCTTTGCTTTAGAGTAATGGTACTATCATTACATTCGAACAATCCACAATTCGTTTTTATATGTGCAGTGTAGTGACCTGCATCGGTTGTGGCTCCTGCGTGGTAGATCATACCTATTGTTGTGAATGTTTTCTTACCAAGCGATACTTGACCAGGTGTGAATCCAGTCAGCTTACAGTTGTTTGTGGTACCATCTGCATTGTACCGTAGAAGCATTAATATTACATATTTACTATGTGTTTGTATTAGTAAGGTGGACGATTATCTGAATTACAGGTAGTACATAATCTGCCATGGTTTGCATTTTGTACAAGTTGCTGAAATGGAACGGATTCAAAGTTAGGTATAGATACCTACACAAAACGTTCATTAGGGATTAGCTCACATTGCATATTGTTGCATAGAGTGCATGTATGTTTCCACACGTATGAAATCTGGAATATTTCATTTATAGGTATGTTTTTGTTTTCCAGTACTTGCAGCAAGTACATTAGAAATTATTGTGGATCTTCTTGTGAGTTTATAGTGAATTTCACCATTCCAGCACAGTAGTCCAATTATTGTCTTATTCCATGAACACTGTAGCTGTTGTCAGGATTGTTGGTTGCATTTCTATGCAACATTTGCAAACAAAATTGGTCTGTACTGTGTAAGTAAATGTTGTCAATAATTGGTGGCAATTGAAATAGAATATTGATTGCTACATTTGCATAGCATAGCAACTTACACCAGTTACATTTGAAAATTTGAATGGACCAGATAGTTCTGTGTCCAAGTCATTTTTTGGAGTGTGTTTTGAGTAACTTTGAGTAATAGATTATTCTTTGGTTGTACTAATTAATGAAGTATTAGTTTCTTTTACTCTCTTTGGAGAATTTGTAGTGACATCCTGTTGCATTTCTGTTTGAAGTAGTTTTCTTTTACAATGTTTTGCTTTTTGTGGAACATGATATGTTTTTAGATGGGGGTGTATAGTGAACATAGTCTATTGTATTCTAAAATGCAAGGAATATCAGCGTTTACTTTACTTGCATCAAAGTTGATTAGAAATAGACCGTCAAATATACATAAGCGTGATAGTGATAAGTAGCTCATGCCTTCTTTGAAAACTGTGTTCCGAATATCTATCAATGCTTTATCTAAGGTTATACCTTGTGATTCGTGAATGGTGACTGCGTATGCTAGAGTTAGAGAAAATACATGTCTTTGAAAAGAAGGAATCAAGCTTTTGAGCACCCAATCCTTTTTACTTCTGAAAGTTTGTCAAAGAGAATATTGATAAACTGAATGTCGTTGTCACGTGGGTATGTTTGAAAGCCAACAACTGTACGCAGTGCTCCATTAACTAGTCCTTGCTCCACATCAAGGTTACGTTTAAGCATTACTCTACAATTTAAAGATAATTTTAATATTTTCTCCAAACCAGCTGTGTTGGAGATTGAATTTTCCAAGGTATTTAGTCTTGTTGTGGCTTATTGACACATGGGTAGTGTCATACCATGTACGTCCAGTTTGTCTGTTGCAGAAATTTCAATTATTGGTTGCATTTCTTTTTTCAACATTGTTTCATTGAATTTGGAAGTTTGGAGTTGGCATCAAGGAAATACAATTGACATTTTGTGTGATAATTGTTCCATGATATCGGTAGCACATGAGTTATGGCCATAAAGTGCATGGATGTGCCAGGTTTTTAATATTGCTTGTGCTTCTTGAGATAGTACACCAACTCTAATACTTTTTAAAATGTTGGCGTAGGTGAGGTCTGCAGACTGTTGCATGTTTTCTGTTAATTCTCTTTATTGGAAATGTTGCCAAAGGTTAACATTTCGTATGCTGCCAACAGTTTTACGGCAGAGTTTGTGTCCTAAGGTTTTAAAAATGGGTACACATTTCACTGGTGTCAATTGAAGAAGATCTCCAAAAACAATAATGTGTTTTCCTCCAAAGAGCTCTTCGTAGTTTGTTTTAAGTACTTCTTGTAATCTGAGGTGAATCAAAGCCAAAATTAGGTTGGAGACCATGCTCACTTCATCTATTAGTAGCATTTTCATTTGTTTTTACACTCTGCGTAGTTCCATTGCAGCTTCTGTAGAAAGTTTGTAATATTGTAATTTGTTTTGATGTTTTACTGGCAGGACTATTAATCGGTGTAATGTGACACCGCCTATGTTGTAGGCAGCTAAGCCTGTGGGGGCAGTTACAACATCTGACAGTTTGTTGTTTGTCAATTGTTGAAGGAACTTTCTGATGATTTTGTTTAAGAATGTTTTGCCTGAACCAGCTTCACCGCTGACGTATAGTAGTATGAGTTTGAATTTTGTCAGGTACATTCTTTATTTTCATGTTGTACACCATTTGCAATTTCTTTTGTTACTTCTTGAAAAATGTTACGCTGCACATTGTTTAGTTTTGATTGTAGTACAGTTAAATCTTCTGTATCTTTATACTGACACATGGTGTTTTCTACTTCTGTAATAGTAAATTCTGCCTCATTTGCTATTAGTGGCTGTCCCAGTGGTTCTTGGCTTCCTGTTACAGAAGGTTGACTACAGTCGGGAGTGTCCTTATCTAGTTGGGCCTGAAGTTCTTCTTTGTGTTGCTGTTCATTGTGCAACATTGTTTTGTACTGTGTAAAGGTTTCATTGGTTATAGTGCTTTAATTTGCTTTGAAAGCGTCTTCATAGGAGTCATAGTTATCTAGTATCTCTTCTTCTTTTCTCCATGGTTTAAAGAGTTGTAGCAGGGACATGTAACACAGTTCTTTATGTTGCAGAGTTTTTAATGACAATTTGATATGATTAATTAAACTTGGTTTGGTAAATTTTACTAAGCTGCCTTCACAATTTGTCACTCTGTATCTACCTTTGTTTTCATCAGGTTTTATATTATTTTTGTATGTGAAGTTTTGGGCTATGTGGTATTGACACATGGTTTCCAAAGTGGTACTTCTGTTTGGGTAGTATGTGTCCAGTAAACTGTTTTTCAAAATGTCTTGGCTGTTGGGATCATTTTTGGCTAATGTTTCTATGTTGTCGTATGATTTGAGAACTCTTTTTCTAGGTTTAGCTGGACCAAGACGTAGCCATACTATGTTTTCAGATTTTCCATACAAAGCAGTACCGGTTAAACGATCTGCAGCTTCATAGCAGCCACATTCTCTATGGGAGAGCATTTTTAAGCCCAAACTATTCAATTTCTGAAACAGTGTTTTGTCTGATAACAGGTCATTCCAGAGGTATTGAAGCTCTGTTTTTTCTGCTTTGGTTAAGTAGGCTGTAACATATCGTACAACTGCAGTGTAATTGTCTGCAATTTACTGCACATCTATGTTTGCATTCCATAATAGGGCAATGATTGCATTGTAATCATTGATATATTTTGCTTCTTCTGTTCTTTTTATGTAATAATTATTTTTAGATGATTTACCTTTAACACTATGTCTAACTGTTTCTGTAACCGGTCTAGGGAAACCAAAGCAGCATTTGGTGTAGTATTTCCCTTTGTTTTTGTATTTGCGACGACAATATTTGCCACATTTGTGTCTTTGAAATTGTACAATTTATGCATGAAGGTCACTATTTGTTGCTTCTGACAGAATTTCACAAATGACATATTTTTCAATAAACTGTAACACAGTGGCATCACTGTCTTGACCAAATTTAGGAGCATCTTTAATCCATAAAAGCATGTGGATATGTGGTACTCCTCTGGCTTGGTATTCTTTTTTCCAAAAGAAGTGTTGCACTTCTCCGAGGGAAGGAACAGTTTTATTACAAATGAAGTGTAGCATAGCAATGAGCAATGATGGAAATATCTTGAAACATTAACAGGATCTAGAGAGCAAAGTTCTCCAGGTGTTAGTATATCTATGTTTGTTTTGTTTTTGTTTGATATGCGTAGGAAATCATGTAAATCTTCCCATGCATATTCTGTACAACTTAATGTAACAAATCAAGTGGGTGGGCCAAGGTTTCATATCATACACATACATCTCTGTGACGTTGGAACCAGTACTGTTTAGTACCACGCATGTTTGCTAATAGATTTGTAATGTTTGATTGTAAAACCTCATCTTTTTCTTGCACTTTTTTGTAATAATTGCGTAGCTGACATATTTTGAAAGTGGGTTCCTGATGTTAATGTGTGTGCAACTCCGTAACATAGAGTGGCTAGTTCACTTTAAAAGAGTAGGTGGAACATGTATTCTACATTTTGTCTAAATCTGGGATCTTCAGAATACATCCGTAACAAGCGGTATTCTGATGCTGTTGTTTTTTTATTATTATTTTGTTTTTTATACGGTTTATACAAACCTTTAAAATCTTTACATACATCAACAATCCCCAAGTAACATACATTCAAGATCATCAACTCCCCTCTTCCCATTTCATCTAGCTTCTTATTGCCCAATGTACCTTCATTCGCAACTCGCTTCCTCAACACCAGAAACTATGCTTAGCTGATGTTCAATTATCGCTAGAAATTGTGTCAATGGAATTAACAATTTCAAGTCAGTTCCATTAAACATGTATCCCCACCATTCTTCCGCACACAAGGAAGGGTGGATTGCACTCCATGGGCCCAGATGTAGAGTTTTTTTGTTTCAAAAACTGTTACAAAATAAAACTAAATGTTTCAATGACTCAGGTGCTTTTGTGCAGAATCTGCACCTGAGATTTATGTCTTTGTTACGTTTCCATGTTTGTAAGCGCTCTTTCGTTTTAAACAGATTCATGTGAAATAACATAAACGTCTCTGTGCATTGGGTTCTGGGAATAAGCCGATACAGCGCTGAGTCGTGTTGAAAGCACGTGCTTCTGGTGGGACACTTATCATCAATTTTGCCATGTCTCTTTCATAGCTAGTTCTTTCCCAATCTAAACGCCAGATTTTCGTTTTTGCAGCGAGTGGGTTTTCATGGAGCAAATTGATCTTGATGTCAAATTCTTCGAATAAACTTTCACATCTATGCATCCACAAGGCCACCAAGTTCTGACCTTCGGCCGTTGCACTGTGAAGAAGTTCAAATTGGCAGATGTTTTCTCGGGCTCAAGTCTTTCGAAATAGCGATAGTAAGTTCCATGTAATCCTTGCCTGTAATGAAATGAGAGATAACTCATATCTAATACATGAAGACATCGTCCGTCACGGTAGACCCAACACTTTTGACCAGAATTGGTTCTCCACTGAAGACCATACCTCATGAGAACATCCCAGGGCGTTTTCTGCTCCGTAGATCAATACCGGCACAACTTTTTGTTGATAAAATAGCCATACCGGCTCCAATGAGAATTTCCCAAATTTCTTTTTCATGATCAGCGCTTGGCTTGCTAGCTGGGTGCATTTTCTTTTAGTATCTGCTACCCAAGGAGCATCAATGATACAGGAACTTAAGATCATTCCTAAATATTTGCCATTTTGAGATATCGGCATTTGTGACCCACTCAAAAACCATTTGAATTTTTTTGCTTTTCTCTTCTTTCGTTGCAAGCCCACAGGTGTTAAATCCATAATCACAAGATCGTCAGCATATAAAAGCCAGCTTACATGTGTTTTGTTTATTTTCGGCGGGTTTGAGATCACTGCATCTATCGAATTGCCCAAATCCGATATATACAGGCTAAATATTGCTGCAGCAAATGGGCAACCTTGTTTTACCCCCCTGTGTGTTTTGATTGTCGATGACAAGGACCCCAGTTGGTCAAGTCGAATCTTGATAGAGGTATCCGTATGAAACTCCTGGATTGCGGCTACTAGCCCTTCTGGACACCCCCACTGGCGCAATTTCGACCATAATAATTCCCGATCAACGGTGTCAAATGCACTGGAAAAGTCAATAAATGCCAAGTAAATCGTAGTGTTGGATTTCAAGGCCTCCATTTTTATCAAATTGAGTAGCAATAAGTTCAAGGAACAACCCACATATTTGACAAACCCAGCCTGACGGGCGTCAACATGTGCCGTTTTGACAGCCCACGCTACCAGTTTTTGCTGCAAGACGGTGGCATAGATCTTACCCAAGACATCTAATAGTGCCACTGGCCGGTCATTTCTGGGATTTGATCTATCTCCTTTTTTGAATATCGGTACTATAACCGCCGATTTCCATGATTTGGGAGATTGACCCGAGTTATTTATTCTTTCAAATAAGGCTACACAAAACTCAGCCCAAATCTCAGGGTGTTGTTTGATGGTATAGTTAGTAATCCATCCGGCCAGGAGCTCTCGAGATATTGGCCTTCAAGATTATAGACATGATATCATTCTTGCAGTAATTGATTGCTCGAGGGGGGAACAGCAGTTGTTTCCCACTGTCGACAATCTTATGCCCCTTATATAAGTCCTAAAAATGAGAAATCCAGTCCTTCTCCATCACCAGACATGTTTGCAGAGCCTTTTGCGGGGCCTGCATATTATTAATAATCCTCCAGAATTCTCTTGAGTTTTTATTCATTAATACAGATAACATGGATTCCGCATCATTTTGGATGGTCAAATATTTGTGGGCTTTCAACCAGTTTTTATACCTCTGTTTAGCTGCTCTAATGGCCTTATTTTGATTCGGTTGATCCTTTAATTGAGCCTGGCGAAGCGAATAGCTTGTCTCATCTGCCTTTTGTGAATCTGTATTTCTGGATCAAACCAATGTTTACGCACCATATTTGGGTTTTTAAGCCCTACATTCTTGATCTTGAATTGGAGCAATAACTGGGCGTATTCTGTTCGGGTGCTATGATGACAATAAGCTGTTGCCAACTGGGTGACCTCATGAGTTTCCAAGCGTAGTCTAACCCTGTTTGCTGTGGCTAAGACTCTATGTTGCCACGTTGAAAAAACCTCTTTTGATGTTGTTATAAAACTTTTTATCAGCATTATATGATCACTACTGATTTGGTTCCTGATCTTAAAGGACTTTATTCGGACATGCAAATCCATGGACACGAACATATAATCAATTATGGATGTAGTGTCAGCTCGTTGCCACGTTACTGCCGGTAATAGATCTCCAATCGTGTTCCTATTTAGCATTTGCAATTGTCTTACTTCCATTTCTTCCAACCAGTTTTGAGCAAGCACCTTTTTATCATTTGTAGTAGGTTTAAAAAGGTCAATGTTCAGATCCCCACAGATCATAATATTTGCGTTCTCCCTAAGCAAAAACAGGGAATCAAGGATTTCCGCAATTTGTTCTACAAATTCCATTCTTCCAGCCCTCTGATGGTTCCAGTACACATTTAAGATTATTATTTCATCAGTATCTTTAGAACACAGCTTCTCCTTTGTGATCGTAGTTTCTTGGATAAAAGGAGAATGATTGATAGATTTGTGGTCCTGAAACCAGAGGCCTTGTTAACTAGTGTTAACAGTCCCGCCATCGGGCGTCCTTTCTCCAACTTTATTGCAGGATTCAGTGCCACTTCATAGTCACTTGTGAGTGGACTTTCTTGTAACCACGTTTCCTGTAAACAGGCAATCGTTATACCTACCAACCAATTCGTATTAAAAATGTGAATAAAGCCTCGCGTGTTCCATGAGGCCATTAGACACTCACTTGAGGATGGGGATTCCTGACATTATTGTTGGGCATTTGTGTTGAGCGTGGCTGCTACCCAACCCAGTTACAATTAGTGTCCTTAGTACTCAATCTGTTGAAGTCCTTATCTAATGCCATTTTTGAATTTGGGCCTCCACATATGGTAATTCTTATGTGTGTTTTTGTTGCCACATGAGGACTCGAGTTTTCATTGTGTTTTGACCTGAGTTCTTTTTTCTCATCAAGTCTTACATTTTCACACGGCACTCTGACGGCGAGGCTACTGTCCTTTTCTCTATCATTGGTATCCTCCAAGCGGGAGTTTGTAACGTTATTGTGGCAACGTAATACTGTGCTTTGTTGTAAACAGCTCAACGTGTCCCTCAACGTGTCCCTGTTGCCTTGTACAATTCTTTCAGGAGAATTCACACTCGGAGCTGCCAACTCATAGACTTCAAACCCCAATGAAAAGAGCGCAACGTCCGCCTCCATGATTGTGTTAGCTTTTAACTATGAAGACACATGGAGAATTACTCTGTCGTTCCGTTTTTCATTTGGAAATTTAACAATCTTTAGATCATTTGACTTAATGGCGCGTAGGCTTGGAACCAGATCAAATAAGTGGATAATGTTAGCTCGATTTAAAATCCACTTATCCACAGAGTCGAGCCTCTCAATCAGCAGCTTGAATACCGGCGTGCCTCCTTTGACCCTTTTAGGATTCTCTCTGTTCTTTGCGCGGACCGTCACTCGTGAGTCGAATTTTGCGCATGGTAAATATTCGTTCTCATTGATATTAGAAGTATCGCCAACTGCCTTTGTGCTTCCTAGAGACATCCAGTTCTCCATTTGTCAACATCCCTGACCGAGACTCCTCTCGTCCTGTAGGATGTGCACTTTCTTGTTTAGTACATAGTTTCAACCTTCTTTCATGCATGGCCAAAAATGGAGGACTTAATGGAACACTTAGGTCTATTGTTGAATTCGCTGGTTCAGTAACAAGGCAACAGGTTCTAGTATTCTTGACTCTTGTGATCTGTAGAGAAGCCACTTGTTCTACATCCCTTGAACTCTGAACCTCAGATACAGAATTCTCCCTAACTTTGTGTTCTTAAACTACACTAGACGCAGTCATTGGAACAGGACCGTGAGATATTTGAATACCCATGTTCTCACTTTGTGGCCTCTGCAAGGCTGATGATGTGGCCTCAATTTCTTCCACCTCATCATATGTGGACATGTTTAAGAGCTCTACTGAAATATCATTTGATGACACTTCCTTCTCTTTCAGTGCTTGTTTATTACAATTTTTCGTCACTAATTGCACCAATTTTATGTTCCTCAGAAATTTTCTAGCTCCTGTATTTTTGTGACTTTTTTTTGCCGGCAAATTTTTAGTTTTTTTTGCAGGCTTTCCATCTTTGGTTTTGGGTTCCACCGATTTGAAACACGTACTTGGAGTACCTCCAAAGATGGGGAATACGTTATGTTTCTCCATACTTTGAGTGCCGAATGACACACTTTTCTCTGTGCTTGCTTGAGCTTCCATATTAGATGTTGTTGGCGTTTGGTCATCAATACACAGCCGTTTCTTACAAGCTCTTGCTTGTTTGAAAGCTGTATTGAAAGAAATATCAGCAATTTGATCGCACTTGTGAGTAGTGTTGTCAACTTGGGCCTGAGGATTGAGCACTATATTGACCCTGCCCAAGTGAGAATAAGATTTCAGATCTACACTCTTCGAACCAGCGCGATCAATTGTGCCATCTTGTGGAGTTAGTAAAGTCTCGATCGGCGCTTGAAGTACCTTCGTTGCTCCAAAAAGGTCACCCTCAGTAGCAACTTTAGCCAATTGCGGCGGTAATTCTGAGGACACAGCCAAAGACTGTTTAGGAGGTCTTCCTGGTGCATCGGTGTTAGTAAAATCACTTTGTTGTTGGAGGCCTGCTGGACCCCAACCTTCATGTTTAAATAGAGCCAAAGCTTCACGGGCAACTTCTGCCAATACTTTTTTGTCAGTTGCGTCGTTTCTCTTTTGCTCACGTGATGCTTTAAGTGAAATATCCAGATTTTTCAGTACATCATTTACATTTCCTGAACACTGGCTACATATTTGTTCCAAATATACCACTTTAGTGTTCAATAAGGCGGTCAGTGTTGTAAGGTCCTTCAGTGAATCGTTTAGATTCTCGTATAATTTCATAAAGGGGGCCATAGAAATCGCTATTGATTAAATTATTGCAGATTGTAGCTCAGTTGTTATCATAGTTTCCTTGGCCTTCAAGATATTGGACTCCGAGGTGCGCTTCGTCGTCTTTTGTGTGCTAAGAACTCTTCTCCTCCTTACATTTGGAAAGGGGCGTTCTATGAACGAAGAATCAGACATATCACATGATCCCGATGTAATTGAACTAGAATGCTGGACCGATCGTACACGTTGGTGCATTGAATTCAGCTGCACCTGTTTAGAGTTAATAGCTCTCTTTTGTGAACTTATCTGGTTAAAAGACAGATCATTTCATGAGGCCGTACTTATGATCTCCTTTGGGTCACTGCCCGGTGACTTCCTATGCTTGTAGGACACATTTGTCCATATGTCCGTATTGGAATTAATAAGTTGCACATTCTGCCGTTTCAGAGCCAATTTTTGATTTTGCTCAAATTGGGAGGACGTGTCCTTCCCTAAAATTCTCTGTACTTTATTCATAGAAATCAGGTTAAGCAAAATATTATTTGCGACATCCAATGAGTCGCAACGCTCTTCACACCTTTGATCAATTTGCCCCTTTACCATTGCTTCGCACAACTCCGTACCTGGAGTATGAGGATCCTTTACCCTCCCGTGCGAAGAACCAAACACTTCACCATCAGGATCTTCAGTCACACTTTGGATAATACTCTGCCCTGCGCTCACCGCTTGAGCGGCCGGCAAACCTTCACTTCTGCTCTCACCTGAATCACAGGCGTCCCTCGCTGAATCGGGAGGAGCGGCTGCAGATGACCCGCCCACTCCGCCAGCGACCATGGGCAAGGCAGGAGGGGCCAGAGCCGCCCCGCACGATCGTTCATCATCCGGAATGTAGCTGCAGCCTTCGCTAGCCGCAAGCGAACCAACTCCACCCACACTTTCCACGCCACCGCAGGTCAGCGATGCTGCCTCCGCGCCATCCTCGCCAGCACCTACCAGCTCCAAGCGTGTCGGCAGACTCACACCGCACCCGCGCGAAAACTCCTCCCCCCAACCAGCAACATCGGATCCATTCGTCAGGCACGGGTCCACAACCAATACACTGCGTGGGCTCCTGAGGGCCAGCAGTGTGCCAGGTAAATATTCATTATGTGTCTTATGTTGTAATGAAGGCTCAATGGGACCCGCCTTAAGAGAGTTTAAGCGAGCATGTTCCTGAATCACATCTTCTACCTCATGGTTATTGTGGGTTGAGTTCAACGGCTGGCCACCATTAGCCGTGTCAGTGCACTGAGTCAAGACTCGAGCCTCAAGCACTTGACCATTGTCCAAAGTGTTAGTGTTGGAGTTAGAGATGGCAATATTCAGGTCCTCGCACGTAGAGACACATGAGTAAAAACAACTTACTTTCCTTGCAAAAGGTCAGTTGTTTACATTATCCTCGATCCCCCAGGTCGTTCGCGTTTTCTCTGAGCCTGCCTTCTGGACACGGGAGAACCTTTTGCCGCCATTAGCTTGTTGCCACTACCCTGCCGCCACTCGCCAAACAGCCTAACAGCTGATATGTCCAGCCCTTTCTCCACAGGGCTTACGCCACAAGGGCGGAAGAGGCGGCCTTTTAAGGTCAGCTGGTCTTGACTCCTTAAAGGCACACGCACCTCAGCAGTTCACTATGGTCCACAGGATACACTCACCACAGCCTAACAGCTGATATGTCCAGCCCTTTCTCCATGCTGTTATTTGAATAGGTCTATCATCGTACCTTCCTCCTTTGCCAGTAGGAAAGAGTAGAGGAAAACCACGTGCTTCTGTTCTTTTTTCCCGTATGCTGATTGGTGATCCTTTCGTTTGTTGCATTTGGTACGTTTCTAGTGCATCTTCTATGATGTCATTAGAGTGTAATGGATGAATTGCATAATGGTCTTACATATTGGATACTGTAGCAGGATCTAGAAGTTAAAATTGACCAGTTTCTGGTGACTCTTGAATTATTTCAGTTGTTTCCCTTAAGTTTTCTCCAATATTTATTTCTTTGTAGTATTCATTATTGTCTTTTAGATATTACAAGGCTTGTCTAACTTTATGTAAGTCTACCAGTTGTTGCCAATTTTTTTTGTCTTTTGTAGGTAAACCATTTACTAACACAATTAAAGATTGCTCTATTGGACGTTGCACATTTTCTTTTAAATCTAATGGTTAATACACTACTTTGCCCCGAATGCCTTTCACCAATTTAGAGGGAGGTAATTTTGCTGTTTTTGGTTGAAGGCGTATTATTGCTTGAAATGGGTGCACTGTTTGAATTATGATGCTCTCATATAAATTGAGTTTTTGCAGGGGTTTTGGTAGTGGGAATAATTCCAAATTATTTGTGATAGCACGTGAAGGAGTTTGATTGTTGTCAATTTTTGTAATGCAGTAACTGCAAAGTATTAAGGGGTCAGTTATTTCGTATTTGTTTTCTGCTATAAGGTAGAGAGCTAATTCAAACCATTTGGAATCTTTGTTGTCTTCGATTTTGTATGTTACGTCTATAGATTTTTTAATACTTTTATAAAAGTTTCTGCAGCAACACACACACATGGTTTGGTACTTCAGCGGATGTACTTTTCAATTTTAGCATTTCTTTATTGTATGTGTGTAGGTTGCCATGTGCAGAATTGTTGCTAGTCTGTTGTAAAGCTATAGCATTTTGCAAGTGGCTTTCACTTCCAAAATATTTTCTCTGGATATGGTTGTTTTTTTCGAGTAGGTATTTGGCTGTGCCATGTAGAAGATTGTTATTTAAATTGGCTAGTGCTAAAGCAGAACTTTTAGCATAGTACAGTTTATAGACTAGATTTCTTATAGTTGAATGATGTGTAGATATCATTTTGATATGATGGAAGGTGCTTTTGCAAATAGGTCCTGAAATGCAGGCCAATGAATGTCCTTGCAGTCCTGTGTATTTGCGCACTGGACAGGTATCCATATTTTGCAGCAGTTTTATTTTGATTTTGTCTTTGCCTTTCACATATTGATTGAGGAACTGGCGTTAATATTTGAAAGATTTTTTGGCAATCTTACACATTGACGTGCATGGCCATTTGTATACTGGACGTTCTGGTTCAGTCGAATGGAGAATTGATACTGAGTTTTCTGGGGATATTTTTGTAAGCAGTATTTCTTGTTGCATTATGGTATTATTAAGTTTTTCATAACCTCGTCCAAAGCTACGTATGGCAATTGTGTTTGTTTGATTTTGTTTGTATGCTTCGTCATTAAAATATGGTTCTTTGCTTGTGGTGTAACTACATTCACCACCACAGATATTTAAGAAGTTAGTTTTGTTGACATTCTGTTTATTGAGAAGTATTTTTTGTAATTTAGTACTTAGTTTGATTAGTGGTTTCATTCTGTTTAACACTAAAATAAAGAACTTTCTTTTCAGAAGGATTGCACTGTCTATCAAAGCTTCTAAGATTAATTTTCTATGGTAGTTTTTAAGGGTTGTGCATGATTTGTCTCCTGTTTTTATAAGATTCTGAAGGACTCTCTGGCAGAACATTTTTGCTAATATACTTTTTTTGATATGGTTATGTCCTACTATATCAAGATTTATAGGAGTAGTTTTAGCAGTAGTGATAGCTGCATTCTTGTTAATCATTTTCTATTTTGTTTTACATTTTAATAGAGGAGGCAAAGCTTCTGTACTGGAAGATTGTTTTGTTTTGCTAAATGCCTGTATTAGCTGTTTTGTTTGAACTTTTTGTACAAACTCTGCTAGAGATGGATGCTTATTTTGGACATTTTTATTTTCATTTGATCTATTTCTGCGTTGCTTTCTACAGACTTGCGTTCTGGTAGGCATTCTGTGGGGTCTTTTGAAACAAACAAAAACAAAACAAAAAAGAAGGTATGGGTTGGGCTGTTGTGCAATTAATGTGTGCTGTATGCATGAGTGTCTGAGAATGATGGTAAAGATGTATCTGGTGGTGTTTGATTGTGCATTGAGCAGCTACAATTAGTTGGGAAGGCTATTGTTCTATTTGTGTGTTACTATACTGTGGTTCAGATGACAATAGAAAGTGAGCTAGTGGTGAGGATAAGCACTAATAGTAAATCAAATGGTATAAAATTAAAACAATTTTTTGTTTTGCAATACTACTATTCTAGGGGCTGAGTTATGTTATGTGTGCTCTGAAAATGGGGATTTGTGTGCCATTCTGCGTGCTAATGCCTGTTTAATAAATGGTGATTTGTGGGCAGAATGGTGCACAAATCTTGTTTTTTTGGTGCACAAATTACATGAATCAGCCGCACAGTGTGTTTTAGTAACACATTTTAACAACAACAGGATACATATAACAATTAACATTATAACAGTAACAGTGGAAGCAATTCAAAATTGAGAATCAGATCAACAAAACAGTAAGTAGAGCAATTAAACTGAAGGGGATAAGGAGAGTAGTGCAGTAGAAGTGAGAGAGAGGGAGGGTGGGGAAGAGGAGGAGGAGGGAAATGGATGGGGTGAAGGGTGAGAATGGGGGAATGGGGAGGGGAGGGAGATGATTAAGGAGACAAGGCAAGGGGGAGTGGGCAAGAAGGTGGGAGGGGTTTCATGGTGGGGAATGGAGAAGGAGAGATTTGAGGAAAGTGCATAATGAGGAAAAGGTAGAAATAGAGCGGAGTGAGAGAGGTAAGGAGTTCCAGTGCAGGGGGGCTAGGAGATGGAAGGAGCAGAAACGGGATTTGGCACAAGTGGAAGGAGGAACAGTGAGAAGAAAGTGGTCAGCAGAGCGAAGGGAGTCGGAGGGAGTGTAGAAAAAGAGGAGAGAGGAGAGATAAGGGAGAGCAAGATCATGGAGAGATTTAAAGATTAGGCAGAGAAACTAAGGTAGTATTGTACTTACTCTTTTTTTCGTGGAATGAACAGTTTTCTTTGTAGTTGGTGTTTGTAGTTCAGATGTTGCTGTTTTCCAGGAGAGTGGTCTTCACTCTAATTGTAAAAGAAAGAAGTTAGTAATTTTGTGTGTTTAGATCAGTGATGTTAATTGAGAGGTTCATGTTTATGTCTTTGTAGTAGTATTCTTGTTTGATTTCTGAACATAGTGTATGCATGCAGTTTCATTTGACTATGTGCAGCCTTTATATTTTATTTATATTATGTTAGTTCAACCTGGAGAAAGAAGAAATAATGATATATTTATTTTGCAATTTTTATAAGGCAAATGGCAGAAACTGCATAGAAAAGCATGGCACATATGTATTTGTGAAGGTGTGGGTAATAAAGTAGAAGGATGTGATTTACAGGTAGTGGTGTTATTACAGCTGGGAGCATTTCAATGATAGTGTCTATGTGTGTGAGTGTATCAAGCTGCATGACACTTTACTGGCTGTATGTAATGATACACTACTAAGTGTTTCTCCACAATTATATTGTTATTTCTTCCATCTTCTAATATTATAATTTTTTAGATAGGTGTGTGCGTACAAAAATAAAAATAGATAGCAGACAGGTTTGGAAGTGACAGTTGATTATAGCAGATGGAAACAATGGCAATACTTAATTTTATAGGTTATACAGGTTAAGTGGCAGTTACTCTGTTTATATGCATTTTTAAGAGTTTTACATGTACTGTGCAGATAATATGCATACCTGTAGTTTGTATTCATTCATGTGGATATGCATGCAGCTGCAAGTAAAAATCCTGGAGACTTGTAGAGTAGTTTTTGTAGTAGGTGCTTTCCAATGATATGAGACTTGTACTCAGAGTGATCAACAGCACATTTGAAGTGCTGAACTCTGATGATAAAGTTAGATGTAGAGGTCTTGGATGTGATTCGTGGATGGTTGTGTGACTGCTTAGCTGTATCCAATGAGGGAATGGCACAGAGAGTGATGTGGAAAGGGTAGAAGGGCTGTCTAAGAGTTATGCGGTCCGCGGACACCGTGGCTGTCCGCAGACAGGGCATGCCACATCCAGGTTTTTCCAGCAAATCCAGAATGGAAAGGGGACTGTAGGGATCAGCCAATCACATGTTGAGGTTGTGGATTTGTGTTGAAAGAGACTGAGTGTAGTGAAGATGGCATAGGTGGAGAATGTCAGGGAGTTGGTGCTTGGAGATATGTTTGTGAATGGTTCACATCAGTATGCTCAATGCAGGCATGTGGCAAATAATTTTGATGCTAAAGGAGTGGAGGTGGTGTGGAGCACTGTGCCTGATTGCAATGTACAGGGAATTGTACACGTTTGTGAAGATATGGGCAGGATGAACAGTCCCCATGTGGTAGTTTTGCATTATGGAGTTTTCTATTTGGGCTATGTCAGTGCCCCTACTTTGTTGGAAGATTTGGAACACTTGGTTCAAGCAGTAATGAACATCCTTCCAAATTGCAAAGTAGTTTTTTTCTGGATTAGTACCTAGGGCAGTATGGGACAATAGTTCTGTTTTTTGTCTTCAGCAAAATATTGCTAGGTGTGCAATCAACCGAGGCATGTGTGTTTCCATGCTTAGAGCTGGTATGTTCTTCTGTAATAATGAGAACATTGATTCCAGTAATGCTGTTAATTTTGAAGAAGATGGTATTTCCTTATCTTTTTTGGCAAATACAATTCTGTTTTGGAATGTAAGGGTTGCTTTGGAGAAGGTTATGTGAGTTATAGGAGTAAAACATCTGCAAAAAAACCAAAAAAAACAGCTCTTTTCAGAGCCAACCTCAAAGGGGAAATGGGGCACACTATTTAAATATACATTGCTCAGATTTTCGATATGTCTGCAGACATGGCGGTAGTCCGCGGACACCACATATTACATATGGGGATTTTGGGGTGGAGAGGCAAGCAAATGGAAATGAGCAGAGCAAGAGATTTATCAGTTAAGTTTAGTGGGTGTGTTGTGTAAGGAGAGAGTCAGAAAGTCTTTTTCCTGAGAGAAGAACAGTTAGCTATGGCTATATGTTTCAGAAAACAGATTATCTGGATTTTGGGAGACTCAGGGATACATTGGTTGGAGGTGCATGCAGAACGCTGTGGCCTAGCTGCAGATCTTGGATTCCCTAATGTGGAAGTGCACTGGCATGGAGTGCGTGGAATGAAGTGGTTGGACTTGGTACCTCTCTGTGCTACTTTGGAGACAGAGTTTCATCTAGACATAATTATAATTAATTGTGGAGGGAACAGTTTAGGACAAGTGCCAGGAATTTCTTTGTAATTCGAGATGAAAGAAGGACTTGGGAAGGTCATGGACATATTTCCAAATTCCCATGTAATTTTTTCTCGTATTGCGCATAGACAAATGTGGCTGCGTTCTTCTTCATTTGGTACACAAATGGAGAACGCAAGGCGGAATGTTAATAAGGCTGTTTGTGCCTTTCTAAGAGATTTTGGCATGTCCTCTTTCCACAATGAAAATATTATGTTTCATAGCACATACATTTTTCGCAGAGTTCATCTTACCTATGCTAGTAATCAGATTTTTCTGAGAAATGTACAAAATGCATTGCAACCTTTTGTGGAATTACAGCCATCCATTTTGCAGTAGGTGTTGACTATTTCAAGTTTTTGAAACACAAAAAAACACCAGCAAAAGGCTCTTTTCAGAGCCACCACATCCTCCGAGAGAAAAGTGCAATGGTTTTGATAAGGCAGCACCCCAAAATCCTAGATGTCCGCGAACTGTCCGCAGACTTCTAAAAAATACATCGGACCCTGCTCCATTTATTTGGCACTTCTATTTTTAGACTGTGAAAGGTGACTTTTTTTTCTTTTGGATTTTTGTTGTTTTATATTTTTTTGGGGTTTTTACACAGGACACACTAGGAGAGGAGGGGAAAGGAGGGTAAGGGGGGACACCAACCACAGGGAAAAGAAAGGGCAGGTGGAGAGAGGAAGATGTGTGGTGGGCCTTACTTAGGTAGTGGGCATGTCTTCTCGTGCTCCGAGACCACAGTCTCAAAAGCACTTTGAAGTCTCTTCCCCCTGCAGAGTACTACGTCGCAGTACATACACAAAACTGGGACCCTCGAAAGGTAAGGGTCATCAGCATTGTGAATGGCCTGTGAGGCAGCTGGAGGGATGCACTCTCCCGCAGGAGTGTCTCTTGTGGTGAGAGGAGCGGAAACGGAGGATGTAGTAGAGGAACTCAACCTACTACGTTGATTGCAAGGTACAACCTTGCAAACAGCCCCACCAGGAAACGACCTTATGTGTCGCTTCATAGATGTCGTACCAAAGCTGTACAAACCAGACCTCCCGCAACTCAGCACCATATTGCACTGGTTGCAGGTGACCTTGTTCGCACGCGCCTTGGGTATGTTACCATGAATGGTAAATAACCACCACACCCAAAACTCACGGCGGGTGCTGGTAGTAGGGACTTCCACTACCGCATCCTCTTCATCCTCTTCATCCTCCTCTACATCCTCACACCTGTTCCCCTCTTCAGGCCCTTGGGGAGGTGGTGGTGGCAGATGTAGCACCAGGTGGAAGAACAGCAGCCATGGATGCCATCAGGTTTCTGCAAAGGCAGCAAAATCTGGAAGATTGCAATGCAAAGTAGACAGTGTTCTGTCAGATAGCCAGAAGCACAATGAGGATGAGCTCTGGGGTGTGGCCTTTTATAGGGTGGCGGATGCACGCTTCGCGGACACCCGCATTCTCTGCTGACAAATCGAACACCCCAAAAAGGCTCAAAAACTTCCAAAAAGTATATAGAAAGTCCGGGTCATTATCTTGGACATGTTCTATGGTGTATTTTACTATAAAATACTGTGGATTGCCTGAAAAGGTATGTTTAAAATGTTCAGGGTCCCGGATAGTGT